>NC_052146.1:178247850-178555826 GCF_902713615.1 Scyliorhinus canicula
GTTTACCTATATACTGCACGCCAAGCTGTTCCTGATATTATTAATGATATTTTGAACTTCAAGGTAAATTATGGAAATGTTTGTGCTTGCAAAAGCGATGGTCATGTTGATGCTGCTGGAGAGGATGAGATTTTTGAACAGAAGACCGAATGTGTTAGGACTTCAGGAACGCATGTCTTTGGTCATAGTGATTATCAGGAACACCTCCAGTGTCAGAGGGTAGCATTTGAACAGGTTAAAAGTATTATGGAGCTGCTAGAGTCTGTGGAAGCACTTTACCCATCATTGCAGGCCCTCCAGAAGGACTATGAGAGGTATGCTGCAAAGGACTTTCAAAGCAGAGTGCAGGCACTCTGTTTATGGCTGAATATAACTAAAGACCTGAACCAGAAATTGAATTTGATGAGAACGGTCTTGGGCATTGAGAAATTGCCAAACATTGGCTGGCCGGTGTTTGAAATCCCATCTCCTCGTCCTTCTGGAGCGAGTGATCCAAATGAGGAAGAGGACAGTAATGAGACCTGCTCGCCGACTTGCCCATTGGAAAATGAAGAGGAGCATTGTCATGGAGATGAAATCACTGGGTTAGAAAACGACAGAGAACACAGTGCACGTAGGCACGAAGAAGGAGTACATGTTCACTTTCAGTCTTTGGATGTTTTTCCAAAGAAGTTTGAAAGATTTGTGTCTGAAGATGAGACATCCTTCACGGGAGATCAGTCTGCTGATTGCCCACTTGACACTAGTTTCAACAGAAATTGTCAAACATCTATTTATAGGCCTTTTGTTGATAAAGCACTGAAACAAATGGGACTACGGAAGCTCATAATGAGACTTCACAAGTTAATGGATGGGTCCCTACAAAGGACACGTATAGCACTGGAGAAAGATGTTAGCACACTGGAGGTAAGAGCTCTGATCTGCAGTAGTAACCATGCTGCAATTCTGAACGTTTTTGCAACTTTGCTTCAAGCCATTGGCCTTTTCCTTTATTTATTTTTGTCTTTCATGTTAACCTGTCCATAAAATATTTTTAAATTGATATTAAATGTAATAAGACTACAACCTGTTTGTGGATGTGGGACATTGTAGATGATAGCTGGTATTAAAGTAAAAAGAGAACATTTGGGGAATGCTAGCACATCTGTGGAGAGCGTAAACAGAGGTAACATTTTAGATCGATAGCCTTTCAACAGAACAGTGAGAAAGAGATTTAACAAGTCTAAGCAAGTGCAGAGTCAGGAAAGAAGTGAGAAGAAGTACTAGGAAAGAAGATTGTGGAGGTCTGTGACAGGGCAGGAATGATTAAATGCCAAACAGGCTGATAGATCAAGGCAAAAGGGTGATAACAGAACAAGTTGTGTTTGGTAGTCAAACACGAGTAGGAAAACTAAAACATGCACTAATATAGTGCCTTTAATGCAGTAAAACATCCATAGGGCAGGACGGTAGCACTGCTGCTTCATAGCACCAGGGTCCCAGGTTCGATTCCTGGCTTGGGTTGCTGTCTGCGGAGTCTGCACGTTCTCCCCGTGTCTGCTTGGGTTTCCTCCGGGTGCTCCGGTTTCCTCCCACAAGTCCCGAAAGACGTGCTATTAGGTAATTTGGACATTCTGAATCCTCCCTCTGTGTACCCGAACAGACGCCGGAATGTGGCGACTAGGGACTTTTCACAGTAACTTCATTGCAGTGTTAATGCAAGCCTACTTGTGACAATAAAAAGTATTATTATTAGCAAAGGTGTTTCAAAGGGGTGTCACCAAACACAATTTGTTACTGAGCCACCCAAGGAATTTACCAGGACAGATGCTGGGATAAATTTTTAAGTGGTCTCTTAAAGGATAAGAGCGAAGGGGAAAATTTTAGTGACAGAATTCCAGCCCTGATAGTCCAGACAGTCAAATAATGGCTGTTAATGATGGAGCAATAACAATTAGGGATTCACGAGCAGTCAGAACTGAAAGTACAACAATCTCTGAGGACTAGAGGAGGTTACAGAGATGGGAAAGAGTGAGGCTTTGGAGGAATTTGATAACCAGGATATATGAAGCTTTACTGGACTGAGTGGCAACGGAATCCAAGTAATGGGCAGAATGACTGAATGGGAAAGAGGGTTGTTGGTGTGGAAGGGGAGAAAAGGGTTTGGGAGGCAGTAAGAATTTCTGTGCAGTTTTAAAATTACATAGAATTTACAGCGCAGAAGGAGGCCATTCGGCCCATTGAGTCTGCACCGGCTCTTGGAAAGAGCATCCTACCCAAGGTCAACACCTCCACCCTATCCCCATAACCCAGTAACCCCACCCAACACTAAGGGCAATTTTGGACACTAAGGGCAATTTAGCATGCCCAATCCACCTAACCTGCACATCTTTGGACTGTGGGAGGAAATCGGAGCACCCGGAGGAAACCCACGCACACATGGGGAGGATGTGCAGACTCCGCACAGACAGTGACCCAAGCCGGAATCGAACCTGGGACCCTGGAGCTGTGAAGCGATTGTGCTATCCACAATGCTACCGTGCTGCCCACAATGCTATGGTGCTGCCCTGGGATGTATTTCCTGAAGCATAAGAACATAAATGGCAGTAGGAATAGGCCAAACAGCTTCTCGAGCATGCTCTGCCATTCAAGGGGACTGCGGCTGATCTTCAACTGAACTCCACTTTCTTTCTAGATTCCGTGGTTCCCCAAATTCAAAAACCTTCCATGTCTCAGACTTTAATATATTCAATGACTAAACAGCTACAGATAGCCCTGCCAGTAGAGATCCCAAAGGTTCACATCTATCCAAGTGAACAAATTCCTTTGAGAAAGAGCCATCGGACTCGAAATGTTAGCTCTTTTCTCTCCCTACAGATGCTGCCAGACTTGCTGAGATTTTCCAGCATTTTCCCTTTTGTTTCAGATTCCAGCATCCGCAGTAATTTGTTTTTATTTTGAACAAATTCCTCCTAGTCTTAATATAAGGGTTAACATTTAAACTTCGACAACGCTGCCTAGTTCTAGCTGGTTTTCTCGTTGCCACAAGTTCTCCATCCAAGGGGAGCAACCTCTCAACAACTCTGCCAGGCTCTCTCTTAATCTTATGTTTCAGTGAAACCACTTCTCATTCTTCTAAACTACAGAAGAGTATTGGTCCATTCTGCTCCGTTTCTCATCATTGCGTAATAGTCTCACTCCAGGAATGAATCCAGTGAGCCTTCATTACACTCCACCAAAGGCAAGTGTACCCTTCCTTGGCTGCGAAGCCCAAAACTGTACATTGTACCCAAGGCAAACCTAAAAGCTCTGTACAATTGCAGCAAGACTTCCTTACTCTTGTAATTGCGATAAAGGCCAGTGCATGCTTTTCCTTACTAATTGCTTGTTGTACTTGTGACTTTTTGGTCAACTTTGAGCAACAAACAGTGGGTAGCACTGCTGCCTCACGGCACCGAGGACTTGAGTTCGATCCACGCCATATGAAGTTTGCACATTCTCCCCATGTCTGCGTGGGTTTCACCTCACCTCCCAAAGATGTGCAGGGTAGGCAGATTGATCACTGTATACAGTGAGTGAAATCTGAACAAGATTGGCTGATTTTTAAATTTATTTTTGGAGGAGTAAAACAAAATTCACATTTCTTGTATTAGTTTTAATACAGGAGGTTGTTCAGGATTATGCTTAACAGTGCACAACACCACCCATGTCAATGCTTTAGGACCCTTAAGTTTGTCTATTTGAACAGTCATGAGTTAATTTAGTTTTGGTGTAATCCTACAAATAGCAAATACACTCTACCCAACTAATTAGAATAGTCCCATGGAATTATGAGTGATTTGGCATGTATGTGCACTGGAACTGTTAAAGCAATCAACGTTAATTAATTAGCAGGTACTAATTCTCAATAGCCTTATTGGAAGTACAACAGTGGCATTGAATAATTTGTTGTCTAATTCAAACCTGTACACTAGGGAGTGAATTGTATTGTCCTTTTTTAATTTCGTTGGGCTCTTTTTGACACTCGAAGTTACAGACTAACAGCAGCAAACAGCTATTGCCTCATGCTTCAGTTCATAGTCTTGTCCTCGTATTCCATTACCAGGCGTGTGATGTTGCAGCCATCAAGCAATGTGATTTGAAAGAATATTCCAGCAATGCCCCATGAAGTGCAAGCATCAAACACATTAGTGAGAAGTTTCTTGTTTGATAGATATTGATGGCCGTAATATTTTTTGGGGGAACTTGCAATATCTGGATAATTAATCTGTTTTCAGGAGCACATTTTAGACTGACGCTTTTAAGCACCTGTTGTAACTCTCCTTTTCTCACACTTTCTGCTTCCTGTGCATCACCATAGCTTAGGCAGTACAAATATATTCCAAACAAACTTTGAAATTTTGCTTCAGTGTATTTGTTTTTATTGAGTTGGTGGGTACAATTGACCTCTGAGGACATTCTAAAGCATTTCCACTCTTAGAAGTTTCCTGCTGCATCCCAGTTCCAGGTAGAAAGGTTTTGATCTGGTGTCAGGCTACAAACTACATGTCCTACCCAATTGGAGCTTGATTTTGAATGATTAGCGCCTTGATGAGTAAGTTGGTTTTGGAGAGGACGCTGTTGTTGAGCTGTCTTTGGACGATCTTGCAAAGGCACTGCTGGTGCTGTTGTAGGCCACCCAACCGTCCGAAGAAGTTTGGACACCTACCTAGGAACTTGAGAGACCCTGGCTTGTGAACAATCAAAATTACGGGTGATCGTTCAGGAAGACACCAAACAGAGAGTTTTGTAATGGAGACAAAGTTGAAGTGCGTGACAGAGCAGACACAAAGCTACCCAATCCTTTCAAGCACCATCTGCCCTGAATATTACAGATAATGCATTCGACTTGTCAGTCATTTTAGAACATCTTGAATTTGAGTGGCAGCAAATCATTCTCAATGCTGAGGGACTGCTTAAGAAGACACAAACTGTTTTACTTTAAAATTCACTGATTTGCCTAAATTACCAATGTACATTCTTGCAAAAGGTTTAAATATCCAGAGCTTTTTAATGAGTATTGCTGAATTTAAGAAAAAAATATTTTCAATTTGTATCCCAGAATGTTATCTTAAAATGCTTATTTTAAACATTGATGTAGAAATACAATCATGGTCCATTTTGAAACTCTTCCCGACGACTACTTCATTTAGCAGTCAGTTTCCCCCAGGAACTAACCCTTTTGCAAATCTGGCATGTCATTTGATCGTTTCCTCTACATGGACTTCTTGGTTTAAAATTCCTATCGGGCTATGCTTTTGTACCTACTAAACCATCATGCACTGACCAAAAATGCCATCACAAATATTAGTTTGCTGTATGAAAGTATATAAATGTTGATTTACTGTTTTAATCTCAAGTGTTTAAACATCGTTTTCTGTTGCCAATAAGTACACACAAAATTTAATGGTGTTTTTAGTTTTAAAATGATAGATTTAGGAATTACTGATCATATCAGTAATTTGAATAAAATATCAATTGTTTTATTTAGTTTTAAAACTTATACCTTATTTCATGCTCTTTATTCTTGAGAAATAAAGAACACATTCTTGTGGTACATATGATTCTGAATATAAATTAACTGCAAATGCTCCTGAAATAACTAAGAGGGGCAGGTAGAGTCTAGAGGTCACATCAGAATACAGCAGCATTTCTTGGTTTGTTTGCCCTGTATTGCAGGTTGTATTGTATGTTTAGATAAAACTTTGGGATTTTAAAAGAGTTCAGTAGAAGTACAATAGAACTCTTTGCCAAGAATGTTTGTTTATTGGGCTTAACATGTTTCAATATAGTTGCATAATATGTAATTGCACAAAAAGGCGATTTGATTCGACAGGCCCATTCTCTTATTTATGTCACACACAAACCTTCCACCCTCTTCACCTAAGCCATCAATATACCCTTCTTTTCTCCCTTATGTTTTTATCAACTCTTGAATGCATCTAATGCTATTCGTCTCATTAACTCTGTGGTTGGATTTTCTAATCACTCTGGATAAGGAAGTTTCTCGTGGATATATTAGTACCAAGCTTATGTTAATGGCACCTACTCCTGGTGCCCCCACAAGTGGAGACACCAGATCTCTGTCTGCACACAAACATTTCATAATCTTGAAGATCTTGACCAATCCCTTGCTCAGCGTTTTCTTGTCGGAGGATGGAGCCCCAACTTATCCAGTTTTCCTGATTGGTATAACCCCTCAGTTCTTATGTAATTCCAGTAAATCCTTTTGTACCTGCTCTAGTGCCTATATTTTTATGATATGGAGAGCAGAGCTGTTCATAGTCCTCGTGTGATCTAACCAAGGTTCTTAGCAAGTTTAATAAAATTCTCTGCTTTTCAATTTTATCCCTTTAAGAATGGACCACAGTGCATGGTTTGCCTTATTAACCAACTTGGCTACTTCCGTTGATCAATGTATCTGTGTCCCTTGACCTTTCTGCCCAATTTAGACAATTATTTTCCAAAGAATATGTGGCGTTATTTGTTCTGGAAACGTTTATTACCTCACTCCTATGTATACTAATGTCTAAATTAGGCAGCTGGTGTTTCCCTCCAGCTTTGGCACCTTCCATCAATTCTTGCAACTGACTGGAGCCAGATGTATTTCCTTTCATCTTTCCTTTGGATCCCATTCTATGAGGTGGAGAGGCTGGAACAAATGTACAGGAGTTTGCACCTCCTAAACATTACTTAGGGTGGACAGCAAACCAAGAAAGGGGTAACTTTTCAGTTTGGAAGCTGGAAGATGAGGACTTGCGTACCTTGGTGTAAACAATGACTTGCATTCTGCAGCAAGTGTATACAAGATGGACCTGATTGACCATCAGCTACACCAGTTTGGTGTTGCCATTGGGCAGGTTTTCAGGGACCTTCCAAGCTGCAGGAGGCTATTAATCCTGGACGACTTCCGTGTATGTGTTGGGGCAGGCAATGATTCATGACCAGTGTGCCTCAGACGTCATGGGCTGAGCAAAATCAACAAAACAAATAACGCTTCCTTGAGCTTTGTGCCCTGATTGGTCTCTGCATCACAAACACTTACCTCTGAATGAATCATTCCCCCACCCACAAAAAGAAAAGGTCTGGGCACTGGCACCAACTAGGTCATCACAAGGTGTCACCCGCCCAGTGTTCCCCACACCTACCATACAGCAAATTGCAACACCAACTCTCTTGGCAGCAGAGTGAAGGTGCACTCACGAAAGTTTCACAGTTCCAAATAGAATGACCTGTCATGTATTCACACGTCAACAACCTTTGCGCAAGTGATGGTGCGATGTACCAGCATTTCGCAACTTTCACTGCAACAATTGCTCCCCACCAAAGTTTTACCAGGAAGCTCCAGATGCTGATACTGACTAAGCTTGGAAGTCACGGAGCTCAATTATCTAAGAACCAGCAGAAGTGTAATTTAGTAAATGTGGAACCCACAACGTCTACCAGTTTGAGATAATTTCAGCTGAGATGACATCTGCAGTAAACCCCCCCCCACCCCCCCACCACCACCACATAATGAACATCGTAAACTCTTCACTTAAAACACTGCCCAATCTGAAAGCAGCCGTCAGATGTGCAAAAGATAAGGCAATACGCCACAAATAAACACCAGAGCAACTAGCTATGAAGGGGGTCAAGAGGGTGCTTGGCCCCATGATCGCTAAAGTTGCCCCTCTGAAGTCAGCAGATGGTAAATTACTCACCAACCAACAAAAAGATGTCCCGCTGGGCTGAACATTACTGTAAGTTAGACTCCTGCGAGATGGTCATCTCCCAGACACACTTGACAATTCCTGCAGCATCCTGTTCAGGATTAATTAGATGAGGAACCTGCATCACTTCACCACCGCATCTCAAGAAGCCCATACACTGTTTAACAAATAAACAACTGGCAAGGATGGAATGTCAGCCAGAATGCAAGTTCCATCTATTGCCTCACCTTTAGGACCACCTCTGCTATGGAATGGAATGCTCTGCTTCACAGGAACATGATGCAAAAATCATCGCACTGTGCAAAAAGAAAACAGAGGAGACCGCAACAACTGCAGGGCATCTTGCTCCTAAGCATTTTTAAAATTCTAATGCTTGTAATCATATTCCACCAATGGTTTCCCTAAAAATTTAGATAGGAAGGGACAGAAAGAATGGACAACAGGATGTTTGGAGCACTAGTCTGTGGAGATTCAGGTAAATAGGGTCATATTTGTAAAAACTCCACCTATTTGCAGACTAATGCATCTGGAGATGCAACACAATTTCTGTGCTCGTAGACTATGGGCATTATTTTCCCTAAAATGGCAGCTACAAAAGGTGTTGGAAACTGGGTATATGTCTTTAACTTCCTCAAATCCCACTAAGACATTCAACATCGACAGCAGAGGAGAATTCTGCAAGGTTTTATGTAAGGTTGGGGCTCCACCAAAGCCCCTGAGTCTCATTGCTTCCATGGCAACATGCATCGCACTGTATAGTTTGATGGCTCCGCTCACAACATTTTGCAATGAAGAAAGGAATGAAACAGGGCTGTGCTCTAGCCCTTGCCATCTTTTTTTTAATGTTCCTGATTTTGCCTTTCCCACAGCTGAGGAAGGAGTCTACTTCCGTGCTAAGTCAGGTAGCAAGCTCCACAATCTTAGCAAGACTGAAAGCAAAGACAAAACACATTTCATCCTAATCGGAGAAATTCTCTACACTGATGATGCAGTGCTTATTGCCGACATGGCAACTCGGCTACAATGACTCGTGGACTGTCTCTCCCACACCAGTAACGTGTTCTTCTTTCATTCTCCTTTTTCTCTATTCCCCTCCTCCCCTCCCTGTCCTCTCTCCCACACCAGTAACTTGTTCTCAAAGCGCAGTACAGCATAGGATCAGGCCCTTCAGCCCTCCAAGCCTGCGCTGATCATGATGCCTGTTTAAACTAAAATCTTCTGCACGACCGGAGTCCATATGTGCTGGCCTTGGAAAATGATCCCTGGAATGAACAGCTTGTCGTATGAGGAGCGGTTGAGGACTCTGGGTCTTTACTCGTTGGAGTTCAGAAGGATGAGGGGGAATCTTATTGAAACTTACAGGATACTGTGAGGCCTGGATAGAGTGGACATAGAGAGGATGTTTCCACTTGCAGGATAAACTAGAACCAGAGGACAACATCTCAGACTAAAGGGACAATCCTTTAAAACAGATGACGAGGAATTTCTTCAGCCAGAGGGTGGTGAATCTGTGGAACTCTTAGTTGCAGAAGGCTCTGGAGGCCAAGTCACTGAGTGTCTTTAAGACAGATAGATAGGTTCTTGATTAATAAGGGGATCGGGGTTATGGGGAGAAGGCAGGAGAATGGGGATAAGAAAAATATCAGCCATGATTGAAAAACGGAGCAGACTCGATGAGCCGAGTGGCCTAATTCTGCTCCTATGTCTTATGGTCTTGTATCCCTCAATTCCCATCTTATTCATGTAATTGTCCTTATTCATGTATTTGTCAAGGTGCCTCTTAAACGTCGTTACTGTACCTTCTTCCACCACATCCCTCGGCAGTGAGTTCCAGGCACTTGCCACCCTCTGTGTAAAGAAAAAAAAAACTTGCCTCGCGCATCTCCTCCAGACATGGCCCCTCACACCTTAAACCTTCGTCCTCTAGTAATTGACTGTTCCACCCTGCGGAAAACACTTCCGAATATCCACGCTGTTCATACCACTCATTTTGTCAACTTCTGTCAGGTCACCCCTCAACCTTCCAGACCAAGCAACATTCTGGTAAACCTTTTCTGTACCATCGCCAAAGCCTCCACATCCTTCTGGTAGTGTGGCGACCATAATCGTATGCAATATTCCAAATGTGGCCTAACTATGGTTTTGTACAGCTGCAGCATGACGTGCCAATTTTTGTATTCAATGCCCCGGCCGATGAAGGCAAGCGTACCATATTCCTTCTTGACTGCCTTAACCACCTGCATTGCTACTTTCAGTGATTTGTGGACCTGTTCTCCCGGATCTCTCTCCCTATCAATACTCCTATCATTTACTGTATAATTCCTCCCTGTATTAGACCTTCCAAAATGCATGAATAATAATAACCTTTTTCTTATTTACTTTGAGAGTTACAAAGCCAGAGTTCAGAGTGTGGACAGGGGCAAACCCCTAATCCAGCTCCTTGCCTGCTCCAAAAACAATTTAAATTGAATCGAATTCATGGTCCGCACAGGAGAGTCATATCAGATCCAGGCATTACACCTGACCTCGCGCTCATCTTAGCCAAAAGGCTGAGAAGCGATAGAATAATAATAATCTTTATTTAATAATCTTTCTTTATTTGTGTCACAAGTAGACTTACATTAACACTGCAGTTAAGTTACTGTTACCTCACATTTGTCCAGTTTAAACTCCATCCGCCCAAGTCTTCAATCGATCTATATCCTGCTGTATCCTCTGACAGTCCTCATCACTATCCGTAACTCCACCAACCTTTGTGTTGTCCGCAAACTTACTAATCAGATAGTTACATTTTCCTTCAAATCATTTTTATATATACTACAAACAACAAAAGTCCCAACACTGATCCCTGCGAACATCACTAGTCACAGCCCTCCATTCAGAAAAGCACTTTTCCACTGCTGCCCTCTGTCTTCTATGACCTAGACAGTTCTGTATCCATCTTGCCAGCTCACCTCTTATCCCACGTGACTTCACCTGTTTTATTAGTCTGCCATGAGGGACCTTGTCAAAGGTTGACTGAAGTCCATGTAGACAACACCCACTGCCCTTGCTTCACTTTTCATCTTCCTCTAGTTCACTTCCTCTGAACGTTAGTGAGACATGACCTTCCATTCAGAAAACCATGCTGTCCCTCACTAACAAATAACAAATCCATTTCTTTCCAAATGGGGGCAAACTCTGTCCCAGAATCCTCTCCAATAATTTTCCTACTACTATGTAAGGCTCACTGGCCTGTAATTTCCTGGATTATTCGTGTTGCCCTTCTTAAACAAGGGAACAATATTGTCTATTCTCCAGTCTCCTGGAAGCTCACCTGTAGCCAATGAGGATACAAAGATTTCTGTCAAGACCCCAGCAATTTCCTCCCTTGCCTCCCTCGGTATCCTTTTCCCTGTTCTCCCCCCTCTCTCTCTCTCTCTCTCTCTCTCTCTCTCTCTCTCCCCCCCCCCCCCCCCCAAATCTTGGGTAAATGGTGACTGACAATCTGTTTCTTGATGCATGCCACCTTTAGCTGAATAATGAAACTTGTATGGAATTACACCAAGCTGATGGTTTATTACGTTTCTGTTCTCAGCACTTTGCTGTCTCAGACATTATGGGCCAAATCATGAATGTGGTAGCACTCTCAAAGCCTCATCAGACAGAGGCAGCTTTGTTGGCTCGGATGCATACAGAGGGGAATATGATCACATACCCAAGAACCTAATAGTAAGGTAGCCAGACCAAGGTGTGCAGATGGATTCCCAAAGCGTCACTTCAAGGATGCTTGTAAGTGTGGCATGAAGCCCTAAAAATCAATTATCACACCCGAGTGTCACTAGCTTGACAATAAAGGAAAATGGTGACACCTTCTGTGTGCCTGTGTGCACCACAATTATAGTGGCTTGGCAACAGACATGGTAGCTTCAAGTGTGGCACTTGTTCTGACTCTTGGATTACTCTCTGCATCCATTAGCAAATGTGTGCTATCTGAAGAGACCCTATCTGAAATTGATTTGCTTGCTTGTAATTTGTAAATGGATGTTGAAACTAAGCTGATGTGTATATTCAAGTTAATTTGTCAGTTACATGTCAATTCTGCAAGACGATTAATAGCTTATTGTATTATGCCGGCGTTTTCCTCTGTATTAACTCCATGTCCCAAGGGTGCCACCTGCAAATTTTGTAATTTTACTTCCAATTCACAGTCTAGTTTTATTTAAATGGTGAACAACAGTAGTCCCAGCACTGTTCTTCCTGGAACACTGCTTCCCACTTTTTTCCAATCCATGTAACGACCTTTAACCTGAATTCCATGTTGGTTTTTAGCCAGCTTGTTATCCATTCTGCTATTTGTTTCTTAATTGCACATGTTCTGACCTTTTATTTTAAAATGTAGCCGCTGCTGGCTAAGCTAGCATTTATTGCCCATCCCTAATTGCCGTTGCTAGGATGGTGATGAGCTACCTACTTTAACTGCTGGAGTCGATGTGGTGCAGGTAGGAAGGGAGTTCAGGATTTTGTTGCAATGTCATTGTTCCATTTCATGATGATGTGTGTGTGTTGAGGTGTGATTGTCTAAGATGATGGATGGAACGCTAATCAAGTGTTTTTGTTTTTGTCATGGCTGGTGCAAAGTTTCTTGAGTTGTTGGAGTTGCACGCCAGGCAAATGGAGAGTATCCATCACACACTTGACTTGTGCCTTGTAGATCATGGACAGGTTTTGGGGAATTGGAAGGTGAGTTACACACCACAGAATTCCCGCCCTCTGACTTGCTGTGGTAGCCACAGTATTTATATGGCTGGTCCAGTTCAGTTTCTGGTCAATGGTAACCCCCCCAGGATGTGATAGTGATTGTAATGCCATTGAATGTCAAGATGGTTAGATTCTGTTGTTGGGAGATGTTGACTGCCTGCCACTTGTGTGGTGTGAATGTGACAGCCCAAGCTTGAATGTTGTCCATGTCCTGCTGCAGTTGGACACTGATTGCTCCAGTATCTGAGGAATCGGGAATGTTTCAGAGTATTATGCAGTTATCAATATCAGCGAGCATTATCACGTCTGACCCTTATTAGTCATTGAAGCAGCTGACGGTTGAGCTTAGGACTACTTTGAGCAACTCCTGCAGCGATATCCTGCGACTGTGATGAATGACCTCCAACAAGCACTGTCATCTTCATTTTTCTTGCTATGGCTACAACCAGTGAAAAGTTTTCTCCCTGGTTCCTATTAACGGCAGTTTTTCGAGGGTCCTTTGATCCACATTCAAGTCAAATGCCACTTTGATAAGAGTAGTCGCTCTCCCCTCCTCTCTGGAGTTCAGCACTTTTGTACATGTTTGAACCCAAGGTGCAATGAGATCAGGAGCTGAGTGGCCCTGGTGGAACTCAGACTGAGCATCAGTGAGCCGGTTATTGCTCTGTTAGTGCTGCCTGATGACACTGTCGACAGCCCCTTCCATCTCTTGCTGATGATGAAAGGTAGACTGCAGGGGTGGATTGGATTTCTCCTGCTTTGTGTGGACGGTGATTACCTGGGCACTTTTCCAACATTGCCGGGTAGATCCCAGTGTTGTAGCTGTTCCAGAGCAGCTTAGCTAGGGGCATGGTTAGTTCTGGGGCACAATGATTAAATTGCTTATTGTCACGAGTAGGCTTCAATGAAGTTACTGTGAAAAGCCCCTAGTCGCCACATTCCGGCGCCTGTCCGGGGAGGCTGATACGGGAAGTCTTCAGTATTAATGTTAGAATGTTGTCGGGGCCCATAGCCTTTGCAGTCTTCAGTTCTTTCAGCCATTTCTTGATATGATGCGGTGTGAATCGAATTAGAAATTGCTAAAGACTGGCATCTATGATGTTGTGGACTTCTTGAGCTTAGCCAGGATGAATCATCCACTTGATACTTCTAGTGAAGATGGTTGGTTGCAAATGCTTCGGGCTTGCCTTCTGCACTAATGTACTGGACTCCATCATTGAAGATGGGGATCTATGTAGTCGTCTCCTTCTGTCAGTTGTTTAATTGTCCAGCACCATTCACAACTTGATGTGGCAGAACTGCAGAGGTTAGATCTGATCCGTTGGTTGTGGGATTTCTTAGCTTTTATCTGTCACTTGCTGTTTCTGTGTTTTGGCATGCATGTAGTCCTTTCTTGTAGCTTCACTAGGTGGACATCTCGTTTTAGATATGCTTATTGCTGCTCCAGGCTTGTCCCCCTGCACCCTTCATTGAATCAGGATTAATTCCCCGGCTTGATGGCAATGATAGAGTGGGGATTATGCCGGACCATGAGATTACATACTATGGTCGAATACAATGCTGGTGCTGCTGATGGCCCCAGCATCTTGTGGATGCCCAGTTTTAAGTTTAGATTTGTTTGAAATCAATCCCATTTAGCGTGGTGGTAGTGCCACAACACAATGGAGGATACCCTCCTTGTGAAGACAGGGCTTTGTCTCCAAAAGGATACTCTTACAAATGCTGTCAAGAACAGATGCATCTGCAACAGGGAGAGGGGTGAGGACAAAATCAAATAGGTTTTTCGAACATCATCAACTGTCACCGAGCCAGTCAAGCAGTTATGTTTGATGGAATTCAGCAGCCACGCTTGGTGATGGTTATTGAAGACAGCCCCCCTGACCACAGGCTAGATTCTGTCCTCTTTCTCCCATCAGTGCTTCTTTCAATTGGTGAACACGGAAGAGTACTGACTCATTACCACCTACTGCCCTATTCTCCGTTAACGAGTACGTGATTTCCTTGCCCATTTTTGACTTGGTGTCATGAGACATTTGTCATTTTTGGTCAATTACTAGGGGGCATAGGTTTAAGGTGCGAGGGGCAAGGTTTAGAGGAGATGTACGAGACAAGTTTTTTTTTACACCGAAGGTAGCGGGTGCCTGGAACCTGCTGCCGGAGGAGGTGGTGGAAGCAGGGACGATAGTGGCGTTTATGGGGCAACTTGACAAATACATGAATAGGATGGGGTTAGAGGGATACGGACCCCGGAAGTGTAGAAGATTTTAGTTTAGACGTGTAGCATGATTGCCGCAGGCTTGGAGAGCCGAAGAGTCTGTTCCTGTGCTGTACTTTTCTTTGTTCTTTGAGACTTCATGGGTTTCAAGTCAATATTGAGGACTCCCAAGAGCAAATCCCTGGTGACTACACCACTGTACTGGTGGGTCTGTCCTGCCGGCGGGGCAGGAAGACACATCACCATTCCTGGGTACGCTATGATTTATGATTTAGTGAGGATGACTGTCTCACTGTTGCTTGACTAATCTGTGGGACAGCTCTCCTAGCTTTGGCACAAGCCCCTGGAGTAGGATTTTGCAGAGTTCACAGGGCTGGGTTGGCATTGTAGTTTACAGTGTCGAGATCTCCCAGTGGTCTATCTGGTTTCATTTCTTTTTAGAGTTTGGAGCAGTTTGAAACAAATGAGTGGCTTACTGGGCATTTCAGAGAGCATTTTGAATCAACCACATAGCTGTAAGTCTGAAGATGTATGTCAACCAGACCAGGTTAAGGATAGCAACTTCCCTTCAGGTTATCAGTGACCCAGATGGGTGTTTGGACAATCAGTAATGGTTTAATGTTTGCCTTTGCTGAGACTAGATTTTAAATTCTAGATTTTTAAAAATTGGTTCTAAATACCACTGGTTACCATGGTGGGATTTAAACCAATGTCCTCATAGCATTAGCCTCCACCTGTAGATTAGTAGTCTAGTAATTTAGTACTAGTCTCTACCTTGGTAACTCATTGAAGGGTAAATCTGGGTATATTATATCTACTTGAACAGGAAGAATTCAAGTAAGGTTGTTCCAGGATTATCTTGTGTTTTGGAATCTCTGCAGAGTTCTCTTCATTATCATTTCAGTTTTTGGTTGTTTTTCTGTTGCATCTTTGAAGACAAATTCTATTATCTTTCCCACTACTGACAAGCTAATTGGTCTTTCATTTCCTCGGTTTATATAACACTCACTTCTCGGGGATTACCGAACAGGAGGCTTCCATTCGGCCCTGTGCTGCCATTCTGAAGGAGCATTTCACCCAGTGTCACTGCCCTGCCACCTTCCTGTAGCACAGCATATTCTTCCTCTTCAGATACTCCAATTTCCTCAATTGAACCTGCCACCACCAAACTCACAGGCAGTGTATTACAGATCTTAACCACTCACTATTCTCCCTCCAGTTGTCATTCACAGGTTGGCGCAACATCGAGGGCTGAAGGGCCTGTACTGCGCTGTAATGTTCTATGTACTCTGGCCAGTCATCACTTGATTTTGAACACTTATATCAAATCTCCTCCCCACCTTCCCTTCTCTAAGGAAAACAGTCCCAACTTCTCCAATCTATACATACTGAAGTTCCATATCCCTGGAACTATTCTAATGAATCATTCTGCACTCTTTCTAATGCCTCATCCTTCCTGAAGTATGGCACCCAAAAGTGGATGCAATACTCCAATTCAGGTCAAATCAGTGCACAAGTTCAACATAGCATTCTTGTTTTGTCCCTATTAGTAAAACCTCGAATGCTTTATTAACTGCTCGCTCAATCTGTCAAGCCACCTTCAGTGATTCATGCATAATGATTTATGCAGACGTATATCCAGGTCCCTCTGCTTTCTGCACCTCCTTTTGAATTATACCCTCTTGAAATTATAATTTATATTGTCTCTGCATTCTTCCTATCAAAATGATTACTTTACAGGGCAGCGCGGTGGCGCAGTGGGTTAGCCCTGCTGCCTCATGGCGCCGAGGTCCCAGGTTCGATCCCGGCTGTGGGTCACTGTCCGTGTGGAGTTTGCACATTCTCCATGTTTGCTTGGGTTTCGCCCCCACAACCCAAAGATGTGCAGCGTAGGTGGATTGGCCACGCTAAATTGACCCTTAATTGGAAAAAATGAATTGGGTATTCTAAATTTTTTTTAAAAATGATTACTTCACACTACTCTGCATTAAATGTCATCTGCCATTTGTCTGCGCATTCCACCAAACTATATCCTTTTGAACCTCTATGCTACCATCCTCGTTTATATCGCCTACAAATTTTGAAATTGTGATCTATAGTTCTCAGTCATCAATATTTATTGGAAAGAGCAGAAGTCCTAACACCAACTTCTGTGGAGCTTCACTATTAACCTTCCTGCAGCCTGAGAAACAATTGTTCACCAACTGCTGTCTATTCTTGTATCGGCTGAGGTTATTCATGAAGGTCCCGCCTTTACTTGTCCCTCGGCTGAAGTGTGGTGATCCTCGGGTTAAATCGGCACCAGTCAGCTCTCCCATTCAAAGGGGAAAACAGCCTATGGTCATCTGGGACTATGGCGGCTTTACAAACTATTCCTGTCACTCAGCCGATTTAATATTCATGTTGCCACAACCTTTTAATCCATGAGCTCCAACTTTTCTCAAAAAATTGTTGTGTGGCACTTTCTCAAATATCTTTTGGAAGGCCATATATACCACAGAACTGCATTGCCCTCATCAACCATCTGTCCCCTCATCAAAAAAAAAGACAAGTTAGACATGATTTGCCCATAAATCCTTAATTCACCCTCAATTGCCCAAATGACTATTAATTTTGTCTTGCATTATTGTTTCTCGAAGCTTCCTCACCACCAAGTTTAAACTGACTTTGTAGTTTCTGGGCTTCTCTTCACACCGTTTTTTTTGAATGAGGGTGCAACATTTACAGTCCCCAGTCCCCCAGCAGCACCTCTGATCTAAGGCAGAAATTATAATTATGGCCAATTCCCACTCTCCCTTCCCCCCGTACTCCTGGGCGTCTTAAAATCAGTTTGTTTTATGAAGACAATTTATTTTAAAATCTCTCAAGTAGCTGTCAAAAATAAAATGTTGTTACTGCAAGCTACCGCTGTAATAATGCAGCCAAAATGTTGCCACAGTACTCCTATCAAAATATAAATAGAAACAACACTGCAACCAACCTTCTGCATGGCATGATATTACCCAACTGTAGGGCAGCACGGCAGCATAGTGGTTAGCACAATTGCTTCACAGCTCCAGGGTCCCAGGTTCGATTCCCGGCTTGGGTCACTGTCTGCGGAGTCTGCACGTTCTCCCCATGTGTGCGTGGGTTTCCTCCGGGTGCTCCAGTTTCCTCCCACAGTCCAAAGATGTGCAGGTTAGGTGGATTGTCCATGCTAAATTGCCCTTGGTGTCCAAAATTGCCCTTCGTGTTGGGTGGGGTTACTGGGTTATGGGGATAGGGTAGAGGTGTGGGCTTTGGTAGGGTGCTCTTTCCAAGAGCCAGTGCAGACTTGATGGACCGAATGACTTCCTTCTGCACTGTAAATTCTATGCTTGTTTGTAACACTTGCTTTTCAGACCTAGAATCATAGAACCCTTGAAGTGCAGGAGGCCATTCAACCCATTGAGTCTGCACCAACCCCATGAAAGAGCACTGGCCCTAGGCCCACCCGTCCCTGACCTGTCCCTGTAATCCTACCTAACTGTTAGATACTAAGGGGCAATTTAGCATGGCCAATCCACCTAGCTTGTACAATGGTAGACTGGGAGGAAACCGGAGCACCTGGAGGAAACCCACACAGACAGAGGGAACACGTACAAACGCCACACAGTCACCCAAGGTTGGACTCGAACCCAGGTCCTTGGAGCTGTGAGACAGCAGTGCTAGCCACTGTGCCACCGTGCCGCGCATACCTTGTGCATTAGAATAGAATGTTTAGCCAGCTCTCTCTCTCCCATATATTCAGCATGACTGGATAGTGAAGCAAAAAAAAACAGTTTGAAATTTGTGGTTTATTGATTTAACGTGTTATTTCTTATGCAATGGTATATTTCCAATGATAGCTTAATACATTATCAGAAAGGTAATTGCTGACCATTTTCTTTTGGTGCTTAAAAAAAACACGTTATGTCCTTCCTTCCTCTTGCTTCCTCCACATTCAATTTTTGCAACTGTGAATTCCTCGCACATCGCAACAGATGTGACGAAGAAGGTGTTGAAGTTGACACCTATGTACCACATTGCTCCTCAATGTGCCACAGGAGGATTAAGCAGGACTGATTCTGCTCGTTGGACTTTCCACTTTTTTGCATTTAGGTGCCATGCACCATCTGCTGGCTGGGAATTTACTACTATTACTTCAGTTGAATGTTTTGAATGGCCTTCAGAACTGGGTTTTCGACTGTTTCCATTGGGACTTTACTTAATAATGCAAAAACACCAATTTTATTCTTGATCCCAGATAGACTAATGTAAATTGATGCAAATTTATAGATTTGTATCCCGGCAACTTGCAGTTTCATATGTCTTTAGTATTGTAAAATGTCCCAAGGCTTTTTGCAAGAAGGTTATCCAGCAGCATTTGACAGTGTGCCAATGAAGGAGCTAGTAGGGCAAATAACCAGAAGAGACGCTTTTTAAACAAGATCGTAAGAGAGGAACCGGTTGTTTAGGGAGGAGTTTACAGAGCTTTGAGCAGCTGAGTGCAGCACTGTCAATGGCGCATTGAACCAGGGATGCATCAGAGGCTAGAATTGGAGGGGTCCAGCACCCTCGCTGGGTTGTAGGGCTGAAGGAACTCAGAGATAGGGAAGGAATTTGAAAACAAGATGCGAATTTAAAAATTAGGTTGGGAAATTATTTTTCTGATCCACAGCCAGTGCAAGTCAGTAAGCTCAGTTCTGTGGCATGAACAGGACTTGATGTGAGTTAGGTTACAGACAGCAAAGTTTTGTATGAGTTTATGTAGGAGATCAAATGGGAACATTCGAAAGTCAAGTCTAGAGGTAAAAAGGACTTGTGAAGGTTTCAACAGCAAATGAGATGAAGGCAGGACCATTAGCAGCAGCAAATTTATTTACCACCATAATCTGTGGGTTCACCACAGGTGACGTGCTCAGCCTGGTGAACGCAGAACAAACCCATGCTAAGCTTTGGAAATGGCATTCTATAGACTGAGCCAAGCAGACCCACAACCAGAGGATCCCATAAACGTTCTGCAGTCTTGTTGAGAACGATCATCCGTGTCCCAGTCATGCTCCGTATGTCCATAGAATTTACAGTGCAGAAGGAGGCCATTCGGCACATCAAGTCTGCACTGGCCCTTGGAAACAGCACCCTACTTAAGCCCACACCTCCACCCTATTCCCGCAACCTCACCTAACCTTTTTGGACATTAGGGGCAATTTAGCATGGCCAATCCTCCTAACCTGCAATCTTTGGACTGTGGGAGGAAACCGGAGCACCCGCCGGAAACCCACGCAAACATGGGGAGAAAGTGCAAGCTCCACACAGACAGTCACCCGAGGCCGGAATTGAACACGGCTCCCTGGAGCGGTGAGGTAGCAGTGCTTCCCATTGCTCATGTTAACTGATTTCTGGGGTTGGATGGAGAAGGAGGTGGGAGAATGTTGGTCTGGTTTGTGTACTCTTAGATCTTTTGGTCTAAAAATGTGTCGGTGTCAAGTGTACGATGACTGGGGGACAGCACGGTGGTACAGTGATTAGCACTGCTGCCTCACTGTGCTGAGGTCCCAGGTTCGATCCTGGCCATGGATCACTGTCCGTGTTGAGTTTGTGTGGGTTTCGCCCCACAACCCAAAGATGTCTTACTTCGGTGGTAGGCAAAGTAATAGAAAGGGTACTGAGGGATAGGGTTTCTAAGCATCTGGAAAGACACTGCTTGATTAGGAATAGTCGGCACAGATTTGTGAGGGGTAGGTCTTGCGTCACAAGTTTTATTGAATTCTTTGAGGAGGTGACCGAGCACGTGGATGAAGATAAAGCAGTGGATGTACATGGATTTTAGTAAGGCATTTGATAAGATTCCCCATGGTAGGCTTATGCAGAAAGTAAGGCGGCATGGGATAGTGGGGAATTTGGCCAGTTGGATAACGAACTGGCTAACCCAGGGGTGGGCAAACTTTTCCGTGCAAGGGCCACATTCAGAAATTCACAATTTTTAAGGGCCGCATAGTATATTAATTAATAGTCCCGGTTGTAACCAATTAGCATGCGGCATATACCTCAGCGCTTCCCCCGGCGGCATCCTGCCTTTAGCCCTCTTTTTCTCTACTTTTCAAAAATGGCGCTTCACCCGGTTATGATTCTGGGCGCCTCATATAGAACATAGAACAGTACAGCACAGAACAGGCCCTTCGGCCCTCGATGTTGTGCCAAGCAATGATCACCCTACTCAAGTCAACGTATCCACCCTATACCAGTAACCCAAACCCCCCCCCCCCCCCCCCCCCCCACATTAACCTTATTTTTAAAAAACATTTTTTTTAATGACTTTTGATCTTGGTGGGCCGCATAAAGACCTTTGGCGGGCCGTAGTTTGCCCACCCCTGGGCTAACCGATAGAAGTCAGAGAGTGGTGGTGGATGGCAAATATTCAACCTGGAACCCAGTTACCAGTGGCGTACCGCAGGGATCAGTTCTGGGTCCTCTGCTGTTTGTGATTTTCATTAATGACTTGGATGAGAGAGTTGAAGGGTGGGTCAGTAAATTTGCAGACGATACGAAGATTGGTGGAGTTGTGGATAGTGAGGAGGGTTGTTGTCGGCTGCAAAGAGACATAGATAGGATGCAGAGCTGGGCTGAGAAGTGGCAGATGGAGTTTAATCCTGAAAAAAGTGAGGCTGTCCATTTTGGAAGGACAAATATGAATGCGGAATACAGGGTTAACAGTAGGGTTCTTGGCAATGTGGAGGAGCAGAGAGATCTTTAGGTCTATGTTCCTAGATCTTTGAAAGTTGCCACTCAAGTGGATAGAGCTGTGAAGAAGGCCTATGGTGTGCTAGCGTTCATTAGCAGAGGGATTTAATTTAAGAGCCGTGAGGTGATGATGGAGCTGTACAAAACCTTGGTAAGGCCACATTTGGAGTACTGTGTGCAGTTCTGGTCGCCTCATTTTAGGAAGAATGTGGAAGCTTTGGAAAAGGTGCAAAGGAGATTTACCAGGATGTTGCCTGGAATGGAGAGCTGGTCTTACGAGGAAAAGTTGAGGGTGCTAGGCCTTTTCTCATTAGAATGGAGAAGGATGAGTGGCGACTTGATAGAGGTTTATAAGATGATCAGGGAAATAGAAAGAGTAGACAGTCAGAATTTCCCTCGGGTGGAATAAACCATTACAAGGGGACATAAAAGGTGAATGATGGAAGATATAGGGGGCATGTCAGAGGTAGGTTCTTTACCCAGAGAGTAGTGGGGGCATGGAATGCACTGCCTGTGGAAGTAGTTGAATCGGAAATATTAGTGACCTTCAAGCAGCTATTGGATAGGTACATAGATTACGGAAGAATGATGGAGTATTGATTAATTTGTTCTTAATCTAGGACAAAAATTCAGCAAAACATCGTGGGCCGAAGGGCCTGTTCTGTGCTTTATTTTTCTATGTCCCATGTTCTATGTGCATATTAGGTGGATTGGCCATGCTAAATTACCCCTTAATTGGAAAAAATGAATTGGGCACTCTAAATTTTTTTTTAAAAAGCGTAAGATGACTTAAAATAATCTGGTATATAATTTTTAGTGCAAAGATTGTAAAATATTTTGAGGTAACATGCAACCAGCCTCTTCATGTACACCACCAATTTTAACCCTTTAGGGTTTTACTATGTTTCTCTCTTCACAAATGGGGAATTCCTACAGCTAAGTTATAATACCCAGCTACTTACTTTATCCGCCTTCCATATGGAAATTAATCAGGATTGTTCTTGACTTGGCAACTGTGCTAGTTTTTATTTGAAGGTGTTGGTCAACTTACTGCTAATTTTTTGTAGCATAAGACTACTTGATGCTTCTTCAAAGAAGAGGGAGGGAAGATCTGGAATTGTAGTTAAACATGTACACTTGCAGACACTAAGATAAAAGCCATTTTGTAACTGATCAAACACTTTCCACTGGTTTGCGGCGTTTGATTTAGCTTAATGTACATTGTACCTGATCAAACCTTCGATCTGAAACTGTAGCATGCAATTCTGAATTTGCACTCCCTTTCGTCTGTATTCCAGTTTTCTGCTGTTCCGGAGCCTTTGAGCTGCCGTGACTACCTGCCTGAATTGTCTCACATGTCTTCCTGCGCGGAGCAGAAAGGCAGCACTGTGTCCTGGGAACAGCTGGAGGCCATGGAACTCCCATCATTTCAACCTGCTTACTTGGTCTTGTGTCGAGTTCTCCTCAACGTTATTCACGAGTGCTTAAAACTAAGGTTGGAGCAAAGACCTGCAGGAGAGCCATCGTTGCTCAGCATTAAACAGGTAGCCTGCCAAAATACCGTTTTCATCTTTTTCTTGGAACAATGTTGTTGGTGTAATTTCACATGCATTATCTTTATGTAGTTTTTGGGAAATATTTTTATTGTAATTTTACAATTTTGATACAAAGCAAAAAATAACACAGAATAACAACCAAACCGTAAGAACCCCCCTCCCCTTAAAACACTATAACCTCACCACTAAACCACCCAACTCGTTAACAGTGACCAACTCTTTAAAATACATTTTAAGTGGCCACCATCTACGGTAAAACCCTTCCACCAACCCTCTCACGGTAAACTTGACCTTCTCAAGGTCCAAAAACTCCCATCAGGTCCCCCAGCCACGCTGAAGCGTTTGATGTGTAATCGTCCCCTTGTTATGGTTTGTTCCACCCGGGGAATAGCCCGTCAATCTCCCCACCAAACTTGTCCAGTTCTTTTGCTATCACCCCTTCCATCATCTCGAGGGTGATTGGCGCGTCCGCTTCCCCTACCATCTTTGACTCCTTGCTTGGGATCGGCACTTGTAACTTACCCCCACTGTCTCTCTTCAATGCCGACCTCGACAACACCCAATTCACTGCCTTTTGCTCTGCTGGGTTGTCAGGTTAGATTGCACTAGTTCCCTGCAAAAATGGTAGCAAAGCCTGAAGTACCGGGACCTGCGTGGGGAACCCCCTAAAGTCCATCCGGGTGTTACATGCTGCCGCACCAGAATTTACCGATGTGTATAAACACTCACTTTCTGATAACTATCAGCAAAGCATGAATTATCCCTTTTTAAATAGAAAAACTTCAAATCTTATAACAGCTTTTTTTTTTGCTTCTCAAAGTTTCATTAATAAAGCTTGTTGGAAGATTTTTTGTCTTAATAGTACATTTAAGAGATCAGTTCAAATTGATTACAAAAATGAACTATGATATTTTGGCTACACTGCAAATGTTCTGGATTGATGGTCTATTTTTAATAACAGTTTTATTAGAAAATGTGCGCTTTTTCTTTTAGTCTAATGTGGTACCTCAATTTTTGGCTGATCAATCAAAACCAATATGTTGAGGCAAATCTTGTTGGAGTGGGCCATCTTGCAGTTTGCATGATTAGACTTCTTTGTACACTGTAAAGCACTGGAAGTGCAAGCTGATAATTGCGTGGAGAGAGCAACAGGGCACTGGGGACTTTGATGGCTGATAGGACCAAAATATACCTCAATGAGATTTTAAAGTTGCAAGATAAATAGGAATGGCGATTGCTGATGGCTATTAGAGTGGGTGAGTTAAGAATCAAATCAGCTATTAGAGAAATAGAGAGAAGAAAGAAAGATTGATTAAGAGTAGAGAGAAATCGGAAAGAAAAGGAAGACAAGTCCATTTATATTTTTAAGAAGTTTAAATTGTTTCCTTTCTTGCCAAAGAGACTGCTTGGTATTGTAGTAAAATTAGTGCGGAGGCTTAAAAGGTGCAATGCTGTTTGCTTTGCACAGTGTCGTGTCGAGATTTGCAACTCCAGAATATCTCGTCCCCCCCCAGAACATTTTGGCTGATTTACGCATTTATAACATTGTGTCATTAACACATCGTTCCTCATGTTTTGATACAAATACTGTTGCTCGAAACACTTGTTTTCAGTTATAGTAGGAGAATTAGCTACTTCAAACAACAAGGGCCCTGAGGTTACATCAGAATTCAATAGTTTTGGAAATGAAGCCCGTTTTTCTCGGCACGGATATTTTTTTCCTAACTTGTGGTCAATTCTCAGACTGCAATCACAGGCCTCCTACGTGCTGTCAATAATCTAGAATACAGCATAGTTTTAATATTGACTTTCTCTGACCCACATTATTAACCTTTGTAATGCACACTAATTTTATTTTTTCCTATCCCTGTCCTTTCTTGTAGGTATTGACTTTTTGTGGAGATAACATTCCATGGATGCCATATGCCCTGCGGTACCTTGGGTGTTGCCACTCTGCATGTTAATGCCATCAGGATATTAAGTCATGGGGGAGATTTGATACCAAGCCTGACACTGACATCACTTAAATTCCTGCTCTGTTAATGTTATTTTTAGTGATCAAGAATAGATGCCCTTATTTGTATTTCCCCATGCTTTGCACAGGAAATGAGACCAATTGAGCCCTACCATCAACCTGTCTGAAGTCCGCTAATTCCGAGCTACTGAGTTTAAAACATTCTTGTATAATGTCTAAAATTCATTGGTATATTTGCACTGGTTTTTTAGTCGCAATTGGAAATTGTAAAGCAATAAGTGCCCCTCCATGTCAATCTTGCCAAATAACTCTTTAGTATTTGACCTGATCTGTAAATATTTCCAGACATTGCACATAATGGTTATTTTTATTACAGTTGGTTAGAGAGTGCAAGGAAGTACTGAAGGGTGGCCTACTTATGAAGCAGTATTATCAATTCATGCTGCATGGGATCGTGGATGAATTCCAGAGACAGCAAAAGGTTAACAACAATATTGATGAATTTGAGGAAGATCTACATAAAATGTTAATTGTGAGTATATAATTGGATGAAACTCTCTATGAATCACAAATTGAAGCTCAAGTGTTCATGACTTTTCTCTTGCATTTACAGCCGATGCGCCATATTGGGCAAAAGCATTCACAACTGCATTTCATTATTGTCTGAAAATGAATTCTGTAGCACCAACTAGGAAACAAGATGCTTCAATTTAACTCTTTTTTGAGTAATCAGTGCTGGAAATACATATTCTGTAAACTGTAATCTTGTTTTTTAAAAAGATTTTGCACACATCCTACTGTCAATCTGCTGCTTCCCATCAAGCTTTTAAAAGATCACAGTCATGTCATTCAAAATGTTTGTCAAATTTTATACTTTATTTTAAGCTATGTACTTTTTCATAGAATCCCTACAGTGCAGAAGGAGGCAATTTGGCCTATCGAGTCTGCACCGGCCCTTGGAAAGAGCATTCCACCCTATCCCCGTAATCCAGCAACCCCACCTAACCTTTTTTGACACTAAGGGGTAACTTAGCATGGCCAATTCACCTAACCTGCACATCTTTGGACTGTGGGAGAAAATCGGAGCACCCGGAGGAAACCCACGCAGACGCATGGAGAAAGTGCAAACTCCACACACACAGCCACCCGGGACCCTGGAGCTGTGAGGCAGCAATGCAAAGTTAATGTAGCTAACTGCCTAACTTTGACTGAATAGAATGAATTTTGCACTGGTGATTGATGTAAACGTTGTTCCAGTTATTTGTCATTGTCACGTGAGAGTATGTTTTAAAAAGGTTAACTTGAGTTTATAGAATAAACATTGTTTTTCTTTAAAAAATACTTTTCCATTTCTGCTGTACCACACCTGTAGAGTGGGCCGTGTGCTCCCCATACCACGATCTAGTAAAAGTCGTGGGTCAGGTGAACTCCATGATACACTTTGGGGTTCTCTAAACCCTGGCCCATAACAGTCGTATAAATGCCTAAATTGTTAAAAATGGCATAACTCTGTCGCATCATTGTGACCAATATATGTTAAAATCATTACAGCTCTGCATAAATGCTCAAACCGCGAAACACCAATTCTTGAATGTGTTATATTAGCTGCTTAAAATGGAACACAACCACACTTTAAAAGGAAATACATTTGCAATTTACCCATGAGTGACATTCTTTGCCAAGTACCCTGAATTATCAGATCTTGTGTGGAGAACTCCAGCCTGCAACATTGTAGTTGGAGTACACCGTTGATTTCCCTTTCCCTAATTGTGTTCTGAATAATTCAGTTTCAGATGTTCATTCAGTATCTAAGCTGTAATTTTGCTGAAGGTAGTGACTGGGGTTAAGAGTCCCCTCAGCTGCCTGCCTTTGTTTCATCCTTACTGGACTCACACAATATGTATACTCTTGTTTAAACTGCTTTCGACATTCAGGTCTTTTCAGCCTGGGTCAATAGTAATTAGGAGCAGATTCTATTCATCAACCAGTTAATCCTCCCCCAACTCATGGGAATGATGGGGTAGTTTATAGCACCTTCACATCTATCCTGCCTGAATAATGTTGCATAGATCACAAATTTAAAAACTAGGATCTTCATGGTATGATTTAAAGAAAAATTTAGAGTACTAATTATTTTTTTCCAATTTAGGGTGGCCAATCCATCTAGCCTGCATATCTTTTTGGGTTGTGGGGAGTGAGACCCAGGGAGAATGTAACTTCACACGGGCCGGGATCGAACCTGGTTCCTCGGCACCATGAGGCAGCAGTGCTAATCACTGCACAGCTGTGCTGCCCTCAATGGACTGATTGAACTCGGGATGACAGTTTGCTTTCTGAAGGCGCCTGAGAGCTCTACTGGGTTTAAAAAATATTAGGTTTCTTCTCTTGATCTCGAACCGCAACATGTTCAGAGCAATTGTGCATCATTAGCATAAGCCTGGCATCTTTCTTGGCTTTAAATTAAGCTTCAGACCCCAAATGTGTTCCATCACCTACTCACTATTTCCATGCATTTAGCAGCGACCATTTGTTGCCAAAACCTTCATCCCATGCCTTTGTTACCTCTAAGCTTGGCTATTAAAATGCTTTCATGGCTAACCTCCCATCTTCCACCCTACTTTAACTTGACTCCACTTTAACCTGTCGCTATTCATGGATCTACAATATCTCCCCTCCATTATCTCCTCCCTCTTTGTAATCTACAGCTCTACAACCCTTCGAGACCTCTGCTCCTCCAACTCTGGCCCCTTGCGTGTCCTTGATTTTAATCACTCCATGATTTGCAACCACACTTGCACTTGTTTGGACTCTGGGATCTAGCTCTAGCCTTCTTCCTCCCTCCTTTATCTCCCACTTTATTCAAGTTTGTGGTTGCATGTCCTAATATCTCGATGTAGCTCAATGTTACTGAAAGTTCTGGGTTTTTGTTTGCGATAACATAACAGCCTTATCCTCCCCCAACCCCCCCCCCCCCCCCCCCCCCCCCCCCACACCCTCTGTGACATGGATTATTGTGGGAATTGTGTTTGAACAAAAATATTTGAACATGGCACCAGTCCACCTCCAGACTTGTGCAGACGTATTCATTTTTGGCC
Source organism: Scyliorhinus canicula (assembly GCF_902713615.1). Lineage (NCBI taxonomy): Eukaryota > Metazoa > Chordata > Chondrichthyes > Carcharhiniformes > Scyliorhinidae > Scyliorhinus > Scyliorhinus canicula. The sequence goes on from NC_052146.1 coordinate 178,275,903, forward strand.
TCTATCGTCTTTGATTTTGGTAGTTTTGCAATTCTCCAATTCTCCCAAGGGCCTTTCAGCTGTTTTATTTCTTGATAGCTACGTACACATAAGATAGCTCGGAGCTAGTAGCTATGTGACCCTATCAATTTATCGCAGCAAAGACGCCCAGTGCTGGGAAAAGCGGGCTGGAAGTGACTACCACTGTGGCAAAGTGTTAAAATATGCATTGGAAAGTTTGCACATTACAGCTTTATTTTCAGAATTTTTATGTACATGTTTCCTTTGGCATTATAGGTTTATTTTGATTACATGCGGAGCTGGATTCGGATGCTACAGCATTTACCTCAAGCCTCCCACAGTCTGAAGAACCTTCTAGAAATAGAATGGAATTTTACCAAAGAAATAACCCCTTGCATCCGAGGAGGAGAAGCTCAAGCAGGAAAGCTCTTCTGGTAGGGTCTATGTTGTTATGATCCCTGTAGAGGCCAATGAAATTCCAACTCCCAGGTGAAAGGATGACATGACAAACTGACTAGAATGTTATTGACTAAACATAGAACATAGAACAGTACAGCACAGAACAGGCCCTTCGGCCCTCGATGTTGTGCCGAGCAATGATCACCCTACTGAAACCCACATATCGACCCTATACCCGTAACCCAACAACCCCCCCCTCCCCTTAACATTACCTTTTTTTAGGACACTACGGGCAATTTAGCATGGCCAATCCACCTAACCTGCACACCTTTGGACTGTGGGAGGAAACCGGAGCACCCGGAGGAAACCCACGCACACAGGGGGAGGACATGCAGACTCCGCACAGACAGTGACCCAGCCGGGAATCGAACCTGGGACCCTGGAGCTGTGAAGCATTTATGCTAACCACCATGCTACCATGCTGCCCAATGGACAACTTGTATGTTGAACTACAGAGCAGAATCTTCCACTTTTAACACAGCCGAGGAACCCTCTTCATGGGTATAATGTGCACCATCCCTAAAGTAATCATTTGATTTTTCCCAAAGTGAATTTTAGTTCCTGAGGGTTTGTTTTTGTTCTTTTCCTTTCCCAGCCTAGTAACTTTTTAAATTTCAGACCTGTCTTTCGCATGAAGGTGTTTTTCTTGAAATTTTCCCTCCGGCGCAAGCTAGGTGAATCGTCCAGGCTTGTTTAAAATCCTGAGGATTTGGCCTTTCAATCCAAGTGTGAGCTCCCACCTGCATTCCTGCATGGTAAACCACAGATTTCCAGCCTCTCGCTGCTCCCTCCGCCCTGAAACTTGACCGACTGCCTAAATCTATGAATGTCTTAGAGATATATTGGGTATACCGTAGAACCCTGTCCCCTCTTGAAGTACGCTTTGTATCCATGTGGAAATACTGATTTCGCTATACTTCAGAACCCATTTCTCTCATTTTGAATGTAAATGAACAGTTTAAAGCACAACTATTTACAAGCTGGCATTTTCAACACATTCCTGGGACCTTGGAGACTGCAATCTAACCACTGTAAACAGATTTGCTGTGCCATTGTCTCCAAGTGTAAACACCATGCATCATCATTCAGCAAAACACCTGGGCTGCGATTCAATATTTAATGGCCATGTCACCTCGGCCTGACATTAGGTTGACTTCAGATCAAGTCACATGACCCCTTCATTTTACCCTAAATTAAAAGGCACAGTCAACAAAACAATAATCTTATAAAGTTCATAATTCTAACATGCAACAGTGGAATATGGTTAACCATAGAATGTAATTTTTCTAATTTAGGTGATCAAATCTCATATGAGCAGTCTCATTGTCAATCTCTAGGGCCAAAGTTTTAATCCATTTTGTGCAATTTCTTTTATTAGACTGAGCAAACTTATTAAATCCAATGTTCTGAGTATGTGCACGATTCATGAAATTTGATTCTCACAGGGCCAGATTTTTTTGCAGAGTGGGTGGAAAGTTCAGCCAGGAAACTTACCCAACCCAGCATACATGCCTCTAGAAGGGCCCCTGCCTGCTATATTTCCATCCCAGGTAGGTGGGGCCAGACAGACCCATTGTGACAGTAGAAACCATCACCAACATGCCCCTCATATCTTCCATGCTCCTTCATATCACCAAGCACCTCCATGCACCCTCCATAGCCACTCACCCAATATCCACTGTGGGCAGATCACAGGTTATCTTTGAAATGGTTGTTTAAAAAATTAAATCTAAAAATAATCCCATTTGAACACCCCATAAGGAAAAAAACAAACTCTCCTCCTTCAAAAAAAAAGTCAAATCCTTTCAAGTGGCCAATCTGTTTAAAAATCAAACATGTGTTTCATGAACCACATCAAAAACAGATAATCCTCTAATAAACTCTTAAGTATCATTCAAAATGTATATCGAGCCCCCTGCTGAGTTAGGTAGTTCTAACCTTTTTAAAACTCATCCACAATAGGCAGAATTGTTAGAACAAACCATTCCATTTCACAGACACGAGAGTGTATTGAAAACGCTAATGGGAGAGCGGTGCAGTGGTTAGCACTGCTGCCTCACTGTGCCGAAGACCCTGTTTCGATCATGACCCTGGGTCCCTGTCCGTGTGGAGTTTGCACATTCTCCCCATGTCTACGTGGGCTTCACCCCCACAACCCAAAGATGCAGGGTAAGTGGATTGGCCATTCTAAATTGCTCCTTAATTGGGAAAACTTAAAGAAAAAAGCACCAATGGCTAAATTTAGAAAACTAAGATGTACCAGATGACTTGTCAACTAATGCTTCCCCCACCCCCACCTTTTCTTTTAAAAGGCTTCTAGGTTTGCCTGACACAGCGATAATCTGGTCTCTATACAATGGCGTTGTCTCCACGTTCTATGTAAACTCAAGAAAACAAGCAAACTGCTGTGTGATGAAGCATTTTTGAATCTCCTTCACCCTCCCTTTTCCCCTATGTCTTCAACCCAAGGGCATTGACCCAAACATGCCACTACCAGAGCTCAAAATAGCAGAGATCAATCAATTTGGCACTGATCAAGTATCTTTCTTATCTCTGTAGCGCCATTTACCAGTAGGTAAAATTAGGATTCATTGCAATATTTGAAGATGGTGCAAGCGTCTCTGTGGTGAAATGCTTTTATTAGTGTGTCGCAACCATTTGATCTGTCCATTTTCTCCACGAGACGTACCGTAGACCAGTGCTTCCAAACTATTTTCCAATGTGACCCCAGTTTAACACTTAGTGACCCGAGAGCCTATGAGAAACAAAAGAGCAAATAAAGCAACAATCATTATATAACCATTAAAGTTTGTGTATAATAGATCAAAATATAATACAGTAAATATAAATATGGAAAGCTTTGGTTTTTAAAGATGTTATTATTTTGTATACTCACCAATCCATTACTTTATCTGAGCTGCTTTAGCTGATGGATCTTGGCCAGGATGCAGCAGACTCAATTGATCACATTTGCAGAATTGCTCACCCATAGCAATATCACAACAGGGTTTCTTAAATATGATCTTAACGCCATTGAATTAAATTGAGACAAAGTCAAATAAACTTCTAATTTTCTAATTCTTCAAATTCAGTCTGTCTGCCCACTGCCCCACACAAATTGTAATCAGCCTCTACTCCATACACAGTCTGTAATCAGCCCTTTCTTTCTCCCGCATCACCTCGAGCCCACCCACAGAGCCACGCATACTCACTCTATCAGAGAAACTGAGGCAGGACCAGGGTCAGATGCCTCCTGGAACTTGCTGTGGTGTGGGGAGCTGTCTTGGAGAATGGGGAGCTTGTGACCCCTGTTTGTTATTTCTTTATCACCGTTACCCCAATTCAGTCGCAACGCACAGTGTGGGAACTGCTAACATAAGAACTAGGAGCAGGAGTAGACCATCTGGCCCCTCGATCCTGCTCCACCATTCAATGAGACCATGACTGATCTTTTGTGGACTCAGCTCCACTTTCCGGCCCGTACACCATAACCCTTAATCCCTTTATTCTTCAAAAAACTATTTATCTCTATCTCTGGGACATAACAGCCTAACATTAATATTCGCTCTTGTTTTGTGATCTGTTCTTGTTTTGTGAGGAATACAAGCAGTGGAGTAAGCTCTTCCTTCAGTTTGCGGAGTGGGCATCTCGCTCTCGCTCTCTCCATCACCCCACCCATCTGTTTGATGCCTTTGCTACATTACAGTGCACTCCTGCTTCAATAATTTCTTGTGTGTTAGGAGTATGGCGACTGTTAATGTACTGATTATTGGGGGAAGCCCCTCCCCCCCCAAACCACCACCACACACCGCCCGGCTTCCAGTTCAGACCGATTTGAAGTCAAACTTTTTCGACATGGGATGACACATTCTAGAATTTGCCCATGTTGTTGTTACAAACATGGTTGCAGATGCAGTTTACATGCATCATTTGAAATGTTGATTTATTTTTCTGTGGTGAATTAATTTTGTCAATCTGTGAAATCTGGTCTGATATTACAGTGTGTTCAGCGTTTAAAAATAAAAATCTGTCACTTACTAATATGGTTGTAAAGAAACCTTGTATGTTTTTCACAAAGTAATTATTTCCCTTCATCAAAGTACATTTTACAAATGATTGATTTAATATTTTATGCAGACTTCAGATGTTCACTGCGGAATAGGAGCTATCAACTCTGTTCAGGAATGATCCTATACATCATGTTCTAATTAGCAGTTTGGAAGTGCTGTATAGTTTAGACTTGTCATTTTGCATTTTCCCAAATAGCGATATAGCTGGAATGCTGCTAAAATCCACTGGAGAGTTCTTAGATTCTGGACTTCAGGAAAGTTGTGATGAATTCTGGGCAAGCGCTGATGATAGTACTGCATCAGATGAAATCAGGTACTGTAAACATGGCCGTAATCCTTTTAACAATTAATACACTTATATTTTTAAAATTAAAGTTATTTGAGAAGAATTACCATGAGCCTGTTGCAAATTGAATGAAAACATGACTTGCTGCACTAATAATAGTATAATTGATTAGAATCTACTTTGTGCTTGCTCTTGTGGCCATTTTCATCTGAAGTTAGATGCACCAATGATGAGTTATTCCGTTTAAAATAAATTGACCCCAAGTTCGAGTGGGGTTTGTTTTAATTGGAACTACTGTGTAAACTGAATATGAACAGTGCGTTTTGCCTGTAGTTTTATTTTAATTAGGACACTTGTGCACAAATGCATTGTGTTAGTGACAAAGTAGGTTCACTACACGGTTTTACAGGTCCAGAGATTTCTGCTCTTTTGGGGATTTCTGCAGTGCCAGAAAATGATCCATTTGTACCTGGAACACTTTGTTTCTGTTTTTTTTTTCCAAAGCTCCCATTATACATAAGAAAATAAATCGTACATGATGACACCAAGTTAAGAAATGTCTTTAAAATAATCACATTTCATTTGGGGAGGAGGGTGGGAAGTTGGGCTAAGCCCTATAAGAATCATTTGGAAGGATTCATTTATTCTCCTACTTTCCAAGGTGTCAACTATGGCTCACCTGCACTACTCTCACGTGATTAAGAAACGTGTGATTGAGATTGTCCGGATGAACAATAAACACGATAAGAAATAAATACCAATTGTTGAGATGTTAAATCCAAGGCCCCGGCTGCCCCCTCAAGTGGTCATAAAAGATCCCATGGCGCTTTCCAAGGAAGGGCACGGGAGTTACTCGATAGTGTCCTGGCCAATATTTTACGGTCAGTCAGGATTAACTGGTCCTTGCCAGTTGCTGTTTGGGAACTTGCTGTGGGAATGCAGTTTTTTTTTTTTACATCACAACTATGTTTCCAAAGTACTTGGCGGTAAAACACTTGGGAAAATTTTCATCTATGCAAAAGAAGCTAATGGCAGATTGCTCTGCATTAGTACCATTTTTGATGCAAGAGTAAAATGGGCATAATAAATGTAATTGCTACTGATTTTGTTTTATTCATGGGATGTGGGTGTTACTGGCTAGGCCAGCATATGTTGCCCATTCCTAATTACCCTTGAACCGAATGGCTTGCTAGGCCATTTCAGAGGACAGTTTACGAGTCAACCACATTGCTGTGGATCTGGAGTCACCTGAAGGCCAGACAAGGTAACGACAGTAGATTCCTTCCCAACCTACTGAGAACTCCAAACAAAAAAACAAGGATGAGAATTACCAGCCATTTTATACTGAATAAAGTCTAAAATGCAGGTTATAGAATGATTAGGCTTCTTTGTTGCCATTAGACCACACTAATCAAGATGCTATCTTGTCTTAGTCATTTTATTTTTTCCTCTCATTTTGAGTTTAAAATCTCCCATATGAAGTGTTTTTGTTTTAATAGCCTAATAGGTTATCGTGGCATCTGTAATGCAATTTTTGGGGATGTGAATTTTTCATCTATTGTTTGGCAAATGTGCCTGTTGTTTGTACAGAATAAAGCTGCATTGCCATTTTGGAGTTTCAGTCCAGCTATATGAATTTCAGTTCAGGAGTACTAGCTGATCTTGGGGAAAAAATGATCGTCTCTCTTAAACAGCTAGAGAGAACTCCTTGCTAGGATATGGGATCAGGAAGTAGGGTGCAGGGGGAAGAAAAGTTGATTACATTTTGTAAGGTGAATCATTAAATTAGTCTGTATGAACGTTTGTGTATAAAAATGCATTTTGGAAAATATAAAGCAGTTATTCTACAGTGACTGCACTTCAAAAGATTATGTTGAATGCTCTGGGACATTCTGATGTTATTTTATCACTATTTCCTTTTCCTTAACTTATGAAACTACGGTAGCACAGTGGGTAGCACTGTTGCTTCACAGATCCAGGGTCCCAGGTTTGATTCCCTGCTGAGTCACAGTCTGTGTGGAGTCTGCACGTTCTCCGTTTGTCTGCGTGGGTTTCCTCTGGGTGCTCCAGTTTCCGCCCACAAGTCCCAAAAGACGTGCTGTTAGGTATTTTGGACATTCTGAATTCTCCCTCCATGTACCCGAACAGGCGGCAGAATGTGGTAACTAGGGGAATTTCACAGTAACTTCATTGCAGAGTTAATGTGAGCCTACTTGTGCCAATAAAAAGATTATTATTGAGAGATTGATATTTTCCCCTTCCTTTCCACACTGACTTGTGTGTTACTGTTCTCAAAAAGTTGAATTTCTGATTTAACATTGTTTTCTTCAGGAGGTCTGTTATAGAGACCAGTCGTGCATTAAAAGAGCTCTTTCATGAAGCTCGGGAGAGAGCGTCCAAGGCCCTGGGATTTGCTAAAATGCTAAGAAAGGTAATATGTAACTATTTGTAAATATAATGTGCAATGTTACATTACTTTCTCAACAAAAACGGGCCAAAAGTAAAACTCTTTGTTTTGATTTAGGACCTTGAAATAGCAGCTGAATTTACTTTGTCAGCTCCAGTTCCAGATATTTTGGAAGCTCTTAAAACAAAAAAACATGTCAAGGTAATGTTTTTGTTTTGAATTTTGTCAATCATTTCTCATGTTGAAACTATGACATGCATTTATATACCTGGACTGTGCAATAAAGCTGGTATGTTGTGATCGCTAGACAGCAAGGTTTTTCCTATTCCCTGTATTACCTGAGGTGCTAATAATTAAATCATTTAGGTGATTTCTGAGTTTGGTATTGTCAACCCAATGATGTAGTTGATTATTCAGCATTTGTTTATGATGAAGCCAAGCATGTTTTTGTTATAAATTCAAGACATTACTTGCATACATTTTAATTGTGCAATTCAGGCTTGTTCAAGCAATGGCCCATAGATTTGAAAATGCCAAGAGGCCGGCTGCCAGGGAGGCTGTGGGGCGGAGAGGTTGGCTGCAGGGGGTAGGTGGGTCGGAGGATGCCTGCCAGGGAAGAGAGGTGGTGAAGAGGTTGGCTGCTGGGGAGGAGGCGGGGTGAAGAGGCTGGCAGCAGGGCGGAGAACGGCTGCCGGGGAAGAGGCGGCGTGAAGAGGTCAGCCAGTGGGGAGGAGACAGGTGAAGAGGCTGGCTGCTGGGGAGGAGGTGGAGTGAAGAGTTTGGCTGCTGGGGAGGAGGCAGGGCAAAGAGGTTGGCTGCTGGGGAGGAGGCAGGGCAAAGAGGTTGGCTGCTGGTGAGGAGGCAGGGCAAAGAGGCTGGCTGCTGGTGAGGAGGCAGGGCAAAGAGGTTGGCTGCTGGGGAGGAGGCGGGGCGAAGAGTTTGGCTGCTGGGGAGGAGGCAGGTGAAGAGGCTGATTTCTGGTGGGAGGTGGGTGAAAAGGTGGAAGATATAGGGGGGATGTCAGAGGTAGGTTCTTTACCCAGAGTGGGGGCATGGAATGCACTGCCTGTGGAATTAGTTGAGTCGGAAACATTAGGGAACTTCAAGCAGCTATTGGATAGGTATATGGATTACGGTAGAATGCTGGGGTGTAGATTGATTTGTTCTTAATCTAGTACAAAGGTTTGGCATAACATCGTGGGCCGAAGGGCCTGTTCTGTGCTGTATTTTCTATGGACTATGGATGTCTGCTGGGAGGAGGCGGGGTGAAGAGGCTGGCTGTCGGAGAGGAGGAGGAGGTGGGGCGAAGAGTCTGGCTGTCGGAGAGGAGGAGGAGGCGGGGCAAAGAGGCTCACTGCCAGGGAGGAGGCGGGGTGAAGATGTCTGTTGGGAGGAGGCAGATGAAAAGGATGTCTGCCGGGCGGAGGGGGCTGTGTGCCAGGCACAGTAATGCAGACTTTGGCCATTTGTTTTAATTACTCCTTCTGCCTCTTGAGTGAGTGGGGGTGGTGGGGAGAATGGAAATGTGGCATCCCAAGCTATGAACAAGCTTCAACTCTTTCATGCAGTCCTAATTACTTATTGAATACCTTAATTTAATAATTTTAACATTTTTGCTGACCCAATTTAACCTTCCATTTGGTGATGTAAAATGTTTTACATTAATGTCTTCAGGCGCAACAACTTTTAGTATATGATGGTTTATTTTGGCTGCTACCTGCATAATCTTTGTAGTTAAACATGTTATCTGTAGCCCAAATATCTATCTGATTAAATGTCATGTACATCACACTCATTTATATGTGTGGAAAATATTGGTGTGAACTAAATTACTATCTGTAGTTTTATTTTTGCATGCATATATGTTTATATATTGTTATCATATAGTTGATCATGTGTTCCAGTATCCAGTTGCAGGACAAAGCAAACTGATAAATAAAAGTTTGCAGCTACCTTTCTAAGCCATGCACCTCTGTCCCACTCATTCTATCTGCAGTTAAAATGTTTTAGAACAGAGGAGATAAGAATGTCACCAAAATATGAAACTCTACATTTACAGAATTAAATGCAAATGTAGAAAATATTTTTTCTATTTCCTTTGGGCCTACTTTCTGTCAGGATCCTGAATTATCTGTTCAGACCCCAGAGTTGATTGCTTTAACCAGTCATTCGAGTTCAAATACTTTGTTTGAACTATGAACATGCATGACTTCTCCAGATAATCTGCAGCCTGGAGTGACCCACTTCCAGTGCCAACTTCTTCTTGCTTTCCTTTCTTATTGGAGTGCCAGGACAGCACCCATAGTTTAGTTTGTACAACTTGATTCTTGCCACAGTCCTGGGCACTATCTGTACTAGTGGTGACTGATGGAATATTGACAGACCACCACCTCATCCTGCCCTGTGCCATTCTGTCCTAGAACCAATATTCAAACACCAATGAGAGCTCCCATACCCATTGTTTCCCATTTCAGTTCCAAGTTTTCTCACCTTCCTGTTTCCTGTCTGCAATTTTCCCTGCCTCCGTTTCTTCCTGTTACAAGCTAGCTCGGCCTGTTTCATCTCCCTAACTTGTTTAAGTACTGAGATAAAATAATATTTATATTTATATGGAGTGATGTGGAAGAATGGATGTGTGTCAGGAGTCGGCTGCAACCTACTTCATAGCTGACTGGATAACTGCACCAAGTCCTCAACAAGATCATAGTTGATCTTCTGCTCCACCAGGTTGTCAATACCTTTGCCCAGCTCTCACCTGTGACTCTTGTAGCTGCTTGTGTATGGCAGGGACCACGTGCTGGCAACTTCAAACTGGATGAGGGTTGCAGATATCCACTGCGAGTGAAAGCTCCAATTGCCCTTCCTCAAGTTGGCAACAAAAAAAAGCAGCTTTGACAGATGTAGCTGAACACATGGCATTCCCTTACACTGGTACTGAAAGCACCACAACGCAGCTGTAAAGTTCATTTGCATGGGAGAAGGTGTTGAAGATCAGCCGCTGCAGAATACTATACCTCCAGTCGTCATGTCTTGTCAAACATCTGGGAACAGATGTGCAAGACTGAGAAAGTGAGGCTTGCCAAGCACAATCCATCTCCACTGTAATCAACTCACATAAGTGTTACTTACACAGCATGCGAGAAATGGCCATCCTTGATAAAGGGAAATCAACAATGACAAGGGATGAGGCATAATGAAAGCTACAGGTACACAAATGATGAGAGAAAATGGGGGAAAAAATTACAAATAAACATCAACATTTTTAAAAGAGCCTGATGCCTATACAGAGAAAGAAATTCTGGGCAATAGACCACAGAACGAGTTAGAAAAGTGCAAGAGTTGTAAACACAAGTTTTTAAATAAGCTATATAGTGCTTAAATGTGCTGTTGCATTCAAAGACACAATTTACTTATATAATTAATGTCACTGGAGTTAACCACCTTGGGAATTATACAAACTCTTGCATTATGAAGGGAAAGTCTTGTAGTTCCAGTCAAAACCTCTTTTCAGTGGGATTAGGCCGTTTACTTTTGTGGTGTATGCCCTGGACAAAAGAATAGTAATTATCGTATACAAAGGCCTTTTGATTAACAATAAATTATGGTTAAGTAATCCAGTGGTGCTGATTTTATTTTGGCTGTGAAATTATTAATTAATGCTAGGTACGGAAAAATACAAATCTAGTATGGAAAATATTTTTGAGCTTAATGTTTTTATTTTAATACATAAAGCACTGAAAAAATTATAACTATTGCCATTCCTTCCCTTTTCAGGTTCAAATCCCTGGAGTGGAGGACCTGCATATTTTTGTTGCATTTGACCTTGCAGAGCGAAAATCTCAGATACTCCAGCTGCTTAGTGCAACAGCTGGAAAGGACTGCTCAAAGGAATCTGACGAATCAATGGATGAAGCTTACTTGCTTCTCATCAAAGGCGACCCAAAGGATAGAGATCGGGAGGATAACTGGAAATTGTGGGGTGGCCAGTCTATCAAAGTACTGCCCCAGGTAGAAACTGTGGATACGTTGAGAAGCATGCAGGTATGTAACTTCATGACTAAACATGCATCATTAGTTTGAAACCTCATTGTACATGTGATAGTCTATAATGCATTTTAAGTAGAATATCTGAAATTGATTTAAGTAACAGTTTACAATTAGTTAAAACATTGTCAACTTGTAATTATATTACACCTTTGATAATATAGTGTTCAAAGGTGCTTCATAGGAGCAGTAATGTGGCAAAAAAGGAATGGGTAGACCAGATAGAGAATGGTGAGAACAACATTCTCGTTTCTCAAATTTGCTTAACATTTGGCGAGCTTCTGTAGTTTTCTTTATGGATCGTCTGAAGTTTAGAACACTGTGAAGGTGATTAGATACTAATCTGGATTGTATTTTTAAATCTCTTGCTCTAAATCCAAAGATTTGCAGGTTATATGATTGGCCATGATCAGTGCGCAGGGATAGGGTGAGAGAGTGGACTTGGGTCTGCTCATTTGGAAGGCTGGTGCAGACTTGATGATGGGCTGAATGGCCTCATTTCTGCACCTTAGGGATTCTAATAGGGCAATATAATTAAACATAGCCACTGGAAACTGCTGAAGCAGATTAGAATACATTGGAATGTGGAATCAATGACGGTAGGGGATGGATGGACTTCATTATGGAAGTATGGCGGTCGCATAGCTGGAGTGGAAATAAACTAGGAAGAGTATTGTGGGAGAAAGCAGGGAGCTCAAAAAGTGACTTCACAAACTTTCTAGCCTTTGATTCAACAGATAAAGCTTTTACAAGTCCTGGTCTACTCTCTGAATGGCTCGTCTTGTTGGAAGATATATAAGAAATCCCCTAAGATTTGAAATCTCTGATTTGTGGTTGGAGCACGGACATCGTATTGGGAGGTGCAGTAATATAGAAAATGGAGCTTTGTTGGATTGTTTGTAGGGTGCAGTTTTGGGGACTAGGGCTTTAGAAGATGGTATTGGCGGTGTATTGTGCTGAAATCATTTTATCAGAGATACTAAATTGTGTGCTACATTAGTATCCTGAATTTTAATGAATTGTTACCAAATCTGCAAATTCTGTTTTTACTTAACTCCTCAGATTAGTAATTTATTGTTGGTTGTCATGCAATCTTCCCACCTTGTGAGTCAACGCAAAACATTTCAACAATCCATAGAAAGTCTAATCTCTTTACACCGTGAACAGACATCCAGCCAACCTGTCATTGCCAAAGCTTTGGAGCAGCTAAAGGTATTTTATCTCGTGTTACATTTATTCATATCCCGATGCTTCAGAGCTTTGTAATTAAGAATAGAAAATTCCATGATACAGATTCAATACTATGGACAATTCAAATCTGGTCAGCGGGACATGACTTTTAATGCTGTTAGTTTTTAAAAGTCAACGGTTGAATTGAAAAGAAGATGTAATTGTGATTATCTACTTGGTTCCTTATTTAAGCTTGTAACTCCATCATCTTCCCCCATCATTTTGTATCAATTCTCAGCCTTTTTGTAATTGGTCAGAACAAAGTAATTCTACACTGTTTGTTACATTTGGAACTAAGATTATAATCCTGTTTTGGGGCTTTGGAGGCAGAAGCAGGGCAAAGAAAGTTGAGCATAGTCAAGATAAGGGAAACCACAGTGAATCACTTTAACAAAACCTAGTTTTTACTCATTTTCGTTATGAACCTTCAACTGGAAGCTTTGGAACGTTCAAGCACTCATGGTCAAAATGTTATGATTATCTTTATGAATATTGTGACCTTATTTTGAGGTAATTTTATTGTTTGAAGCCCTCTGTTTAACACACTAATTCTCACCCCTGGCTGTTGTCTAATTTAGTAGGTAATTGGCATTTGGATATTTGGGTGGTATGGTGATAGATTACCTGTGTCACACATTTGTAGGTTGCAGTTGTAAGACCATTTGAATCTGCAAACTATGTGGTTGCAATGTAAATATTTTGCTGCCCATATCTGGACTCCTGCAATGCCATTATGCAGTAGACATGTGGAGAAAATACACAATTGTTCGTTTTTCTCTGGGTAGAAACAGAATATGAATGATCATTTTGATCACACACTACAAATTATTAAGGAGAGCACAAGATCTCGGGCAATCACTTTTCACGCACTGTGTTCTTGCTGGTTCATGATAGCATGACATTTCTGCTGTAAATAAGTCCCTTAGAAATAAGAGAGTTCTGATTAAAATATGAGATTCCACCTTGTTTACCATTCTGCCTTGTTATCCTACTTCCTATCTTCAGTCTGTCTTGGCTATCTTTTTCCATAGTGGGGCTATCAAAAATGTCAACACTAATCTAATCCTGCAACCCACATCCTGCACCTCAGCAAAAGCAAAACTGTACAGTCAACTAAATTATACTATGCAGCATTAAATTCTAAAGCCTTATGGGAATGAACAACATAACAATTTTGTTATTTTTTAGCTATGGTCCAAATCCACAAGAAATTTACAAATAAAAATACAACAAAAGTTTTATTTTGTAAATCCTAAACCTACATATATATGTATATTCGACCAGAGTACCTTGCATTGTTTACTTCCTTTCCTTGAAGGTGGTTATAAATCTTAAGTAACATGAATGAACAAATATAAACATTCTGCATTTATGAATATACACGACCTTGTGATGCCCGTAGTGAGTAAATCAAGTGGTCTGTCTATTCATCAATGTCCTGATACGTGACCATACTGATTGCATAGTTCGAAACAGGATGAGGTGTGAAGCTGTCATGTCCCTCTTAATGTTTCCTGCCAATTTTGACTTTGTAGTTAACTTTGACTTTTTGACTTTGTAGTTAAAGCCTCAGTGGGGTGGTAGTGGTGGGGATGAGAATGAAATTGCGTTGTTCAATTACTGTTCAGGGTTAAAGCAAACAATTGCATTTATATAACATCATACTGAGCAAATATTGGAGGCTGCCTGTCACCAATATGTTGGGTATAACATTAAACTTCAGTGTGGCAATAAAATGGGCAGTAGCAAATCAGCTGCTCATTGGGCACCATACCCAATTTTTTGTTGTAAGATCGGGTGAGATGTATAGACAAACAATCCACTACTGCCTGTTTTTAAACCTAGCTGACGCTAAAGGTTTTGGTCACTATGCCTTGTAGTGGCATTCAAACACTTTCTCCGTCTTTCAACTTTGGTCATAGTGAGAAAGTAACAGGACAAGTCACCGTGGACTTGCAGATTGCTACAGGGTGGTATTCAGGCAGGTCAGATCATGAACTTGCCGAGTAATTCCAGCATTTTTTGTTTTCTTATGTCGAATAGCACTGAGTTTTTAGGAATGCAGAAAGGATTAGAAATGTGATTACTGGGGAGAAAACTAAACTGGAAAAAGAATAACAAACAGAATAAAGATTAGGAAAGGAGCCTGGGGGCTGGCACTTGAACATCAAAGCATAATAGTTTTTACAGCTAGCAGGTTGCAAAAATGAGAGCAGTTTCCTCTGTTGTGTTTAAAAATAACTAAATTTGTTTCTTTGAGATTGTCATAATTTTGACTATCACTTTTAATGTTTTGCTGCTGTTTGAATGGCTTTGTATTGTGGGCCTTGAAGGAACAGTGGAAACTTTTTCTAAGCTTTTAAGAATAACTGTCTTCCTGTAAGCAGTTTATTTAAAGGCAGATTTTCCCCATTTTAAGTGTACCCAATGCATAATTTTGAACATGTCCATAAATGGATTGGGTCCTTTAATTTTGTTTTGTGTTTATCCATTGGAAGTTGTTCTTGGACACTGAGTGCAAGAAAATACTGCCACCAACTCCCCATTTTAATTTATTATTTCAAGGGAAGTGGCTATTCCATTTGTTTCCCATACTTGATTCCCCTTGAACTGAGTGGCTTGTGAGGCCATTTCCAAGGGCAATTAAAAGTTTTACCATATCGCTGTGCGTCGGGAGCCAGTCACATGTAGATGGATTTTCCTCCCTAAAGGACTTGGTGGACCAGATGTATTTATACGACAATTAGTCATAGTTTCATGGAACCATCACTAAGACTTTTTCAATTCTAGATTTATTAATTGAATTCAAATTCCACCAGCTGCTGTGGTGGGATTTGAAATGATGTCTCCAGAGCATGAGTAGGACCTCTGGGTTATTAGTCCAGTGACATTGCCATGGTCTTGCCCATTTTGATGAAATTATATTTGTTAAATGCAACTCTGTCAAACCTTGTCCCCTGTGTCAATATTTTATAACACTCAGTTTTGGGAATCTTGGACACATTGAAAGTGTGAAAAAATTAGATTAAAACTGTGCAGGGAATATATTTTTTAACTGCTGTAATATATGGTTTATTTTCTTCTGTATTTTGTCCTTGAGTTTTGGACAGAAGTACTAAATTGAAAAAAGTGTTAAACCTAAATTGTTTACCTAATGACTTCAATTTAAATTTCAGCAAGAAGCACTATTGCTATGCAATAAGATTAGTAATGCGATCAATAGGATTGACAAGATGTTTAATTCCGAGTCCGAAGCTGAAATGGATGAATCTGAATGTGCAACTTTACAGCAGTACTACAGGGAAACCATGATTCAAAGCTATAACTTTGGTTTTGAGGTAATAATCCTGATGCTATTAACTTTTTAAAAAACAAATAACAACAAAATTAAAGCTGTTCCATCAAGGTTCCTTAAAATGAACCAGTTAGGGCAGCATGGTGATGCAGTGGTTAGCACAATTGGGGCAGCACAGTAGCATAGTGGTTAGCAGAATTGCTTCACAATGCCAGGGTCCCAGGTTCGATTCCCCGCTGGGTCACTGTCTGTGCGGAGTCTGCACGTTCTCCCCGTGTGTGCGTGGGTTTCCTATGGGTGCTCCTGTTTCCTCCCACAGTCCAAAGATGTGCAGGTTAGGTGGATTGGCCATGCTAAATTGCCCTTAGTATCCAAAATTGCCCTTGGTGTTGGCTGGGGTTACTGGGTTATGGGGATAGGGTGGGGGTATGGGCTTGGGTAGGGTGCTCTTT
Organism: Scyliorhinus canicula; assembly: GCF_902713615.1. NCBI lineage: Eukaryota > Metazoa > Chordata > Chondrichthyes > Carcharhiniformes > Scyliorhinidae > Scyliorhinus > Scyliorhinus canicula. The sequence continues at coordinate 178,292,146 of NC_052146.1, forward strand.
CCGAGAGCTGGTGCAGACTCAATGGGCCGAGTGGCCTCCTTCTGCACTGTAAATTCTATGAAGCACTGTTGTCTCACAGCGCCGAGGTCCCAGGTTCGATCCCGGCTCTGGGTCATTCCGTGTGGAGTTTGCACGTTCTCCCCGTGTTTGTGTGGGTTTCGCTCCCATAACCCAAAGATGTGCAGGGTTAGGTGCATTGGCCACTAAATTGCCCCTTAATTGGAAAAAATGAATTGGGTACTCTAAATTTAAAAACAAAATGAACCAATTGGGGTTTAAGCTAACATTTAAAATCACTTGCGGCTGTTCTGCAAAATGATCGATAATTTTATATACGCAAACTGATCTAAACTGATGTTTTTTAGAATTTTTTTGTCATTAAGTTGCATATTTAAAAAAGAAAAATTTACATTTACAAATTAATCAATGCTGCCACAGCTGGGATTGTAGTCTCTCATATTCTCTCGCTCTCTCTCTCTGATGTGTAATGAGGCAGACTTGATTAGAGAACTTAAGGTGAAGGAACCCTTCGGGAGCAGTGACCACAATATGATAGAATTTACCCTGCAGTTTGAGAGGGAGAAGCTGCAATCAGATGCAACGGTATTACAATTAAATAAGGTTAACTACAAAGACACGAGGGAGGAGCTGGCCAGAGTTGATTGAAAAAGGAGCCTGGCAGGGAAGACAGTGGAACAACAATGGCAGGAGTTTTTGGGGGTTATTAGGGAGGTACAACAGAAATTCATCCCAAGGGGAGGACAAGGCATCCATGGCTGGCGAGGGATGTCAAAGACAGCATAAAGACTAAAGAAAAAACATACAAAGTGGTGAGGATTAGTGGGAAACCAGAGAATTGGGAAGCCTTTTAAAAGCGAGCAGAGGACAACTAAAAAAGCAATAAGGGGGGGGGGGGAGAGAAGATGAAGTACGAGTGCAAGCTAGCTAGTAATATAAAGGAAGATAGGAAGAGATTTTTTCAATATATAAAAGGTAAGAGAGAGGCAAAAATAGACATTGGATCACTAGAAAATGTGGCTGGAGAAGTAATAGGAAACAAAGAAATGGCAGAGGAACTGAATAGTTACTTTGCATCAGTCTTCACAGTGGAAGACACCAGTGGGATGCCAGAGCTCCAGGAGAACCGGGGGGCAGAGGTGTGGGCAGTGACCGTTACTAAGGAGAAGATTCTGGGGAAACTGAAAGGTCTGAAGGTGAATAAGTCACCTGGACCGGATGGTCTACACCCCAGGGTTCTAAAAGAGATAGCTGAGGAAAGTTTGGAGGCATTAGTGATGATCTTGAATCACTGGAGGCAGGATGGGTCCCAGAGGACTGAAAAGTGGCTATTGTAATACCCACTGTTTAAGAAGGGAGGGAGGCAGAAGACAGGAAGTTATCGGCCGGGTAGTCTGACTTCGGTCACTTAAGATTTTAGAGTCTGTTATTAAAGATGAGATCACAAAGCACTTGGAAGTGCATCGTAAAATAGGACTGAGTCAGCATGGCTTTGTCAAAGGGAGGTCGTGTCTGACAAATCTGTTCGAGTTCTTTGAGGAGGTAACAAGGAAGTTAGACAAAGGAGAACTGGTGGACGTGATTTATTTAGATTTCCAGAAGGCCTTTGACAAGGTGCTGCATAGGAGACTGTTAAATAAGTTAAGAGCTCATGGTGTTCAGGGTAAGATCCTGGCATGGATGGAGGATTGGCTGACTGGCAGAAGGCAAAGAGTGGGGGTAAAGGGGTCTTTTTCAGGATGGCAGCTGGTAACTAGTGGTGTGCCTCAGGGGTCTGTGCTGGGACCACAACTTTTTACAATATACATTAATGATCTGGAAGAAGGTACTGAAGGCACGGTTGAAGAAACAGGTAGTATTGAGGAAGCAGGGGGGCTGCAGAAGAATTTGGACAAGCTAGAAGAATGGGCAATGAAGTGGCAAATGAAATAAAATGTGGAAAAGTGTGAGGTTATGCACTTTGGAAGGAGAAATCTAGACATAAACTATTTTGTAAATGGGGAAATGCTTCGGAAAGCAGAAGCATAAAAGGGACTTTGGAGTCCTTGTACACGATTCTCTTAAGGTTAATGTGCAGGTTCAGTTGGCAGTTAAGAAGGCAAATGCAATGTTAGCATTCATGTCAAGAGGGCTAGAATACAAGACCATGGGTGTATTCTGAGGCTGCATAAGGCTCTGGTCAGACCCAATTTGGAGTGTTGTGAGCAGTTTTGGGCCCCATATCTAAGGAAGGATGTGCTGGCCTTGGAAAGGGTACAGAGGAGGTTCACAAGAATGATCCCTGGAATGAAGGGGTGGGCAAACTACGGCCCACGGGCCGCATGCGGCCCGCCAAAGGTCTTTATGCGGCCCACCAAGATCAAGTCATTAAAAAAAATAAATGTATTTTTTCATTTTTTATTTATTTTTTTTATTTTAAGATTAATGGGGGGGCTGTTGGGTTACTGGTATAGGGTGGATACGTTGACTTGAGTAGGGTGATCATTGCTCGGCACAAAATGTGTTTCATGTGAAATTTCTACTTTAAAATATTAATTAATAAAAATTAATTGCTTTTTTTCCTTTAAACTAAGTTACTTTGTTTTTCAAATAAATGTGTTTCATGTAAAGTTTCTACTTTAAAATATTAATTAATAAAAATTAATTGCTTTTTTTTCTTTAAAAACCTTTTATTTTGGCTATTTCAAATATTAATTATTTTACTTAATATACTATGCGATCCTTTAAAATTGTGAATTTCTGAATGTGGCCCTTGCACAGATAGGTTTGCCCACCCCTGAGTTAGAGTAACAAACACAATGTATTGCCATCTATAAATGTTTGAAAATTATTTTTGTTATTTCAGTATCACAAAGAAGCTGTGCGTCTGATGTCTGGAGAATTCAGGCAGAAGATGGGGGACAAATTTATAAGCTTTGCTAGAAAATGGATGACCTATGTGCTTACAAAATGTGAAAGCGGGAGGGGAACAAGACCCAGGTTCGATATATTCAAATAAAAATAAATATTTTTATTATTTTTCCCCTCTGAATCAGTACTAATGTTATGATCCATTTGCAGGTGGGCAACCCAAGGATTTGATTTCCTTCAGGCAATTGAACCAGGATTTATTTCAGCTCTTCCAGAAGATGACTTTTTGGTAACTTGCTATCAACTTGTGATCTATACAGTGCGTCTGTCACCTGGTGATCGTGTTCGGATGTTTTGTCAATAAATTGGTTAGGAAAGATTCAGTAAATGGCCACTGAGTCTACTGGCTGCCAAGCTAAATGTTAACTAACTTTTTAGTTCTGCTGTTATCTTAACTACGCAGATCATTTTTAGACCACCATGGCTGCAGGCCTGTCATATTGAGAGACATATGCTATTGTCCCAGCTGATGGTTCTCTGCGTTTAATCTCATGCAAACTGTTATAGGAGTGTCTGCTACCTCCTGCTAAAGTTGTACTGTTGCATCCCGAACGTCTCAAAATGCTTTACACTACGTGAAGTGCATTCAAAGTCATCGTTGTTCAGATGTAGAAAACATGGTGGTCAATTCATGCAGAGCAAGATCCCACAAACGTAAATAACCAGAATTTCTTTTAAAGTGATGTTGATCACATTGGCATGGACACAGTGCTATGGCATCTTCTATGATGCGTGAAGAGGTAGGGAAAGCCTCATTTCAAAGATGGGTGATGTACTGCTTCTCATGAATTAAAATATAAACCATACAACTATTTTTATCCCGTATAATTTTCAAATTATAAAGTACGGAAAATATTTTTGATATCCTTCCCTTCATTGTGAATTCCTTTAACCAGTTTAACAGATTCCAATAACATTTATATCTCCATTCGAATTACCGTAACATTAAATGTATGTTACATGTTGACATAGGCTTCTATTTTCTGGGAGACGTGCCAGTAATATGTCTGGTGTGATTTCTATGGTGTGCCATCTTTTTTTTTAACAGGTTGATCATTAGGTTGTAATACTTCTCTATTACTTAAATCTTGGGTAAATGAGCTGACAGAATTCTCAACTATTGATTGAGCTCTGGTGTTGAAGTGCATCCTTTATTACTTTTTGCAGAGTTTGCAGTCTCTAATGAATGAGTGCATCGGCCATGTGATAGGAAAGCCTCATAGCCCTGTGACAGGTTTGTGTTCAGTATTGTATACTTAATACAACTGAGGAAAATTATATTTTTTATTTTAAGACCCATTCAATGCATGATACTGTGGAATCTAGAAATCTGAAACCAAAAAACTAAATTCTGAAAATACTCTGGAGAGAGAAACCATGTTTCAGATCGATAACCTTTCATTAAAACATTAGCTAGTTTTGTTTCGCTCTCCATAGATGCTGCCCTACCCACTGAGTATTTCCAACATTTTCGAATTTCATTAGCATTCTTAATAAATATTATTAAATATTACAGGGTTTTTCACAGTAACTTCATTGAAGCCTACTTGTGACAATAAGTGTTTATTATTATTATTATTATTATTATTGAACGTTGCCATTCTATGCCAACAATGTCTATTTCAACCTCTCCACTCCCACTTCCCTTTTAAAGGATTGTTGCTCTGTTGACAAGCTGGCACATTTCTAGTTTGAGCTAGAATATATTGCAAGTCCCTGCTAGAGGTTTCAAGCTATTGTTCCTGATCCCACCTCCTTCATAGCTGGGTGTCCACGCATTCAACTGGACTGTAGGGAAGCTCATTGTATTGCTTGTTACAAAAACAGAAAATGCTGGATAAACTCGAGCCTGGCAGCATCTGTGGAGAGAGAAACAAACAGTTAATGTTTCAAGTCTGTAAGATGGCTCTTCAGAGCCGAAACGTGTATTACTTGCTGTGTTAATGATAATGGGTGTTGGCAGTAAGATGGTGCTGGTACTTTTCCCACTACAGTTGCAGTTGCCACTTTTCCTTATCAATCTGTATCTTGTTTAGATGTACCTCTACTATTTAGAATTGGCAGTTCAGATAACATATTTGAAAAGATGGCAAACCATTCAATGCCTTAAAGAAAATTTCTGTATTTGTGATTTTGTTGGATTATTTTAATTAATTGAAAAATCTGACCATGCTTATTTTTTTAAAACATGTTACTGCACAACATAACCATGATACAGCTCATGAGCATCTGTGCAATTGTTTTTTTTAGTAATGTGATTGCCCCCCTCTCAAGCTGTTGGTCATGAACAGGCCTTTGAAGATGGTGGTGAACTGCTTCCACCTGAAGTGGAACCCTTCCTCTGACCCCCTGATGGCAAATTTGAACTTTTCTGGCCTCCGGAATTCTGCCAGGTCAGAAAGCCAGTCTATGGCCTTGGGGGGGACGCTGCTGATCTCCATCCAAGTAGAAATCGTTGCCGGGCTATCAGGGAGGTGAAGGGCAGGACCTCAGCCTGCACCCCCCCCCCCCCCCCCCCCGAAGAGTTCAGGCTGTTCTGACACCCCAAAGACCACCACCAATGGGTATGGCTCCATCTTAACTCCAAAGACTTTGGACATGGCTACAAAGAATGTGGTCCAGAATCCCATCGGTCTTGGGCAGGACTAGAAAATGTGGGATCGTTGCAGGGACTCCCCTGACATCGTTCACCGCGGTCTTGCTCATGCTAGTCCTGGTCAGGTGTGCCTTGTGCACTACATTCAGTTGCATCAAGCTCAGCCTCGTGCATGAGGAGGTGGAGCTTACTCTGTGCAAGATCTCGGTCCAGAGTCGTCCTCCTAGCTCAAGGCCTAGTTCTTCCTCCCATCTCTCTTGTTTCGTCCAGTGGGGTCATTACCTCTTCTAGTGGTTGTCCATATATGTATGCACACTTGCCCTCCCCTAACTCATCCTGTGATATCAATCTGTCTAGTGGGGTGCGCCTGGGTAACTGGGGGACCTTGTGGCGGAAGGCTCGTTCTGAAAATATCAAACGTTGCTCCATTTCGGGAGTTGGAACTTCTCTGTTAGTTCCTCTAAGGTTGCTACTCTGCCGTCCACGTACATGTATCGGGCCCTCAACACCCCTTCCTCCCTTCTCCAGGTTTTGTATGTGATGTCTGTTCTACTGGGATGCATCTTGTCTCTTAACCTGAAATAGGGCATAAGCTGGTTCCAGGCTTTCAGTGATGCTACCATCACCGGGCGAGTACTTGGCTGGGGGGAATGGGAGTGAGGTAGTGACCCATTCCACACCTGTTCTACGTTTGCTGCCCATTAGTAGTACAGGTGGTTAAGCAATGTCAAGCCACCCTCTTTGCAGAACAGTTTTATAGATCCTGGGGTTCTTTCCTGCCTAGACGAAGGCCGAGATTAGTTTGTCCACCTTGGTGATGAAGGATTTGGGGATGAAGATCGGGAGCGATCTAAACATTATGAGGAACCTTGACAGGGTTATCATCTTTATTATCTGTACTCTCCCCGCCAAGGAGAGCAGGAGTGAGTCCCACCTCCGCACGTCCCCATTCACCACCTCCACCAAGCTAGACCGGATCCACTTGTGGAGCTGGGCCCAGTTGTGGGCTATCTAGATCCCCAGCTATTTGAATTTAATTTGGACTGGTTTGAACAGCAGCGTTCCCAGTTCTGCTTTTCCCCCTGTGGGTTCACTGGGAAGGTTTCGCTCTTGCTCGGATTTAATTTGTTTCCCCAGAAGGCTCTGAACTCTCTCGGGAGTTCATTATCTTTCTCCTGCTGGCTTGGGGATTCGAGATGTAGAGCAGCAGGTCTTCTGCATAGAGAGAGACTCTGTGCTCCCTACTTCATCACAGAATGCCTCTAAACCTCTCCGCTGACATGAGCGCGATAGCCAGTGGCTCAATTGCCAGAGTGAACAGCAGCGGGGACAGTGGGCACCCCTGCCTCATGCTTCTGTGCTGCCGGAAGTAATTTGAACTGGTGATGTTCATCCGTAAGCTCGTCATGGGAGCGAGTTTAACACTGGTCCGAATCCAAATCGTTCCAGTTACCCGAGAGGTACTTCCACCACCTGGTCGAAGACTTTATCTGCGTCCAGGGAGATATCACCTCTGGTGTCTCCTCACTGGTTGGGGACATGACTATGTTAAACAGGCACCTGAGGCGCGATTCTCCGAGCCACGTGCCGGGCCGGAGAATCGCCGACGGGGCGCGGTTGCGGCGATTCTCCGGCCCGGCGCGTGGTTCTCCGAGGTGCGGAGAATCGGCGCCATTTGCGCTGGCGTGTTTGACGCGGCGCGGGCCGCTGGAATCGGTGGGCTCCGGCCCAAATGGGCCACGCGGATACGACAGTCCTGCTGGCGCCGTTCACCCCTGGTCGCTGCCGTTGGGAACTCTGCGCGAAGGCTCGGGGAGGGGGCCTGTGGGACGGGGAAAAGCGTTCCTTCACTGGGGGGGGGGGGGGGGTCCTCCGATTGGGGTCTGGCCCACTATCGGGGCCCACCAGTCGGCAGGTCAGCGTCCCCCCCCCCCCGGCCTACTTTGTTGCATGTCCGGCCCCTGAACCCCGACACCATGTTGAGTCAGGGCCGCGTGCTAAAGAAGTCCCCCGTGCATGCGCAGGTTGGCGCGGCCCAACTGCGCATGCGTGGATTGGCGTGGCACCCATTTGGCGCCGGGAAGGGAGGCTGGAGCGGCATGAACTGCTCCAGCGCTGTGCTGGACCCCTGTGGGGGTCAGAATCGGTCGTCCCAGTGCCCGTTTTGCGTCGTCGTGAAGCGCGACGGCATTCGCGATGGCACAACCACTTTGTCTCCAATTTGGAGAATCCCCCCCCCCCCCCCCCCCCCCCCTTGTTGTCTGCCATCAGCTGTCTGCCCTGACAAACCAGATATTGTACGTTAACTTCTGGCAAGCAACTCTCCAGTCGTCGTGCCAGAATTTGCACTTGGAAATTTAGGTCAGTGTTCAGGAATGAGATGGGTCTGTGTGACCCACGCGCTACCGAGTCTTTGTCTTTCTTCGGGATCTGTGAGATCAAGGCCTGTGCCAGCGTGGATGGCAAGGCCCCCCTCGGCAATGAGGCATTGAACATCTCCCGCAGGTGCGGGGGAGGTTCTGCTGCTAAAGGTCCTGGTGCCTTCTTGGATTGCATGGAGTTGATGCACTCCATGACCACCTCTTGACCCAACAGTGCTTCCAATCACTGTACCTTTTCCTCCCCCACACCTGGGAAGACCAGTCCGTCCAAGAACTGTTTCACCTTTGATTCTCTCTCTGGGGGCTCAGATGTGTACAGTCCCGGGTAGAAGATTGCAAAGGCTCCATTGATTTCCTCTGGAGCTGTGACCACCTGTCCCGGATCTGCGTTATCTCTTATGTGGCTGCCTGTTTTCTCCACTGGTGGGCCAGCAGGCAGCTGGCCTTGTCCCCATGTTCGTAGAAGGTCTCCCATGTCCACCAGAGGCGGTTCACTGCTTTCCCGGTGGAGAGCAGGTAGAATTCCATTTGTAATCTTTTCCTCTCTATGAGCAACTCCACGGCCCCCGCCGATCCACTTCTAGTATGGGGTCTAGCAACCACCGTCCGGCTGCCTTTTGTCTCCTTTCCCAATGAGTCCGTTATGCTATTATCTCCCCTCTGATCACTATCTTCAATATTTTCAGAATGTGGAGGGAGGTACCTCCCCATTCTGGTCGCAGTTCATGTACCTGTTGATGGCCAATGTCATCCTTTTTCAAAAAGCTTACCCTCGTCTGGTCTTTAGTTCTTGGGTGCGTCTACTGGAGAAAGATTACGTCGACCCTCAGGATTTTCAGGTGGGCAAAGAGTCGGGATCTTTTGATTGGGCCATTAAGTACCCTCACGTTTCAGGTGACTATCCTGATGGAGGGTTTCTGTCACTTGCTTCTTTGGGGTCAGCCATGTTTGCCTCGTGGACATGCCCCTGCATGCCCGGGTTTGCCTTTATTCTTGGCCCGTTCAAGATGGCTGCCGCCACTTTCCTCTTTCCACCCATATCCCCGTGTAAACTGTGTGCCCAGCATTCTATCCCCCTGTTGCATCCTTCAAGTCCTGCCAGACTTCCCTCCTTTTCAGGAAGCCTCTCCCACAGTTCGTTACTCCGGTTTACAGAATATTCACTAGTATGGTGTGCCCCCTGCCCTGACTTTACCTTCCCTATTTCGTATCGCTCTGTTTTGGGCTGGCGGAGTGTCAGCCTTGACGCCCAAGGAGGTGTGCAAGAACCGTCCTCACCCTGTTGGCCTGGCCCCGCTGTGTATCGAGTCCTTCTCTTTGGCCCTAACCCCTGGTATCCCACAAGCTCTGTAAAATAGTTTGTATTGCCAATGCATATGCTGATTCCCCACTAGACAATTGCGGAAGAGACATCGAAGGGTTACCCACCGGGGAAAAGACCCACAGGAGAACAGAAAAAAATTAACCAAAGGATAAAAACAGACAACCACAGATAATGCATACAACCCCCCACCTTTCATAGAGGTCCATGATTTAAAGTTATCCTACTCCGTTCTTGCCCAGTTCGTTTCTTTACACAGAATTGTTTGCATCCTCCGACGTGTTGAAGAAGTGGTCCCTGTCCTTGTATGTGACCCAGAGTATCGTCGAATATAGCATGCTGAATCACACCTTGATTTTGAAAATGCCTTTGGCCCCATTGTTCGCTGCATGGCCAGTTCAGCCCCAATGTCCAAGTAGACACGGATGGCGTGTCCTTCCAATTTGCCCAACTCGGGATACGTTCCTTGTCCTTTGTGTAGCCGGATGATTCCTGCCCGCGTTGGTTCCCAAGGTTGCAGCTTCTGGTGGAAAAACCTGTGGGCGTGTTCTGCCTCTGGAGTTTTGGTGCAGTCCTCCTCTGGGACCAGTGTCCTGAGCATCTTTGACATGAACTCGGTTGGGCTCCTACCTTCTATGCCCTGTAGTAGCCTAATGATCCAGAGGTTTTGGCACCTTGGCCTGTTCTCCTGGTCATCGTTCTTGACCTTCAGTGTCTTTTGGGTCACTGTCAACCTTGTTATTTTGCTGCTTTTGCTCCCCTTACGATCTGTCTGGTGGCTTACCGGCATCCCCAACCAGTCAAGTTGTTGATGGGGGTCCAATTGATTTGGCTTTTTACAGGTTTAGTGCCTGTTCCTCGGGTCAAAAAGGTCCAAGAAGAAGTTTCCAGGAGGGTGCCACCTTTCGAGCAACCGCTCAGCTCATGGCTGCCACCGGAAGTTGACCTTGCTTATTTATAATAATATTTGAGGAGGAGTAATATTGAAACAATTATGGAGTTTTAAACCATGTATTAAAGCCCAGTTTATCTTTTGTAGAAAACAATTGGAAGTAGGATTTATGTTGTATCTGGGTTAAATTTAGAACAAAATTGTAAAGGTTATAGAATCACGTAATCGTACAAGTATTCGTCAATTTCTGTTATGAAAGTTATCATTTGGGGCGGCATGTGGCACAATGGTTAGCATTGCTGCCTACGGCGCTGAGGACCCGGGTTCGAATCCCGGCCCTGGGTCACAGTCTGTGTGGAGTTTGCACATTCTCCTCGTGTCTGCATGGGTTTCACCCCCACAACCCAAAGATGTGCTGGTTAGGTAGATTGGCCATGCTAAATTGCCCCTTAATTGGAAAAAAATAATTGGGTACATTAAATTTTTTTTTTAAATGAAAGTTATCATTGAATTTGCTTAGTATACAAGCTTGTCGCATTAATGCTTCACAACAGTATTTGTTCTGTTTGGAAGTGTTTTTATGTTTCCTGAACCTGATCACTAATGTTATCACAGATTACCTGCAATAGGCATCTGACTTTGCACTTAATTCATTATGTACCTTCCAGGAATTCATCGAAATAGCCCTCGTCCTATCAAAGTACCTCGATGCCATAGTGACCCACCTAATCCACATCTCATCATCCCGACACCTGAGGGATTCAGGTATAGTACTCTGTTTGATTCTCGCCCCTTCTGCACAATTTAAAAGTAGGGCTGGAAATTTTATTGACTTATCTACTGTTGAGCCATTCTTTGAATACAATGACAGCACCAAAAACACATTTAATACAAAAATCTATTTGCCAGTTCAAGTCAAGTAAGTTGGGCAACATGGTAGCACAAGTGGCTAGCACTGTGTCTTCACAGCGCCAGGGTCCCAGGTCCGAGTCCCCGCTGGGTCACTCTCTGTGCGGAGTCTGCACATTCTCCCCGTGTCTGCATGGGTTTCCTCCGGGTGCTCCGGTTTCCGCCCAGAGTCCAAAGACATGCAGGTTAGGTGGACTGTCCGTGATAAATTGCCTGTCATGTCCAAAAAGGTTAGGAGGGGCTGTTGGATTATGGGGATAGGGTGGAAGATTGAACTGGGTCGGTGCAGACTCTATGGACCGAATGGCCGCCTTCTGCACTGTATGTTCCATGTTCTAAGTCACACAGAATTCTTCAGTAATGTCTGATTCCAGTGTTCTTGTATTGGCCAATGAGAAGTGGTCTCCGACTGGAGATTCTGAAAATGCCTATGGACTGTATTTTCTAAACTCTGAGCTAACCAAAATTATCATAGTTTCCTGCAATCTTCATCTCCTTGCAGTCTTTCTAACAGGTCATCACCCTCCTGCAGTCTATAGTCACCCAGTCTCTCTGATCAGTAGCCACTTTCTTGCAGATTGTCTGACTAATCACCATTCTTCTGCAGTCTTTCAGACCAGTCAGTATTCGCCTGCTTGCTCTGCAACCAATAATCATCCTGCTGCTTTTTTTCTTTGACCAAAACTTATTCTCTGTGACTCCAATTGTCATGCTGTCTAGTAAGTAGTAATTAATTTATTTAATAAGTTTTGGATTTTTTTTCATCCATGGCAAGTGGTTATCGCAAGCAAGGCCAACATATGTAGCCTATCCTAAATTTCCTTGAGAAGGTGATGGTGAGTCACATTCTTGAACTACTCCGGTCCACACGATAAAGTTACTCCCATGCTGCTGATGGATAGGTGTTCCAGGATATTGACCTAGCAATGATGAAGGAACAGCGACCTGTTTCAAATCTGTACGCTGTGACATGGAGGGAAATACCCTTGCTACCCTTGAACACCTGTCCTTCTTGTTGGCAGAGGTCGTGGTTTTGGAAAGTCTTGTCAAAGAATTTTCTACATTGTATTTTGTTGGAGATAGCCAATGTATACAGGCTGCGCTGGTGGTGAAAGGAGTGAAGGTGATGATTCAGGTGCCATTCAAGCGATTACTTTGTCCTAGATGGTGCCACAGTTCCAAGTGTTGGAGCTGTACTTTTCTGGGCAGGTGGGAAGTATTCCATCGTATTCCTGACTTTTTCTGTCGTACCTTTGACCTCTTGTTACCATGTTGATGTGGCTGGTCAAATTGAGTTTCTGATCAATGGTGAATCCAGGATATTTAGGCTGGGGTTTCGATGATGGCGATGCCACTGAATGTCAAGAGGGTGGTGTTCTCTCTTGTTGGCGATGGTTATTATCTGGTGCTCCTTATCAGCTCAAGCTTGAATGTCGTCCAGGCCTTGCTGCATGCATTGAATGTTTCTTTATCTGAGGAGTTGCAAATAGAGCTGAACACTACGATCATCAGTAAACAATCCCCACTTCTGACCTTATGATGGAGGGGAAGATCATTGATGAAGCAACTCAAGATGTTTGGGCCCAGGACACAGCCTTGAGAGACCCATGCATCAATGTCCTGGGGCTGTGATGATGGGTCTCCAACAACCACAATCACCAATCATTGTGCTGGGCATAACTCTGGCCAGTTGAGAATTTTCCTCTAATTTCCCAGTTTTCCTAGGAGATGCAAAACATGATCAAATGCTGACTTGATGTCAAGGGCAGCTACTCTCTCCTCCACTTTGGAATTCAATGATATTTGTGCCCATGTTTGAATCAAGGCTATAATGCGATGAGTCGCATGGCCTTTGTGGAATCTAAATTAAACATCAATGAGCAGATGGCCAGAACTGACTGGATTTGACATTTTTGTGGGTAGAACTTAACTGGGTGATTTCTAACTTTTTCAGGTAGATGCCAGTATTAGAGCTGTGCTAGAATAGCTTAGTGGGAAATGTGACTAGCTCTGGACACAAGTCTTCACTACAGCAAGGATGTTTTGGGGGCCCATAGCTGTTTCTGTATTCAACGTACTCTGCTGCTTCTTGATGTCTAGTGAAGTAAATTTAATGGTCTGAAGACTAGCTTCGGTGATGCTGGGAATCTTGAGGAGAAAGCTAATATGGATCAACCACTCAACACTTGTTGAAGGTGGTTGCAAACATTTCAGCCTTGACCTCTGCACTCATGTGCTCCATCATCAATGAGGATGGTGATTTTAATAGAACTGTCACCTGTCGATTGCTTAGTTATCTACCACCATTCATGACTGAATGAGGCAGGATTTGCAGAGCTTTGATCGGATTCATTGCTTGAGTATTGCTTAACTCTGTCTATAGCATGCTGCTTCCACTGTTTAGCACACATATAATACTGAATTATCACCTCATCAGATTGGTTTGTCATTTTTAGACACATTTGCTAATTGTGTTAGAAATTGTTCACCAAATTCCTTTTCAAAATAAAAACCGAGCAAGAAAAATCCATCCATGGCTTAGTAAGTTTAGGGTAATATTAGATGAAAAGAAGAACATTATATTGTGGCACATAATAGTAAGCCTGAAGATTGGGAGTGGTTTAGAAACCAGCAAAGCTGATGGAAAGGGAAAAATTAGAATGAGAGTAAACTAGCCACGAATATGAAAACAATAAGAGCTTTTATAAGTATATATTTTTTAAAAAGGTGAGTAGCTACAGGAAATGTTCGTACTTTGGAGGCAGAGTTAGAAGAAATTACAATGTGGAATGAAGAAAAGACAAAGCTGCTGAACAAATATTTGGTATCTATCTTTGTAGTAAAAGAGCCAATGGCACCAGATTTAGGATAACGGAGGGGCTAATGAGAATGAAGAGCCCAACATAATTACAATCAACTGAGAAATACTATTTGCAAAGCTGAGAGACTAAAAGCCAACACCTCCCCAGGGGCTTGAGGCCCTGGAGTTCTAATTGGATAGCCGCAGTGTTGGTGGGTGTACTAGAAAATCTTTCCCTAGATTCTAGAACCAGCCAGCAGATTGGAAGTTAGAAAATATAACATTGTTGATTATGAAAGGAGAGCGACAGATGAAGGGAGCTGAAGGTCAGTTAGCCTGACATCAGACACTGGGAAAATGCTGGAATGTTTATTAAGGAAACAACCATAGGCACACAGGCACACACACACACACACACACACCCCTCCTAACCTCCACCGCATCTAGGAGCCACCCCCAGGTCCGCATCACTGAATCTTGGGGCTGGTGTCCTGGGCGCCATTGTTAGGAGTTGGCTGGGGTTGGCTGAGCAAGTGTAGCTTAAGTACTGCCTGACCTTATTAGCGGGGGGCTGGCGAGCACGGTCCCGGCGAATCAGTTAGCGAGCCTTCATTGCGGCAAGAAGCCCGAGGGGCCTCGTTAAGTGGCCGATGAATGTTGAATTGTGTTGCCGGCTTCGCTGGGAAGCTTGTGGCAATTCCCGCTTGCTACCGTACTTTGAATATTTTCTGGAGAATTGCACCTATAGACTTGATATTCCAGCTTGCCAGTCAGAGTTGGCATCTTCTTTCTTCTTTGTTTTCCTGACGCAATGAATTCCATGCAGTTATTCAGCAAAGACTCTAAACTCCAAATACCCATTGAAGCAAATAGAATGTGATGGCTCAGCATCTTATTAGCCGAGGGTTGCCCAGCTTAAGGTGAGCAGTCGCTGACAGTGGGACGAAATGGTCCCTCCCACTACCAGAGACTATTTGTAATACATGTTCTCTACATCAATCAAAGTGGGATTATCACTTGTAATTGGTCTCTTGTGTTGGGTTAATGCCCTGCAGAGAAGGTGCATCCCATGGCAAAATCTATGGAGACAAGAACTCTCTCCCTGCCTGGTTGGGTCCAAAATAATGTAAAGCATTAGATTTGGCACCATTTTGGGTATAGGGATTGGCTGAAAGATGACTGACATATTTAGACATTAGTCTGCCTTTGGGCCCCGCTGCAGATTATTTCTCCCATAGCTTTCAACACTCCTGAGGTATCCACCATACAGTGAAGCTATTCACTCATAGCTGGGAGTTTGATTCATGAGTGCCATGACGAGTTCACATGTCAGTGAGCCTCCACACTGCACGTCTGGGGACCAAACCTTCTGAGTTCCTCTGATGCTTTAGCCTGGGGCCACAAGGAAGTGTCACCATGAGACAGCACAGCTGAGGGTCTATCAATGGAGAGGCTGCATACTGACAGGGGAGTGAATTACATATTTGATTTTTTTTTTCACCTTGCCAGGCAGTGGTTTAGGCTGAAAATGAGAAACAAGCTAATACACAAAAACGGAAAGCATGCTAACTCCACCCACGCAGTAGCCACATCTATCGACTTTTGCAGAGGACACAAAGAAGCTGCAAAAGATATAGACAGGTTAAGTGAGTGTGTAACAAGCTGACAGATGAGTTAAGAGTGAGATTATTTGCTATGATAGTACAAATAGAAAGCAGAATTAGACATAGAATTTACAATACAGTAGGAGGCCATTTGGCCCAACGAGCCTGCACCGACCCTTGGAAAGAGCACCCTATTCCTGTAACCCCACCAAACATTTTTGGGCACTAAGGGCAATTTAGCATGCCCAATCCACCTAACCTATACATCTTTGGATTGTGGGAGGAAACCGGAGCACCCGGAGGAAACCCACGCACACACGGGGAGAACGATAGTGACCCAGTGGGGAGTCTAATCTGGGACCCTTGAGATGTGAAGAATCCTTTGTTAAAATATGAAACGTTTAAATGTTCAGAGATGGGTGTATTTACAAAGGAACACAAAGTTAGCATGCAGATACAGCAAGCAATTCGGAAGATTGGAGTAGAAGAATAGGGAAGTCTTGACACGGTGGTGGCGATGTGCTGAGCGGATGCACATCAGTTAGCTCTCCCCTCAGTCTGACCCAATACAGTAAATTTATCGTAGAATTTGGCCTAAAAAGCCTCCTAAAACCCACCCGAACACAAAAGGCACAGAAGAAGATGCCTGCGAACAATAGATCGAGGGGACGGCGAGAAGCTGCTGCGACGGAAAGGGGCAGGAACAACGGGCGAATGGACAGCCAGCCCCACTAGGCAAGGCGGAGACCTAGGCAAACCTGGATTACAGAGTCAATGTTGAAGATTCCCACAGCCTCCTCACTATAACCATTGTGCTGTTGTTTTTGGCAACTCTCCTGCTAATGGGATAGAAGATACCCAAATGTGTTGATGGAGTCTGGAATGTTGGCTAAAAAGGTAGAATCCCTTAAGTATGACTGTTAGGCTGTTGCTTGACTAGTCTGTGATATTAATGGGAGAGAATTTGCAGCGCCTGATTATATATTTGTCATGCCTGAATCTGGTGTCGGCTGATATCAGGCAATCAGTCCGGTTGTTTCTCATTCTGTTTTTAAAAACGGTTTTGATAAACTGACTTCTCAGCTGATTCAGACAGCAGCAAAGTCAAAGTCAAATCACGTTGCATTGGGTCGAGCGTCATATGCCAGCCAGACCAGGCAAGGAGGATAGATTTTTCTCCCCCAAATCTTTTTGTGAACCAGATGGGGTTTTATGAAAATCAGGTCGTCATTGCTGATGCTAGCTTTTTAAATTCCAGATTAATTAAATTAATTAATTGAGTTTAAATCCCTCAGCTGCTCAATGGGATTTGAACTCATGTCGCCAGATAATCAGTCCAGACCCCTGATTACTGGTCTCGTAACATAACCACGATGCCAGTGGCGGACTGGCCAGGGTGTCAGCTTGCCCGATGGCAAGTGGGCCCCCTATATCAAATAAAAATGCAATAAAGAAACAAACACAGACAACTGTCTTAGTAATAAAAAGGAATAAGAAAAAAAAAGAGAACAGGACACAAATAAGCAGTGCATGAAAAGGAACGAAGCAGGAGAGGTAGTGGAAGGATGTGGAATAGGGGGGCATGGGTCGGGCATAATTAAGGAAATTCCATGTTTTCAGCAAGAGTGTGAATTTAAAGATAAAGTTACAATTCGTGATTTGAGATGGTCGGCAACTTCAAAGGATATCAAGCAGGAGTCTTGGTTCAGCCGGTACATCGGTCCGGGGCCCGGAGAGCCAAGAAGGGGCCCGTGAATCTCTGAAGGGCCCTTAAAAATTATAATTAATTAGATAAATAAATCTCCAACTTCTTTCCTGAGATTTGTATTCTAACTTAATAAAATATAATTGTTTTTAAAAAGAGCAATACCAAATAAAAATACAAAAAAGAAACAAACAAATAATCACTCAGTGTATGAAGGAACGAAGCAGTGTTAAACGGTTGTGAAAAGGAGTGGGGGGGGGGCTGGTTCACCCGGGTCGGACATAGTTGGAAATCCACGTTTTCAGCAAGAGTGTGTGAATTTAAAGATAAAGTTACAGTTCGTGACTTGAGATGGTCGGCAACTT
This sequence comes from Scyliorhinus canicula, assembly GCF_902713615.1. Classification (NCBI taxonomy): domain Eukaryota; kingdom Metazoa; phylum Chordata; class Chondrichthyes; order Carcharhiniformes; family Scyliorhinidae; genus Scyliorhinus; species Scyliorhinus canicula. Next base: position 178,309,647 of record NC_052146.1, read on the forward strand.
GAAAGGATATCAAGCAATACATAGGGTTGTGAGGTCACCGAAAAGGAGAAGCGGTACCTTTGACCGTGAATCATGAGGTCAAAGATATTGAAGTGATAAGCCATGATCGGTAAACTCAAAGGGTTGAGACTTGTAACACTACACTGGTATCAAACTGGACATGTTAACTTTGGTCGTGGGACCATTCTTAATGTCTTACTATAGTCGGACCAAACTTCTAAGTTTCAACAGTTGTCTCAGTTGCTTCCTGGTGTGAACACTGGACAGTGGATTGTCTCCTCTTCTGAAGCTGCATAGGCCACAGTAGTATTGACTAATGAACATAGCCTATTGAAGTGTAAGTAAGTTATTTTATATTTTTTATCAAGTAGGGGTTTATCTGGCGTCCCTTCAAGTTATTCTTGCAATCATCAATATTCATTTTTCCCAATGTGGGCTATTTTTAATTAAGTTTTTATTTCAGGAATATTACCCCTACCAGCATGGAAAAGAAAAAGCATAAATCTGGGTCACTAAAACGCAAAGAACAAAAAGAAGCAGAAAGGAATGAATCAGCCAAGCTATGCAGGCCTATTACAGAGTTTATAATACCACAAGCACAATCCACATCAATATCCAATTCTGCAACAAATAATCAAGAAGCAAGAAACAGTGCTCATGGTGATGATGCAATAACATGCGAGTTACAAGAACAGAGAAGAGCTACTTTGAATGTAGAGACAAATACAAGTGCATCCATTACTAATCAACCCAGGCCCAACATTTCTTCTGGCTTCCTTGTTCCGGTATCTGTACTGCCTGTAGTTGCAACATCTGAACACATAGCTTCAACTAGTGACAAGGGAATCAGATATTCCTTCAAGCATAAGTGACTTGGTTTCTGAAGCACATCCTGTAAATGAACCTACGCAAAAAAAATGATCAATTACTGGAATCTTCCAATATCCATCACGAGCAAAGCTAAAACAGTTTTTTGCTGAACATCCACTTCAGCCACTTGATAATCTGCCATTTGATGCTCGTTTGTATGAGAGGAAAATTATGAATGACTCAATCCCAAGAAAATGGCTAATATATAACAAAGAAAATAGATGCTTATATTGTTCATACTGCTTAGCCTTTGAGTTTTCCAACACTTGTAATCCATCACCCTTTGTATGTGGATTTAGTGACTACAGGCGTATTAGCCAGAGCTTGACTTTACATGAATCGACAACAACACATGTCAGAAATGCTCAGCAATACATCAGTGTGGTTAATGATGGCACCTTAGATAAATTTTTTTGCAGCATCAATAATTAAAAGGAAAGAAGAAGTATTGAAGCAGAGAAGTATTGTCATGAGGATTATAGTCATCATAAAGATGTTAGGCAAGCAAGCACTTCCTTTTCGAGGTCACAGAAATGAATCGGCCTACATTCTAGATAATGAGGTTCTGAATCATGGCAATTTTTTAGCTACAGTGCAGTTGATGGCAAAATATGACCCCATTATGGCAGCTCACGTTTCTGCAGTGCAAAACACGTCTAAACAAAGAATCAAATGATTAGAGCAACAAGAAAAGGCTCAAAGTAAAGGCCGTGGTGGACTTGTTACATACCTGAGTAAAACAACTATAATCATGTTAATCAAAATTATGAAGAATATGATACAAGAAAGAATTAGTCATGAAGTTTCTCAAGCAAAATATTATTCTATTCAGGTTGATTCAACACAAGATAATTCATTCATCGATCAGTTTAGCATTATTATTTGGTATGTGCTTGAAGGTATTATCTGTGAGCGACTACTTTCAGTTGTGCCAAGTAATGAAGGTACAGGACAGGGACTTTTTGATCTATTGATTGAAACATTACAGCATCTTAAAATTGACCCCCAAAAATGTTTATCTGATAGCACAGATGGCGCTGCAAGCTACCATGGCCAGTATAATGGTTTACAAAGTAAAATTGCTGATGTGGCTGATCAACATGTTCATATATGGTGCTATGCCCATGTCTTGAATTTGGTGGCAACTGAAACAACAAAATGTTGTGTGCCTGCAGTTTCTTTTTTCAATTTGCTCCAGAATATAGCAACATTTGTGAAAGCATCATACAAGAGAATGGCTGTATGGATAGAAGTTGTTGGAAAACATCTAGGACAAGAAAAAATGAAACTATTAAAGCTAATTGGTGAGACCAGATGATCAGGAAAATCCAATGCAGCAACAACTATATTTGGACGTTTTGATGATGCCGCTGCCAGTGCTTTGGAAAATCTATTGACATGCTTATCAATGATACAAGATTCAGAAAAGTTTGATGCAAAAACAAAACATGAAGCAAATGTTTTACTTCAAAGTCTTCTAAAGTTTGAAACCATATTGACAGCATTTACTTGTATATATTTGAAACTACAACCCCGTTATCAAGTTATCTACAGACAAGTGGTTTAGATATGTTTACTGCATGGAGTTTGGTAGATTCAGCTACAACAAAGTTGAAGGAACAGACAAGAACATTTGATAACGTTCACAGCAAGGCTTTGGAATTTGTAAATAAATGTAATGACAGGATTTCACAGATGAATATGGACGAAAATCAAACATTGGAAATTGATGCGTTGGAAGCAGCATTGCCAGTTAAGAGGCAGAGGAAGAAGAAAAGAATGGCAGATGAGCTTATTGATGATGAAAGAAATTCCTCAGATTCTCTAGCTGATTTTCGAGTAAATGTGTTTAACCTAATAATGGATCGCATTGTCCAGTCACTAGAATCACGCTTTGTACAACACAAACAGTTGTATAAAGATTTGTCCTGCTTGGACCCAGCAAAGTTTAAAACTATTGCAGAGAAGGGCCTTGAAGATGAAGCATTGGAAGGTATTATTAAGCTGTTCCGACAAATCAGCAAAGATCAAGTAATATTGGAATTGTTTTCTTTTGCTTCAAACTTTGATGTATTAAAGCTATTGCTTAATGATGGTGAGAATATGGATTCCAGTTGCAACAATTGTAAAATTTGCAGCACTTGCCCATCGTGTGTACTAAAAATTCTGGCATCCAACAGAGTTCATAACAAGGCATATGATAACCTTTATGAACTTTATAAAGTCATCTGCACACTATCAGTTACTCCAGTCCAATGTGAGGACATTTTCAAAGCTAAAGATCATAAAGACAAGGTTAAGAAATTCGCTGTCTGAGGAGAATTTGGAATCATACATGTTGCTATCCATTGAAAAGGAATTGTTAGATGAATTGGATGCAGAAGCAATTATTGGCAGATTTGCACAATCATCTAGCGAATACAAACGATTGGTCTTAATATAGTGGACTGCATGCAATGCTCTATTGTGCTTTTGAACTATCTGTTAATGTGTAAATTGTGCAGTAAACTATTTAAAAATATCAACCAATTAAAATCAAAAAAATAAATTAAAAATTAAATTATAACATTCTGTATTTACATTTGGTATCTACTGCCAGTAATATGTACAGTACATGTACACTGTAATTACTAAGAAATACACTTTTTCCACAAAAATTTTAATTGTACCCTTTTTTCCATATGCATTTTTTGAAAATTTTATTTATTCGTTATGAAAATTAAATGATAGCATTGTAGTTGTGGGTGGGCCCCCTTTGTCTCCTGGCAACCAATATTTTTAGACCCAGTCCGCCACTGCACGATGCTACCGTACCCCTTTTGTCAGTGATTTTTTTGTTTATGCTATCTGCTGTCAGCATTTATAATGGTAAGTGTCATATGTACTGCATGTTGTTAGTACATGCATGAGATCATTGTTACATGATCTGCGTATAATCGAAACAAAATTCTAAACCTTATTCTAAATCGAGAGCTAACCAGTTTATTTTGCTGCACTTGTTAACCAACTGGTAGATGTATAGCATAGCATTGTGGATAGCACAATTGCTTTACAGCTCCAGGGTCCCAGGTTCAATTCCGGCTTGGGTCACTGTCTGTGCGGAGTCTGCACATCCTCCCCGAGTGTGCGTGGGTTTATTCCGGGTGCTCCGGTTTCCTCCCACAGTCCAAAGATGTGCAGGTTAGATGGATTGGCCATGACAAATTGTCCTTGGTGTCCAAAAATTGCCCTTAGTGTTGGGTGGGGTTACTGGGTTATGGGAATAAGGTGGAGGTGTTGACCGTGGGTAGGGTGCTCTTTCCAGTAGCCGGTGCAGACTCGATGGGCCGAATGGCCTCCTTCTGCACTGTAAATTCTATGAATATTAATTGTTGGTTTCTAATGGTGGCCTGAACTGATGGTCAGAATGTTACCTTAAAAGTTCTATCTTCCGAAGTTAAGGGTACTTCAGCTTTGTTTACCAGTTAGTATTTCTGTGTAACTGAGAGAATTTTCAGATCCTGATGGAACCGATTCATAACATAGGGGTGTGGGGGAGGGGAGGGAGGGAGTGGGAACACTTAATCCTTAGCACTCACTGTAGGATTATAGCATTATTCAGTGCACTTTTTCTGATTGCTATGCGATAACCACCTTGCAACCTGCAGCAGCACAGAGAAATAAAAGCATAGTATGCGCTAGCTAAAAACATTATTTGACATTGACAATAGTGAAACTCCGTTCACCATATTGTAGAACGATCTTAAGAAAAGTATAATTATTTTTATGATTGTGATATGTTCAGTGCACAAAATGGAGTGGTTAGTCAGTTTGTCCATGTTTATTCAATTAATTCCGAACTTTCTCTTGACATCAAACCACCATTGCAATAATAATACTACATGCAATCTTCATTTATTTTTCTTCCAAAATTGTCAGCTACTTTTATATGTTCTTGAATTGTTTTCTACTCTATCACCAGCCCAAGGAGTCTTGGCTCTGAAGTACGGAACCAATGCATCGCTGCTATTCGCTCAGCCCCTATAGTTGGTGGTGACCTCAATCACATCAAGTCTGCAAGCACTGCAAATGAATTAAGGTAGCTTTACTCACATCGTGAACAGGTGGCATTTGTGGCACATGTATATTCTTTATCGTATATCAGTTCAATCAGTTTTGGATATCTCAAATTTCCTTTTGGCACCAGAATCCATGTTGCAGATAATGCTAATTGTTACTACATTGCTGAACTCAAATTATTAAATAATTACATTTTCTTTCAGTTTTGAGTTGTAACATAATATAAGAGGTGCTATTTCATAGCAATACGAGTAGGCTATTCAGCACTTTGAGCCACCTTACGATTGAAAAATATCATAACTGGTTTTTCTACCTCAAATTCACCACCGTACACCATCCCCGTAATCCTTGGTTCCCTCAATGTCATAATCTATTGCTCTCTGTCTTAAGTAGGCAATGCTTTTTAAAACATCTTGTGTCAGACGTTTGAAAACATAGTATTAAAGAGGAAATATAAACCAAAGTGTTTTTAAAAATTCTTTCATGGGATGTGAGCCTTGCTGACAAGGTCAGCATTTGTTCCTCATCCCTAATGCCCATGAGAATGTGGTGGTGAGCTGTCTTCATGAAGCGCTGGAGTCCATTTGGAGCACCTACAGTGCTATTCGGAAAGGAGTTCTAGAATTCTGACCCAGTGGCAGTGAAGGAATGGCAATATAGTTCCAAGTGAGGATGGTGAATGTCATAGAGCTAACCACTGGCCAACTTTGCCACCCTGTTTGTTTATATTTCAAACAGTGTTTGTAAATTGCCAGTAAATGTTTGAGCTGTGTTGGAATGCAGATGAATTGGAATGTTTCTGATGTGATCTTGTTTGTTTCAAAATAGGGGTTCGAGTGTCCCTGAAAATGATCGTTTAGCATCCATAGCAGCCGAGCTGCAGTTCAAGTCACTGAGCCGACACTCCAGTCCCACTGAAGATCGCGAGGGTAAGGAAGTGACGATTAAATATCGTGAATTGAAGGCGTGGTGTTTTATAACACAGCCATACTGAACCCTGGTGCAACCCTGAAGGTCCACCTCCTGCTCCCTCCAAACTACTTGCATCAAACTGGATAATCACCCAACTTCCTTTCCTGGCTTCCATTTAGCAGATATTGTTGACTGTTTCATCTCCAGATTATCACTCTCTCCTTCGAATCTGATACTATCACCTCCTACAAGAAACAAATCTTGACGCTGACCACCTCCCCTGGATACCAGCCCCCCCTCCCCCTGCAATCTGCCACCTCCATTTCCAAGCAATCTGTCGCCTCCCAAATCATGTTCATCTTTTCCTGCAACTTCACATTTCGACTCTACTGTAGCACCACAACAGATCTGAAAGTCCTATGTAACTGTGTCTGAAAGTGCAGCATCAGGTTCCACATGTAGCCAGGGTACAGCCATTTCTCCCTCCCCATCAACTCTTTCTATCCCATTTCTCTCTCTGAATTACAATTTTAGTAATGTTATAAAATGTAAGTTATTAATATGCCTCTCCATTTCTTGGTGCCACATGTTATTAAAGTTACATTGGAAGCTGAACCATTGAGCTATCCTATAACTAAACCAATTTTAGAAGTTTGATTGAAATCACTACGATATGTGATGTTATCATATAGAATACACCAATTCATATCAGAAATAGCAGGTTACCAAGGGGCTAATAAGAGTGAGGAACTTAAGATAATTAGCATCAGTAGAGAAAAAATGTTGGGCTGTTCACAGTTTCCGTCTCCATATTATAAGAAGGACTTTGCCTGCAGTACAGTGAAGGTTCACTACATTTTTCCGTGGCATGAGAGGATTGTCCTATGATGGGTGGTTGAGTGAATTGGACCTTTATTCTCCAGAATAATGAGAGGTGAACTCATTGAAACGTACAAGATTCTGAAGGTGCTGACAGAGTAGACACTGAAAGGCTATACACTCTGGCTGGAGAATTAACACCGGAGCGCACTCAGAATAAGAGTTTGATTATTTAGGGCTGAGGTGAGAAGTTTCTTCACTCGAAGGGTTGTGAATAGTTGTTAATTGGTAGTACAGCACTTGTGTATTTCTGAAAAAAGACATATTTTGTAGAAGCTTTTCACCTTGCACTCAAGACAACTGTTGTGCTGATCGGTTGGAAAGTGATTCTGGCAAAGGCTTAGCCATAGTGACTGACAGTTTACTGCCAAACATTTAAAAAAAAAATTAAACCAGGCAACTTAACTCTGGTCAAGGCTTTGTCCTGAGGAATAAACCAGCAAATGACTATCACTTATTTTTTCAGCGAACACAGGTGAACTGTGTGCACATGTTCCTTCTGTCTGCAGTGAACAGGGCCCAGTGTAGTAACATACGTGGCTTCCAGTACACGCAAATGTGTCACACTGCAAATGCGAATGACTATCTTAAATTGGTTGTTGTCGGTGTAATTTTTAGCATACTGAGGATTATTTAGCACATGTTGTCGAACTGCAGAATCACATCTAATGTTGGACACTGTTTTTGTCCAACATTAACCACGGGATGGTTGGATACGGAGGTTACTTTGCCTGTTGCAAACAGCAGAAGGAACATGTTGCTTGATACGATCTACCTGTCTATGTAATGTAAGGCCCACATACCTAGCATTGTACAAGAATTCAAATACCTCATTACTCATTTGACTTGATGGTAGCATCCTGTGGCGAATGCCATGTGTTGCTCCTGTACAGTAACAGCATGAAATGGCTAGCTTCACCTGTTGCTCAAATCTTTCAGATGCCTTGTCCTACCAGGTAGCTGGGCACTTTTCGGGGGGGAAAAGTGACCGACCGCCTTGGGCTCGTTTAGTTTGCTCCATATGCAGCGTGAAATTATCTGGTCAGGGTAGTCATTATCCTGCAGGGTACCTTAGCTCAGCATCAAGCTTGCATGGCAAGTAAATGGCTTGGCCCCTATTTACAAGGTTGCTGATCAAACCAATATTACAGTTTATGGAACTGTAAAAAAAAACCCAACGCGTGTATTGACCAGTGAAGATAGGCTTGCAGTAGACAATGGTAGAGAACACCCTGGCAGATTTCCCAACCAGTATGTTAAGGATAGGAAGTTAATTTGACTGCTCCATTTCAAGGTGAATTTGAGAGCAGGCTGGAACCATTAAGACATGCAAAGAAATTATTACAGCTTCAGATTTAAATATAACTATCATCAAAATATTAGAAATATGCAAGGGCAGGAGGTTAGGCGTCATTCCCTTGAAGACCCTTTTCTCATGAAACCCAACAAAGATGTTTGTGAGAAGAAGGCCAACAAGGGATCCCAAGGCAACACACTCTATTTGGACGTATATGGCACATACAACTTAGCAGCTTGCTCAATTGAGTTCAGCTTTAACAATGCCATGCACACTATATATCCCAGATACTGCCGGATCTCAGGCAGAACAAAAAAAGGTGACAACTATGGGAAGGGAGATGGTCAATGCAGGACTGAGGGTGTTGTACCTAAATGCATGCAGTAAACTGAACAAGGTAAATGATCTTGTCACACACATTGAAATTGGCCAGTATGATGTTGTGGACAGGGGCTGGTTTAGCAGTGGGCTAAACAGCTGGCTTGTAATGCAGAACAAGGCCAGCAGCGCGGGTTCAATTCCTGTTCAGGACTCCCATGAACAGGTGCTGGAATGTGGCGACTAGGGGCTTTTCACAGTAACTTCATTAAAGCCTACTTGTGACAATAAGTGATTATTATTGGGGCAGCACGGTAGTACAAGTGGATAGCACTGTGGCTTCACAGCACCAGGGTCCCAGGTTCGATTCCCTGCTGGGCCACTGTCTGTGTGGAGTCTGCACGTTCTCCCCGAGTCTGCATGGATTTCCTCCGGGTACTCCGGTTTCCTCCCACAGTCCAAAGATGTGCAGGTTAGGTGGATTAGCCATTATAAATTGCCCTTAGTGATCAAAAAAGGTTAGGAGGAGTTATTGGGTTACGGGGATAGGGTGGATGTGAGGGCTTAAGTGGGTCGGTGCAGACTCGATGGGCCGAATGGCCTCCTTCTGCACTGTATGTTCTATGTAAATATAAATCGCAGAGACGTAGCTGCAAGGGCATCAGGGCAGATATCTAAATATTCAAGGATATGTGTCCTATCGAAAGGACAGGCAGATGGGCAAAGAGGGTGGGTTGCGTTAGTAAGAAATGAAGTAAAATCCATAGCAAGAAGCAATAAAGGATCAGAAGGCATAGAACCTCTGTGGGTAGAGTTGGGGAATCGCAAAGGTAAAAAGACCCTGGTGGGAGTTATGTACAGGTCCCCTAGCAGCAGTCAGGATGTGGGGCAGAAAATAAATCAGGAGATAGAAAATCAGGAGATATAAAAAAGGCAATATTACAATAATCATGGGGGACTTCAATATGTAGGTGGACTGGGAAAATCAGGTTGGTAGTGGATCCCAAGAAAAGGAATTTTTGGTGTGTCTAAGAGATGGTTTTTGGAGCAGCTTGTGACAGAGCCTACTAGGGAACGGGCATTCTGGATTTGGTGATGTGTAATGAGACTTGATTAGGAAACTTAAGGTGAAGGATCCTTAGGGAGCACTGACCACAATATGATAGAATTTACCCTGCACTTCAAGAGAGAGAAGCTGGAATCCGATGTAACGGTATTCAATTAAATAAGGGTAACCACAAAGACATGAGGGAGGAGCTGGCCAGAGTTGATTGGAAAGGGAGCCTAGCAGGGAAAACAATGGAACATCAATGGCAGGCGTTTTTGGCGGTTATTCAGGCGGCACAACAGAAATTCATCCCAAGGAGGAGGAACCATCCATGGCTGACAAGGGACGTCAAGGACAGCATAAATGGAAAAGCATATAAAGTGGCGAGGATTAGTGGGAAGTCAGAGAATTGGGAAGTCTTTAAAAGAGAGCAGAGCACACCTAAAAAAAGAAATATGGGGAGAGAAGATGAATTGCGAGTGGAAGCTAGCTAGTAATATAAAAGAAGATTGGAAGAGTTTTTTTCAACATATAAAAGGTAAGAGAAAGGCAAAAATAAACATTGTACCACTGGAAAATGAGCCTGGAGAAGTAATAACAGGAAACAAAGAAATGGCAGAGGAACTGAATAGTTACTTTGCATCAGTCTTCACAGTGGAAGACACTAGTGGGATGCCAGAGCTCCAGGAGAATCAGAGGGCACAGGTGACTGTAGTGGCCATCACTAAGGAGAAGGTTCTGAGGAAACTGAAAGGTCTGAAGATGGATAAATCACGACTGGATGGACCATATCCCAGGGTTCTAAAAGAGATAGCTGAGGAGATTGTGGAGGCATCGGTGGTGATCTTTAAGAAGTCACTGGAGGCAGGGAGGGTTCCAGAGGACTGGAAAGTGGCTCATGTAACACCACTGTTTAAGAAGGGAGGGAGGCAGAAGACGGGAAATTATAGACTGGTTAGCCTGCCTTCGGTCATTGGTAAGATTTTAGAGTCCGTTATTAAAGATGAGATTGCGGAATAAAGAGACATAGATAGAATGCAGAGCTGGGCTGAGAAGTGGCAGATGGAGTTTAACCCTGACAAGTGTGAGGTTGTCCATTTTGGAAGGACAAATCTGAATGCGGAATACAGGGTTAATGGTAGGGTTCTTGGCAATGTGGAGGAGCAGAGAGATCTTGGGGTCTATGTTCATTGTTCTTTGAAAGTTGCCACTCAAGTGGATAGAGCTGTGAAGAAGGCCTATGGTGTGCTAGCGTTCATTAGCAGAGGGATTGAATTTAAGAGCCGTGAGGTGATGATGCAGCTGTACAAAACCTTGGTCAGGCCACATTTGGAGTACTGTGTGCAGTTCTGGTCACCTCATTTTAGGAAGGATGTGGAAGCTTTGGAAAAGGTGCAAAGGAGATTTACCAGGATGTTGCCTGGAATGGAGAGTAGGTCATACGAGGAAAGATTGAGGGTGCTAGGCCTTTTCTCATTAGAACGGAGAAGGATGAGGGGCGACTTGATAGAGGTTTATAAGATGATCAGGGGAATAGATAGAGTAGACAGTCAGAGACTTTTTCCCCGGGTGGAACACACCATTACAAGGGGACATAAATTTAAGATAAATGGTGGAAGATATAGAGGGGATGTCAGAGGTAGGTTCTTTACCCAGAGAGTAGTGGGGGCATGGAATGCACTGCCTGTGGTAGTAGTTGAGTCGGAAAATTTATGGACCTTCAAGCGGCTATTGGATAGGTACTTGGATTAGGGTAGAATAAGGGAGTGTAGGTTAACTTCTTAAGGGCAGCACGGTAGCATTGTGGATAGCACAATTGCTTCACAGCTCCAGGGTCCCAAGTTCGATTTCGACTTGGGTCACTGTCTGTGTGGAGTCTGCACATCCTCCCCGTGACTGCGTGGGTTTCCTCCGGGTACTCCGGTTTCCTCCCACAGTCCAAAGATGTGCAGGTTGGGTGGATTGGCCATGACAAATTGTCCAAAATTCTATGATTAACCTAGGACAAAGGTTCGGCGCAACATCATGGGCCGAAGGGCCTGTTCTGTGCTGTATTTCTCTAATAATACTTTGGAAGTGCATGATAAAATAGGACTGAGTCAGCATGGCTTCATCAAGGGGAGGTCATGTCTGACAAATCTGTTAAGAGTTCTTTGAGGAAGTAACAAGGAAGTAAGGAAGTTAGACAAAGGAGGAGAACCAGTGGACGTGATTTATTTAGATTTCCAGAAGGCCTTTGACAAGGTGCCGCATAGGAGATTGAGAACAAAGAAAAATTACAGCACAGGAAAAGGCCCTTCGGCCCTTCAAGCCTGCGCCGATCCAGATCCTCTATCTAAAACTGTCACCTATTTTCTAAGGATCTGTATCCCACTGTTCCCTGGCCATTCGTGTATCTGTCTAGATACATCTTAAATGACGCTATCGTGCCCGCCTCTACCACCTCCGCCGGCAATGCGTTCCAGGCACTCACCACCCTCTGCGTAAAGAACTTTCCATGCATATCTCCCTTAAACTTTCCCCCTCTCACCTTGAACCCATGATCCCTAGTAATTGAGTCCCCCACTCTGGGGAAGAAGCTTCTTGCTATCCACCCTGTCTATACCTCTCATGATTTTGTAGACCTCAATGAGGTCCCCCCTCAACCTCCGTCTTTCTAATGAAAATAATCCTAATCTACTCAACCTCTCTTCATAGCTAGCGCCCTCCATACCAGGCAACATCCTGGTGAACCTCCTCTGCACCTTCTCCAAAGCATCCACATCCTTTTGGTAATGTGGCGACTACAACAGTACGCAGTATTCCAAATGTGGCCGAACCAAAGTCTTATACAACTGTAACATGACCTGCTGACTCTTGTACTCAATACCCCTTCCGATGAAGGAAAGCATGCCGTATGCCTTCTTAACCACTATCGACCTGTGCAGCCACCTTCAGGGTACAATGGACCTGAACACCCAGATCTCTCTGTACATCAATTTTCCCCAGGTCTTTTTCATTTACCGTATAGTTCGCTCTTGAATTGAATCTTCCAAAATGCATCACCTCGCATTTCATAGAATTTATAGTGCAAAAGGAGGCCATTACGATTCTGCACCGGCTCTTTGAAAGAGCACCCTACCCAAGATCCACATCTCCACCCTATCCCCATAACCCAGCAACCCCACCCAACACTAAGGGCAATTTAGCATGGCCAATCCACCTAACCTGCACATCTTTTTAGCATTTGCCCGTATTGAACTCAATCTGCTATTTCTCCGCCCAGCTCTCCAATCTATCTTTATTCTGCTGTATTCTCTGACAGTCCCCTTCACTATCTGCTACTCCACCAATCTTAATGTCACCTGCAAACTTGCTAATCAGACCACCTATACCTTCCTCCAGATCATTTATGTATATCACAAACAACGTGGTCTCAGCACGGATCCCTGTGGAACACCACTGGTCACAGTTCTCCATTTTGAGAAAAACCCTTCCAGTACTACTCTGTCTCCTGTTGCCCAGCCAGTTCTTCGCCAATCTAACTAGTACACCGTGGACCCCATGAGACTTCACTTTCTCCATCAGCCTACCATGGGGAACCTTATCAAAAGCATTACTGAAGTCTGTTGAATAAGATTAAATTATTTAATTATTAAATAATTATTATATTTAATTATTTAAGATTGTTAAATAAGTTAAGAGCTTATGGCGTTCAGGGTAAGATTATGGCATGGATAGAGGATTGGCTGACTGGCAGAAGGCAGAGAGTGGGGATAAAGGGGTCTTTTTCAGGCAGCAGCCGGTGACTAGTGGTGTGCCTCGGATCAGTTCTGGGACCACAACTTTTCACAATATACATTAATGATCTGGAAGAAGGAACTGAAGGCACTGTTGTTAAGTTTGGAGATGATACAAAGATCTGTAGAGGGACAGGTAGTATTGAGGAAGCAAGGGGGCTGCAGAAAGACTTGGACAGGCTAGGAGAGTGGGCGAAGAAGTGGTAGATGGAATACAATGTGGAAAAGTGTGAGGTTATGCACTTTGGAACGAGGAATGAAGGCATAGGCTATTTTCTAAATGGGGAAATGCTTAGGAAATCAGAAGCACAAAGATACTTGGGGAGTTCTTGTTCAAGATTGTCTTGAGGTTAATGTGCAGGTTCAGTCGGCAGTCAGGAAGGCAAATGCAGTGTTATCATTCAAGTTGAGAGGGCTAGAATACAAGAGCAGGGATGTACTTCTGAGGCTGTACAAGGCTCAGGTCAGATCCCACTTGGAGAACCTGTGAGCAGTTTTGGGCCTTTTATTGAAGGAAGGATGTACTGGCCTTGGAAAGGGTCCAGAGGGAGTTCACAAGAATGATCCCTGGAATGAAAAGCTTGTCGTATGAGGAATGGTTGAGGACTCCGGGTCTGTACTCGTTGGAGTTTGGAAGGATGGATGGATTGGGGGGGGGGGGGATCTTATTGAAACTTACAGGATACTGCGAGGCCTGGATAGACTGGACGTGGCGAGGATGTTTCCACACAATCTCAGACTAAAGGGACGATCCTTTAAAACCGAGTTGAGGAGGACTTTCTTTAGCCAGAGGATGGTGAATCTGTGGAATTCTTTGCCGCATAAGGCTGTGGAGGCCAAATCACCGAGTGTCTTTAAGACAGCGATAGATAAGGCGGCATGTGTCACAGCAGTTAGCACTGGGACTGCGGCGCTGAGGACCCGGGTTCGAATCTTTGACTTGGGTCACTGTCCGTGTGGAGCTTGAACATTCTCCCCATGTCTGCGTGGGTTCCTCCCCCAAAACCCAAAGATATGCTGGTTAGGTGGATTAGCTTCGCTAAATTGCCCCTTGGGAAAAAAATAAGTGGCTACTCTAAATTTAAAAAAAAAAAGACAGTTTTTTGATTAATAAGGGGATCAGAGGTTATGGGGAGAAGGTAGGAGAATGGGAATGAGAAAAATATCAGCCATGATTGAATGGTGGAGCAGACTCGGATGGGCCGAGTGGCCTAATTCTCTTCCTGTCTTATGGCGCTATGGCCTTGTGGATCATATCAATTAGCATGTCCCTCAAACATTACATGTAATTCTGCGATTGGACCATATTTCTTAAATAATTCTTGGTGTTAAAAACAATACACTGACAACCAATTTTAAATGGTCATTTGGGGGGTGGGGGGGGGGGGGGGGGGGGTTGCAGCACGGTGGTACAGTGGTTAGCACTGGGACAGAGGACCTGGGTTCAAATCCCTGCCCTGGGTCACTGTCCATGTGGAGTTTGCACATTCTCCCCGTGTCTGCGTGGGTTTCACCCCAACAACCCAAAGATGTGCAGGTTAGGTGGATTGGCCACGCTAAATTGCCCCTTAATTGGAAAAATAATAATTGGGTATTCTAAATTTATAAAAATAAATCAATGAAATGGTCAGTTGGGCTCACAATGTGGTGCATTTGAATGTACTGAAGGCTTACATGTGTGTACATATACGCAGGCCTGATTTTTTTTTTTTGCAGACAGAAAGAAAATGTCTGTACTGCTCCTGTTTCAGCCATGCAAAATGAGGGACAGCCATTCACTGATCCTTTCCTCAGGGTAATACCATGGTGAAACCGAGTCAAGCTGCCTGGTTTAAATTTTCAAACAATGTTTGGTAGTTAACTGTCAGGCACCATTAATTGTTGCATTCTCCATGACAGTGCCTCTACCAATTAGGGTCCACTTGATAATTAATTGCTCTCTTCACATACACATTCACAGTACAAAGTTGTTGCTCCCCCTGACACTGCTACTCATACAATTGTTCTGATGAGTGCAAGATGAAAAGCATCAACAAAATGCCTTCAGCAATATTCAGGGTTGTGAATTTTGGAATTGTCGAACCCAATGTTATGGATGCTCGGTCCAAGATCGCAAGAAACTGCAGAGTGTGGTGAACTCAGCCCAACGCATCACAAGAGCTTGCCGCCCCCACATTGATTCTGTCTACACCTCCCGCTGCCTCAGGAAGGCAGACAGCATTATCAGAGACCCCTCCCACCCAGGCATTGCCTTCTTCCAAACCCGTCCATCCATCAAGCAGAAGTCTGAAGACTCGCACATCCAGACATAGGAACAACTTCTTCCCCACAGCTACAAGGCTCCTCAACGACTCCCCCTCAGACTGATCTGTTCCCTGTAAGAACACTATTCACGACGCCCTATGCTGCTCTTGCTCATGTATTTGCTTTGTTTGCCCCCTTGTTCCGCACTGTAACCAATCACTGGTGATGTACCATTTGTCAGTGTTCTCTGTTGAATATTCTTTTGCCTACTATGTACATACTGTGTACGTTCCCTCGGCTGCAGAAAAATACTTTTCACTGTACTTCGGTACATGTGACAATAAATCAAATCAAATCCATTGTTGGACACATTTACGACTGAAATCAATAGATTTTTTTGAATACCTGAGGAAATCAATGGATATAAGGTGTTGTATACTGCTCCTATTATGTTTGGTATATTTCTAACATTAATTACTTTGTGATTGTAGAATTCAGTAACTTTTAATTCCTTCTCTTCCCCAGAACCTGTATATCCTAAAGGAGATCCAAGTGTTAGTGCACGAAGAAGCTGGGAGCTTCGGTCTCTGTTAAGTCAGTCAAAAGGTAACAGTATAATTCTAGGAATATGCACTTGATGAAATTTAAAGATTGTTCTGTAAAATAAGAGTGTTTTGACAGAACTCTAAACTCCTGTCATTTTATTTTGCTGCCTTTGTTTCATCCAAAGGGGATGCCTTCTGGATTGAATTTTTAAAATATAAAGTAAATACTTGATGTTATGGCATGTCTGCACATTTTCCTAAGCTAAATAATTTGAAGTAACATGGATTGTTAAAAAAAACATAGACATATACATGAGTTCTGCTCAGTCATATTTAATTTTTATTTTCTGATGATTCTAGCATCCACAGAATATACAAAATTGAAGCATTATAACGAGAAGAGGTGGTTGCACAATCTTTTTCTGGCAGTCTTATTAGTTTCAATCAGATCTTTGAAGTTCATTTTGCCAGGGGAGCAATTATTCATACATTAGATGTCCATCAGACACATCGTTAGGGTTGAGTAGAGGGAGCTGTAATTTGCACCAGGCTTTTATGCCCTTCCTAACCTGAGCGTGCTTTAGTCCTTTCCATTCATTACTCTGATATATCTCACCTTGAATGTAAAACAATTACAAGAACTTGGAAACCGGGATAAAGATGAGGTAAAGGAGAGAATGTATTATAGCGTAGTTAGAGTATTCTGCATATTAATGAGATTGTTGTACCTGCCAAATATCTGAAAAATGTAATCTAATTTTAAAAATTTTTAAGTGTTCGCAGTTTTGGAAAAATATCCACCTGACTTTAAAGCCATGGTATTTTGTGTAATATTTTCTGTTTGTGAATGAAGGAATCAGGAAGTGTCTTCTCCAGATTTGCAGGTTAACTACTAGTAACACAATACTTTACATAGATTCGAAGAAATGTGCAAGACATTACACATCAGCTTTTTGAAAAAAGTCGCTACATATAGAATGAGTTTGCATTTGCTACAAATTTATTGCAATAAGAAATATGCTATTATTATGAAAACGCATTTGGCCATTTGTTCCCCACCTCTCCCATCCCTTGTCAGGCACTCAACTGGGTGACCCAACCCTATGACCTATGGTGCGGTAGGCTGTCAGCTGTAGAGAAGATCGTGGCCAAGCCCTATCCTGCTGTAACCCAATGTTTGTTGCTTTCCAGGAATCCCTCTAATGACCAGGAGTGGAACATTTTAGCTTTTCCTTCTCTCTTTCTGCTTCCAGGCCCCCAACTCCCCAGTCCAGGAGTTCTGAGGCCATTGTAGTACCTGACCTGGTGCCATGACTGAAATCGGTTGATTTAGTACGGACTCTGTCCTAGGAACTTCAAGAAAAGTCTCCCGTAGTTAGTTTATTTATTGACTTGAGTATTTAAAAACTTGAGTCAGTTAATAGGGACTGTTGACTACAATAACATTAACAGCATTCAGTGTTTTATGGCATAAATGGGTTAATATGTAACAAATGTGTAAAAGAATTGGATAAACTGATTTCTTTAAATGTAGTTGTATTTTGATGCCATGATAATGGCAAGTTGTTTTTTTATTTCTTCAGGGATAAAAGGCAATAACTATAGCTCCTCAAAATATATCATATTGTGCATGTGGTTGATACATGGCTATAAAGCTCCACACAGTATCAACCCATAGTTTTCACTCACCCACTGTTTAGTTTTTTTTATTTTTCCCAGTGACTTTCTTGTATCCCAACCGATCCTACTTGCCATTGTTTCCATGATTAGCATGCACCGCGTCTCAATGATGATACATGATTGTACTATGGCTTCATTCCAGACTTTTGTACCATACTGTGTTTCAATATAGTGAAATCTAAATATTTTTGTAATTTCTCAATTACAGCAAAGATAACCCTATGAACATGCTGAACATGCTGACCCCCCCCCCCAACTGACACATCTGTAAATTTTTACTAGACTACAGTACATCATTAAGATGGGCAGCACGGTGGCGCAATTGTTAGCACTGCTGCCTCACGGTGCTGAGGACCCGAGTTTGATCCCGGCCTGGGTCACTGTCCTTGTGAAATTCGCTCATTCTCCCCGTGTCCGTGTGGGTTTCGCCCCCACAAGCCAAAAGATGCGCAGGGTTGGTGGATTAGCCACAATAAATTGCCCCTTATGAGTACCCAAAGAATTGGACTCTAAATTTATTTTTAAAAAGTCCATCCTTAAGATTATATTTTGTTACAACTTCCAATATCCAGTGCCAGTGCTCTTAAACACGTTCTTAAATCAGTACTAATAGTGTATATGCCAGACGATTGGAAAACTCTTTGTCCAATTTCCATTCTTTAGAAATAGTATTCCCTTTTGCATCCATCTCTACTTGATCTTTTCTCTTTCCCTCCATTGGGCAGATGATGACAATTAATCTGACTGACAAACATCAGAGGAAGCATAATTTCCATAAAATAAGTTTGAATCTGTGAAACCCAGCAGCAAATGAAAAAGAATTGGATCATTTTATTTACAAAATGTAATTTCATCCCCATGTGTCTAATGCAGGTACTTTGTGCTGTGGGGGAGGAAAACTTGAAAACCATGTCATTTGTTTCATAAACATTACAAATTGAACAGATGTGTATTTATTTTCCTAGATATCGCCGCCAAGCAGAGTCGAATTGAAGCCGTCCGCAAGTCAATCAAATCCTTTGAGGAGCAACAGAATCGACAGATGAAGCAAAAGAATATCATTGGTCAAGTCTGCGATATTCCTAAATCTTATGATAATGTCATGCAAGTTGGATTACGAAAAGTGACGTTTAAATGGCAGAGGGGAAATAAAATAGGTAAATATCAGAGTTTGGATGTAAAAATGAGTGTTCAATCTGCACAGCTCGAGTACAGAAGTTTGAAGATTTTAATTTAAAAATAAGTCCGTGTGCTCCTCATTTCTGCTGGGATCCAGGCGTGCTGCAGGATACTGACTCAGGTGCTGCTGAACCTTTGTGCTTTTCTACAAGTAACAATTCCAAATGTTTGTAGAGAGTGCATGAATAGGATATTGCGGTTGAGCCTTATACAGAAGGACCTGTATTAATATAGTGTTTTTCACAACCACTGGCATCCCAAAGCACTTTACAGTAAACTGAGTATTTGTGTATACTCAAATTGTTGCAATATAGAAAATGCGACAGTCAATTTGCACTAAGCACGCTCCCACAACCAGCAATATCCCAATGGCCAAATCATCTGTTTCAGTGATCTTGATTAATGGATAAACTTTGGCCAGGACACCAGGAATAATTATTCTAATCTTGTTCCAGATCGTAAAATTGGATCTTTTACATCCAGCTGAAAGGGCAGATTAGACCTTAGTTTAACTCTACTTCCGAAAGACAACACTTCGGACAGTGCAAAACTCCCTCAGTACTGCCCCGGAGTGTCGCCGTTGATTTTTTTTTTTTTTGTTCGAATCCTAGAGTGGGCTTGAACCCCCTAACCTTCTGACCCCAAGGCGAATGCTGTCTACTGAGCCAAAAGCATGACACATGATTCTTGGTCAGGTCTCATCGTGAGGTACAAACATGCACTCTGTTTTAAACCAGGGGTATGCGGCATTGAATAGTGAACTGCAGTGCCAACCCAGTTCACCATACTGTTGCCTCAGCTTTCATTAGTTAACGTCACACAGGTGTTTCATGGCTCTATCAGAGGACCTTATGGGTCAGCGTGATTCCATAACTGCAACTATTTTTGAGAAATGCAATTATTTTTGTATAACTAATCACTTGGTGCATGACAAAATATTTAAACTCGAAAACTGCTGAGGTACGTTTTAGGAAAGTGAATGATTTAATATCCTGACTTTATGGGAATAGGAATCTAGTCAAGAAAGACAGGCTGTTGAATTAGCAAAATTCTGTGAATGGAAAAAAGCTGAAATGGCAATACAAATTCTCAAAAGTACCAAATTTGTTGCTCAGCGTCTGAATGTTTTGGCTGGAATCCTCCATCACAATTTGACAGATTGCTGACTAATATTTGCTCTTTCAATACACTGCATTTCTACAAACTATTTACAATGGTTAACTGTTTTCATTTTGGTCTACTAAATTTGTTATTGTAAAATAACCTCTGCATGAGCACAATATTCAAAGCAAAGGTTTAAATTCAACCTGTTGCCATAACCATCCAATCTGTGGTTTGCTGGTATTCAGTATTGTGCCAGTACTCCAATAAAAATGAAGTCAAAGCTATCATTTGTTGCCTGATGCATCATGAGTTTAGATGAAAAACGTAACACTGTCCCTTGTTTACCTGAAGTGGTCAACACGCAAGTACTGATGCAATAGTGATTTACAAAATGTAAAACGGATACACACTGAATCTGTTACATGTTTACAAGCATCAAACCACTCGATTATAAACGTGCTATTACTTTCCAAGAAATTGCACAAGTCTTGGCAAGAGAATCTGATATATTGAACAAAAAAAACTTTTTAGATGTGACTTGAAAGAACCATATTTGATGACTGAAGAATTAGACTTACATAAATTTTATAAATTAAATTGTGTTACTTTGTAAAAATGTTCTCATAATATATTGCTTCAGCCAATAGTTGCTCGCGTCTATTTCAGCAAGCTTTTCACTTTGTCATGCTGCAGTAAGTTGTGAGACAATTTGTGTGGTTATCGATGGCTAAAATAAGCTTGATCTTGAAAATCAGATGTTGCATTATTTGAGTTTATAGTTTTTAATTTGTATAAAGTGATGACTTAATTTTCGACAATTTCGGCCAAATGGTTTAAGCCTGATACTTCCCTGTTTAGATAGAGTTTGCATCTCTTTTATAAATGATCCGAGCTACTTGTGACAAAGGTGGACCATCTCATTCACTCACTATCTAAAACCGCTGGCATTGATATAACAACATTCTTTGTTTCTCCAGGAGAAGGACAGTACGGGAAAGTGTACACATGTATAAATGTTGACACTGGAGAGCTAATGGCAATGAAGGAAGTAAGTATATTTTGATTTTAGGAACATTGCCTTCTATGTGCTAGCAGCTGTCTGTCGCACTTTGTCTAATAGCACCCGGAATTGGATATCATGTAGATCACTGAGTACGTGGGGATGTCGCTTTCAGCTTTAGTAGGGATAAAACTTTCCCCTAACTGCATTAGAATGAGTCCTTTCTGAATGTAATTATAATTTTTGATTCTATAAAAATGAGAAGCTTTAGAGACAAATCTATTTCTGTGACTTTGTACTTTTGAATTCCTGTAACCAGTCTTGTTGTCTTTCTGTTCTGTCACACTACCCTCTTCTTACCCAGGATACATCAATAGACACTTCTGTTAACACTGTCCTGGACCAGCTTTGACAATGTCCAACTATGTGTACTTCTCCTGGCTTGGAGAGCTGATCGGAAATTAAGCCATCCACAGAAATTCAATGAGCAAGCATTTTCTTGCTTCCATTCCCAGAGTCTATATCACTCTTGCATTCCCCATTTGATTGCTCTCCATTCCTGCTTGCACTGATTCATCCATATTCACTCTACAATCTGGAAATTAGAGCAGTCTACAGATCCGAGTAGGCAATCTCTGCCTAGGCTGACCTTCATCTTGTCATTGTTGTTTGTCTTTCCAATGGTTAAAAGTAGCCAGTGGATCAAAGGGAGGCAAATATTCAACCTTGTAGCCAGTGGGAAATTAAAAGGCAAGCCAGCAATGACGGGGTCACTCTTGCCATTTGTAAATAGTGAATAACCTACTTAGTCCCTGCATTGGCAACTTTTTGTATATGTAATAATAATCTTTATTAGTGTCACCAAGTAGGCTTACATTAACACTGCAATAAAGTTACTGTGTGCACATGTACCTGGGATTGCGTTTGTGACTATACAAATGGGTATGTTCATGAAATTTTGCTATGACATTGATCCTTGACTGCTGCTGCACAACTCAAGGAAAAATGCATGACTCACATCCTTGATCGAAAAATGATGGGAGGAGCAGAATTCCCAAAATTTACTCCAGGTGGACAATGTTCTGCACCAGGACTGATTTTATAAAACCTATGTCCATGTAGTTTTCCATGAAGTTAGGTTCTCCATGGATAGAGGTCTGAAAAATGTCAGTGCTGGAATGGAAGAAAAGACACACCCAATGTCCCTCTGAGAGAATAGACAAAACCTTTTTATTTTGTTAAAAGATGGGGTGGGCAGTATATTCAGTAAGTTTTTTTTTGTCCCCCTCAATCAATATTGAATCTTTTTGGTCAGTTTATTATGCAAAGAACTTTGTTTTCTGGGGTATATAACTGAGTGGTTAGGAAACAAACATGGGGCTCCAGGGAGGGTGATGATGGGAATTAATGGAGATATATTCAACTCCCGTTTTTGTGAAAGGACATTTTTTTGACAGATAGTAATTTGAAGTTTTGTGCCTTTCTTCAGCATGTTTTGCACCCTTTGCCAGATGCATTAAAAAAAATAATGTATGTAGCTTGGATTTCACACAGGCAACAGTAAAGTAAAAATATTTAATTGTCTGTAAAGCACTTGGGCATCCTGAGATTTTGAAAGCAGCTATTTAGATGCAACTCATTCTCTTTTAATAATGTTTCTTTTGTCCTTCCTGATATCCGTAGATCAGATTCCAGCCAAATGATCACAAAACAATCAAGGAGACAGCAGATGAATTGAAAATTTTTGAAGGTATCAAACACCCAAACCTGGTTAGGTATTTTGGTGTAGAACTGCACAGGGTAAGTAGTGTACATACTCTCTGATCACAATGGTTCAAACTAACTTTTCAAGACATATTAAAGTGAAAAGCTAATTGCTTTGGCTTCTTCCATATTTCCAAGTAGCAAGGTAGCGTTTTAAGATGAGAAAAGCAGAAAGCTGCTATAATTCAGGAGAAAGGGAGTCTGTGAGGAGGAATAAAGTGTTCTGATTGAACATTGTACTTTCAGACACAGTTGAGAATATCCTAACGATCTTGGGCAGTCCCAGGGAATCCAGGATGACTAGCTTCTACTCTGTTATAATCTTCGGACTCTGCCACACTAAGGCCCGTTTTCCCATAAGCTTTGGCGAAGGAGTCAGCAATGACCTGGAGCACCGTTCCTGAGTCCGCACATGAGCATGTTCTTCATACTGAAACTCTATGACTGAGTTGGAGTGGTTTTGATTTTGGATTGAATGCTCCCGTTGGTTCTGTAGATTATCCGCACACCAGCAGGTAATTTGCTGGAGGTGAGGTGCTGCAGTGAAGAAGGTGGAGAAGAGAGCTGGTGCAATGACACTGTTTCA
The DNA here is from genome assembly GCF_902713615.1 of Scyliorhinus canicula. Classification (NCBI taxonomy): domain Eukaryota; kingdom Metazoa; phylum Chordata; class Chondrichthyes; order Carcharhiniformes; family Scyliorhinidae; genus Scyliorhinus; species Scyliorhinus canicula. The sequence goes on from NC_052146.1 coordinate 178,332,911, forward strand.
CCCCAGCTTTCACTGAGATGAACCCTTTGGTGATTCCGTTGGTGAGGATCACGACTTGCATGTCATTGTGGGGGTGGAGTAGGCGGACGGCAGAGACATTTGTGGAGGATCCTCCAAAAGCCTTTGCACTTGACAGTCGAAAGCTTTTGTGAGATTGAAAAAAACTAAATGCAGCAGTTAGTACTGTTCCTTGTGCTTGAATTTGCCGTGCAGTGATTCCTCTTGGTAGGCAAAAATCACACACTGACTCTGGAGGGAGCTCATTGACATTGGGAGGAGACGGTTAAGGAGGGTCCTTGCAATGATCTACCTTGTGACAGACACCAGGGAGGCTCCTATGTACTTACCATATTCAAACTTGCCTCTCCTCTTTAATATAGTCACGATTGTAGCATCCGTGAGGCCCCCAACTTGTGCTTTAATTCCTCGAAGAGGAACATGAGGATGTGCAGCCCTACCAGGTGTGTGTCTGCTGTGTTTCAGAATTTCAGTGGAGATTTTAGCAACCCCAAGGGATTTGTTACTTTTCAGCTGTCTAATGGGCAGCATGGTAGCACAGTGGTTATCACAATTGCGTCACAGCTCCAGGGTCCCAGGATTCATTCCCGGCTTGGGTCACTGTCCGTGCGGCGTCTGCATGTTCTCCCCTTGTGTGCGTGGGTTTCCTCCGGGTGCTCCGGTTTTCTCCCACAGTCCAAAGACGTGCAGGTTAGGTGGATTGGCCATGATAAATTGCCCTTAAGTGTCCAAAAGGATTAGGTGGGGTTACTGGGTTACGGGGATAGGTTGGATATTGGCTTAAATGGGGTGCTCTTTCCAAGGTTCAGTGCAGACTCTATGGTGAAATGGCTCCCTTCTGCACTGTAAATTCTATGATGATGGCTTTTTCAACTTTGTTGAAGACCTTGACAAGCATCAAGACAAGGCCAGTGGGTTATTAAGGAATGAAGTTGAGGAAGCTTGAGTCAAATACAGGTTTTGTTTGAGGAACTTTTCAAAATGTTTTCTCCAGCGGGCATTGATTTGCCTTCCTGTCCTTGATGAACTCTCCTCCATGCTTGGCTGCCAGTAGGGTGGGCTTTTGAGTACTTGGGCCATGGATTGTTTTGGCAGCGCTGAAAAAGAAAACCCGTATGTCGTTCATATTTGACTTGTTGGAGCTACATGTTCTTTCTACCCACCATTTGTTCTTTGTGCTGTACCGGTGCCTTCAGCAACATATAGGAAAAGCCCTGATGAAATTCCCAGTCAATTACAGCTTTGTTCTTTTAAATTATAAATTAAGAGTACCTAGTTCATTTTATCCAGGGGCAGTTTAGCGTGGCCAATCCACCTACACTGCACATCTTTGGGTTGTAGGGGCGAGACCCACGCAAACATGGGTAGAATGTGCAAACTCCACACGGACAGTGACCCTAAAGCTTTGTTCTTTGCTCAGTTGGGTCCAGTATCTCTTGGTTGTTATTGTAAAACAGTCACAATATTTCTTAGTAGAGGCACCAAGGACGTCTTCGTAGGTGCTTGTTATGTGGGGTCAGCTAGGCACTGTGGGCACACTGTGGCTCCTGGTTGCTGGAGTTTGGGGTTAGCAGTGAAATGCTAACTGAGATGGTACCTGTGAGGCTTTTGTTAATTTTTTTGTGGCTTTTTTTTCTGTTGCCTCTGCTGTTTGGGGCCAGGCTGATGGAGGTGGTAGATCAGATGAGGATTCTTGTGACAGATGATCAACCAATGTCTCCTTTAGAGTTTCGACAAAGGAGTGATCTTTGAAAGTACCAAAGAAGGATAGCTCAAGACTGAATGAACAGTAATTATCTGCTGAGTTTTCGTTTTAAGATTGTTCTTGTGTTTGCACAGTTATAAATCTATCACTCTTAGACAAAAAACAGTCAAAGGCTGAAGGTCTTTCTACTGTGACTGTCAACTACCTGCAGCACTTGTCCCCTGTTTTCTATAAGCTGTCTTAAAACAACTTTTTAATTCTCTGAAAGGGTATCAGCCTGAAACATTAACCCTACCACCTTTTTTAGATGGTCAGCATGGTCGGCACAGGCTTGGAGGGCCGAAGGGCCTGTTCCTGTGCTGTACTTTTTTTTGTTTTTTTTCTTTTTATAGATATTGTCTGATCTTAGTGTTTCCAGCATTTTCTGCTTTTATTGTAGTTGGTCAGTGCTAGACAAGATGATTCCAGTTTAAAGTGACATTGCTTACATAAGTTATATAAAGTGTTTAGCAAAATAGAATTGCAGTCAACCTGTGTATAATAACAGCTTCTTTGTGCATATGTTTCTTGGCTTGCGCCTTGTGCAAAGGTTGAGACCCAAGTCAAATTATGCAAATGTTACATGATTTCATTTCATTCCTGGGCCATTAATTTGGAACAAAATGCTCTTAGATGAAATGAATGTTCACTTCTCTGTTCTATGATTTAATAACTATTTAAAATGTTAATTTTGTATCCCTTCCACTCCTAAATTGCAAATTATACTTCAGTACAACTGCGAAGGTTCAATAGAGGCAAAATTGACTCTTATATCAGGTCCCTTGCTATCTGCACTGTCGGTGGTTGGAATTTTCCTTTCAAAGACCGAAAAGGACCAATTTTGCACTACCAGGGTGGAGTTGTATTTGCATGAAGTCTCTGTTGGTCTCTTCCTATTAAAAAAAATAACGGGTGAAAATTATGCCATTAAGCCTATGATGACCTTCCCATGAATGTTACTCCGAACAAGTTTTCAAAATCACTCCAATACCAGTTTATTTGTTTGTCTTTCTGAAATCTGTACTTTAGATCATAGAATTTACAGTGCAGAAGGAGGCCATTCGGCCCATCGAGTCTGCACCAGCTCTTGGAAAGAGCACCCTACCCAAGGTCCACACCTCCACCCTATCCCCATAACCCAGCAACCCCACCCAACACCAAGGGCAATTTTGGACACTAAGGGCAATTTAGTGTGGCCAATCCACCTAACCACATCTTTGGACTGTGGGAGGAAACCGGAGCACCCGGAGGAAACCCACGCACACACGGGGAGAATGTGCAAACTCCGCACAGAGAGTGACCCAAGCCAGGAATCGAACCTGGGACCCTGGAGCTGTGAAGCAATTGTGCTATCCACAATGCTACCGTGCTGCCGATTTTAGATTAAAAGAAGACCATCACCCTAACGTTGTTTCCCCTTAAGTTTAGATGCATGTGTTTCCTGTGATTATCATGTCTCAATATTTGGACACCATGCAGCCACCATACATGTTGACCATGGTGTTTATCTTTGGATCAGGAAGAAATGTACATCTTTATGGAGTATTGTGATGAAGGCACACTCGAAGAGGTGGCTAGGCTGGGTCTCCAGGAACACGTAATACGATTATACACAAAGCAGATCACCACAGCTATCAATGTACTACATGAACATGGAATTGTACACCGAGATATCAAGGGTAATGCATTTGCACAAAAGCACATATAATTGAAACTGTAGAGCAAGTTAATCTCAGTAGTTGTTTTATTGTATTCTAAACACGTTTCCATAGGTTGCAACATCGTGATGTATAAAACAGGGCAGTCATTTTTAATTAAATGTAAGTGCTGATCATTATCTCCTGCAACAGTGCTATTGTTTGAAAATTTTGGATTTGCTTCTCCACACTATATCGCAAACACGCCGATTCTCGAGGCCTGGAGAATTGCCGGGTCCGATTTCGGCGTGAAATTTGATTCTCCGCCCCCGCGCCAAATGCGATTTCGGCGGGGGGTTGGTAAGAATCCAACCACATGTCTTGCTATAGCCAGTCAGCTTTGCAATATCATAATTTAGTGCGTCTTCCAGCTCCGTGTGAGACTCCGCTTGTATGCCACAACAGATGTTATCTGCATAGATAGCTTCTGGGACGGGGTTGGGGTTGATCGTTGGTGTACAAGTTGAAACAGGGTTGAGGTTAAGACAGTCACATGGCCTAGCCCATTTCCTCTCCATGCTAATCTTGGCACCCATATGGCCCTGAACTGTGTGTCCTGGAGTAGCAGTTCAATGGTGTCAGTAACCCAAAGAGAGAGAACTCTTTATATTTGACGAATAAACCATTGTGCCAGACTGTTGGCATACACTGCAGTGAGATCAAGGAAACCTGCCCCTCGTTTAAGATTCATCATTCTCGTCACGCCACCCATCAAGGGAAGCCAATGATCCTCCTAGCAAACCAAATGCAACATGTCTGCACTTGAAGAATGACAAGAATCAATATAATACACGTCCCCATATTCATGAAATGACAATCGGCTGCAAAACTTAATGACACCACTTTGGCAGCAACATTAGCTGCTGTCTGAGGAGATTCAGAACATCTACCATCAAACCTTTAAAACCAGCCAAATCACCCTCTGGAGTCTCATTGTTAAGCAGTAGGAATCTGTCTGCTCAGAAGAAGGAACAATTTGGAGACTGGCCATGGTTCATTCAGTGTAATTAAAAACTTGTGAATTCAGCTCGCAAAATTACAGAGGGGGATAGGATTAATTTCTTGCCCTATTCTATTTTGCCGAAATTAATTCAGCAAATCAATATTCAGCGCAGCTATACTCCCAACATACTGTATCACAATAAGTGTGGAGACTGATTTATTAACATAATTTAGTACATTATTATTTAGTAAACAATACAATTATCGTACAATGCTGGGAGAACCTGTGGTCTGCCATTCTTTCACGATGTCATGCTGTCGCTGCCCAACACTGTCGCACTGCAAGCTTATATGCATTGGGGTGCCTTCATTTGAAGTTGATCATTTCTTAAAGGCTGTCTCTTGTCTCAATTTGTTATCTTGTTGACACTAGTTTATGGCAACTGCTCCAATACCATCCAGAAAACACCACCTTGTCCATCAATATATGCCCCTCCCCACCAAATCTCAGTGACTATTTTCTATGGGGGTGTTGTGTGGGAACCTGAGCTAATTTTCTTTTTCTCTCTTTTTTTAACCCCCCAGTCCCTAACTCGGCTGTGAAACCAGCAGTAATCTGCCCTCCCTCTGAGTTAGGTTAACTCCGCAAAGAACAGGCATCGAAATCACAGAGAGATTCTACCCTCGACTAACATTGATGTTCTTAACCTTCACATACTGCCACTAGCCCATAGGCACTTGGGCCAGTTGTAGCATGTGTACCACCTTATATGAGATCTGTCTCAGCAGCAACCTACTATCAAAGTTAGGACTTGTGATTAGGAATAATTTGTCATGGTTAAGTTGGCATTTGAACAGTGGTAGTATACCATTATACGGTACAGTATATGTCTAGCAAAGTACTCAAATTGCTGCAAGAAAGAGGGTCATGATGAGGTTAAATGTATTGGCTGTCTTTAAGCAGACAGTTTATGTTTTGGGGCCACTTGCTGCATATCCTTCTGTAAAATGAACTGGTTTTCTTGTTGTCTAGTTGTCCCATTTTCTACTATAGGGCAAGTTTTCTGCTACACTGCATAATAAATCAGAACTTTCCCATTCTGGCAATAAACTTGTCCCATTGTCAGTGATGGTGCACATTTTATGGGGAGGCAATGGCGTAGCGGTATTATCGCTGGGCTAGTAATCCAGAGACCAAAAGTCATACTCTGGGGACCTGGGTTCGAATCCCACCACGGTAGATGGGGAAATTTGAATTCAATAACCTGGAATTAAAAGTCTAATGAAACCATTGTCGTTAAAAACCCATCTGGTTCACGAATGCCCTTTAGGGAAGGAAAATGTCCTTACCTGGTGTGACCTACATGTAACTCCAGATCCATGGCATATGGTTGACTACTAAATGCCCTCTGGGATGGGCAATAAATGCTGGCCTAGCCAACAACACCCAAAAATTTCTATGATGTTGAAAGGATGCGATGGCCTCCTAGCAAGTTGAAGATTTCAGTAGCTCTGGTGGCACAGCTGCTGAATTGCTTATCCAATACTAAAGGTTTCTGCAACATGCTTGTCTTTAGAGGTTATCAAATTAGGTCGGATGTTTCTTTCCACTATTCCAGCTGCAGTCTTGCACTGATATTGCTTTATTTGGCAGTAATTTACTTGTTACTTGATTAAATGCTAACATTGAAGCCTTCTTCATATTTTAGGTGCCAATATCTTCCTCACCTCATCAGGTCTAATCAAATTGGGGGACTTTGGTTGTTCAGTAAAACTGAAGAATATTGCACAGACCATGCCTGGTGAAGTGAACAGTACTCTTGGAACTGCTGGTAAGAATTTTTTTTAGAGAGTTTGCTTTTTACTCAGTCATCACCTATATCAGTGTACATATTATTCATTTAATGTAAATAGTTTCAACATTACATTGACACTTTGTCAGGCATTGCTTTTCAAATATAATTTTATGTTTTGGCGTCTCTGCTAACTTTATTGGTTTTGACCAACATTTGGGTGGTGGAAGAGTAGAGCTCTCTGCATTTGTGTAGGTACTCGTGTAGACAGATGAACTCGTTAACTGATCATATGCTCCCTAAAGTACAAAGACCCCCCTAAGAATGGAGTGCAGAGTTAGATTGCAGATCCCATGCTCAGCAGTATAACTAGTTTAGTGGTGCTTATTTTCTGATTTTACGCAGCAATTGACATTTAGTAACACTCTGACCTTCACATTCTTATCCTATCTTTGTACAGCAAAACTATGTCTGCTATCATTGCAACTACAGATGCGATTTAATAGCCATGTTGCACTTAAGTGAGCGTGCGGCAAGGCCGTTAGATCGCCGGAGAGGCCAAAATCATGAACCGCGCCGGGCGGTGATCTGTTTGCGACCTAACCGGCCTACCCCAGTTGGCGAAGTCAGGACCCCGTAGTAGTGTGGCGAGAAACCAATAATCACCTTTTTTCTCCCTTGGGTCTAGGTGTGTCCCCGGGGAGGTGAAGGCAGACTGCGCCTACTGCAGCCGTGGCCTTTGATGCCCCTAGCAGGTATCCTCTGGGGCCAGAGTGCCCTGACGTTCTTGCTGCCGGCACATGCCCTGCCATGCCACCCTGTTCCATTTGCTGACTCCGAGTCACGCTATTGTCAATGGGGTGGGTCTCAGGGGAGCGAGTGGCCGCTGTCGCTCTATAGGGTGGTTCCAGTGCATGCCCATAGGGCACAGGGGTTCACCTCGGAACGCAAGGGCAGCTGAATCAAGCCTCAGCTGCCAGTTCTGGCTCTCGTCAGCCCTGGCAACTCCCCAATGTCTGCTGCATGGTGTGACCTCCTGAGCGATGCTCTTCAGTGCCTGGGGCATACCCGAGTTCGCTGACATGGATATGCTCTGTAGTGCTTCAGCTGCGCCCACCTGAGACTAGGACATGTCCCATAGCGCCTCAGCTATGCCCATATAGGACTGGGAGACCTCTCTATGTGACTGGGATGTGCTCTGAAGGGCCTCTGCATTGCCCATCTGAGACTGGGACTTGCTCCGCTGCACCTCATCACGCCCCCCCCCCCCCCCCCCCCCCCCCCCCCCCCGCCCCGAGGTGTGTGTTTCTGTCCTGGTGGCGGGTGGTAATGACAGCTGTGACGCAGCGACGGTGACATCTGTTCTCATGGGAGGGTGAGGGGAGAAGCACCCTGGATAGGTCGGCACCATTGGCTCAGGAATCTACAGGAGCATGGACATGTAGTCACTGAGAGGGATGAGCCATTCTGCATGGCATTGCATATACATATAATTTACAGTGCAGAAGGAGGCCATTCGGCCCATCGAGTCTGCACCGGCTCCTGGAAAGAGCACCCTACCCAAGGTTAACACCTCCACCCTATCCCCATAACCCAGTAACCCCAGCCAACACTAAGGGCAATTTAGCATGGCCAATCCACCTAACCTGCACATCTTTGGACTGTGGGAGGAAACCGGAGCACCCGGAGGAAACCCATGCACACACGGGGAGGATGTGCAGACTCCGCACAGACAGTGACCAAGCCGGAATCGAACCTGGGACCCTGGAGCTGTGAAGCGATTGTGCTATCCACAATGCTACCGTGCTGCCCCAAATTAACTAGATTTGGGTGTGGCAGTTCATCTGGGTTGGGCCCAGTGGACCCTCACCTTTGCGCCGTACGCTGATCTCTATATTGGTGACAGATCTGTCCTCCACGTCCTGTTCCTCATAGGGGGTGAGAACTCTGATGTCCAGCACCTCGCCGCCTGTGTGGGCCCTCTCCTGCCTGTTGTGAACCAACTGCTCCTCCAGGACATGTCGTTTATTGTGTTGGGGGCAGGGGGAGAGAAGAAGAAGCCGGGCCCTATGGGGGAAGGGGTGGGGGAGCGGTGTGGGCGGCACTGCTGGACACGGGTGAGCCGGGGCATGAAACGGTGCTGGGCAGGGGTGGTGCCAGGCACATTCTTGTGGGAGGGGGTGGGGGAAGGTACCAACGCACCCATGCAGCCCTGTGGAGGTCCTTAATCTTGCGGCCCATCTGGTCACGCTCCCCGATCTGACGGCTGCTGCCTCTTCCGCCGTGGTAACACTGGCTGCCCTATGGAAGCTCGGGTCAGTTCCTGTTCACTACCACATGTAGAAACGTTTTGGTTAAATTGCGACCTACAACTGACATTTCATTGCACAACTTGGATGAGAATCTAGTCAATGCTTGAAGTGTTGACAACAGATCGTATTTTTTTGTACAGAATTGAAGCTGATTATACCAGGCATACGGCACTCGACTATCGTTACTGCATATTTTGAAAAGCCTTGGATTTCAGAGATATAGATAGTTGATTGTTCGCCATTCCAGAATGATTCAATTCTAAATGTTACAGTGCTGACCCTGTCTGGCATGGAGTGTTGCTGCAGGGACCTTTCTTGGAGAGCCTGCTGCAGGGTTGACATTTTCTTTTTGGATTGATTTCGTAATTTATAGTTGTTTTGATGGATTGTAATCTATTTCAGTTTAGATTCATTTTATACTTCTAAAATTTCATGCAACTCAAGTTTAATTAGGAATGTGAAACATGGAAATTGCAACTGTGTAAAATAGTTTAATGCCAGCATTAACTTATTTATTTTCAGTGGATTAAAGCAGACAGATGAATGGCATATGTAGGTTAATCAACTAGTAATGTAATGTAGCCAGTATTAATTTCTGGGTGCCTTGGATTTAATACGATGAATAAATCAGCCTGCATCCTGTTGCTAATGTATTAAACAAATGAATCCTTGTTTTCTATCTGAAAATTTTGTACACTAATTTTGAACTGGGGTGGAACTTTTGGGGAGATTTCGAGTGGGCATTTGCCTCTGTTTGCTTTGCGAATAGATTATGCAATCTTGTTGGCAGAATATTTCTCTATGGAACTTTTCCCTTCTAGAGTTGGGTTGGGTTTTGCTTTCTGTCCTGTGCAGTCTAGCCCATGGGGAGGCTCGCCAGCTCTTGTGTGAAGATAATACTAAACATTAATGGACTGCATAAATGTTTGAAGGGAACTCGTCTGTAATCCCTCTCTCTCACATTTTCTAACAGGAGTTAATGTGTAGTAATTTGGAACAGAAACCCTGGCTGCTTTCTCGCCCTCCAAGTTTTGAAGGTGCTGTCCAGTTATAGATGGTGCACCTTATCGATCATGTGCACTGCTGTCACTGTCCATAGACAGTGGTGGGAGTGAATGTTTAAGGTGATTGGTACTATTTGATCAAGCAAGCTACTTTTTCCTGGATGGTCTCAAGCTTCCTAAGTGTTGTTGGATTTGCACTCATTCATGCAAGTGGGAGAATATTTTATCACACTTCTGACTTGTGTCTTGTAGATGGGGATGTGTTATTCACTGCAGAATTCCTAGCCTATGACTTGTTCTGAGCTAGATGGATAAAGAACTGGTTGGGCAACAGGAGACAGAGTAGTGGTGGAAGAGAGTGTCTCAAAATGGAGAAGGGTGACTAGTGGTGTTCCACAGGGATCCGTGCTCGGACCACTGTTGTTTGTGATCTACATAAATGACCTGGAGGAAGGTATAGGTGGTCTAATTAGCAAGTTTGCAGATGATACTAAGAATGGTGAAGTTGCAGATAGCGAGGAGGACTGTCAGAGAATACAACAAAATATAGATAGATTGGAGAGTTGGGCAGAGAAATGGCAGATGGAGTTCAATCCAGGCAAATACGACGTGATGCATTTTGGAAGATCAAATTCAAGAGCGGACTATATGGTCAATGGAAGGGTCTTGGGGAAAATTGATGTGCAGAGAGATCTGGGAGTTCAGGTCCATTGTACCCTGAAGGTGGCAACGCAGGTTGATAGAGTGGCCAAGAAGGCATACAGCATCCTTGCCTTCATCAGACGGGGTATTGAGTACAAGAGTTGGCAGGTCATGTTACAGTTGTATAGGACTTTGGTTCGGCCACATTTGGAATACTGCGTGCAGTTCTGGTCGCCACATTACCAGAAGGATGTGGATGCCTTGGAGAGGGTGCAGAGGAGGTTCACCAGGATGTTGCCTAGTATGGAAGGTGCTAGCTATGAAGAAAGGTTGAGTAGATTAGGATGGTTTTCATTGGAAAGACGGAGGTTGAGGGGGGATCTGATTGAGGTCTACAAAATTATGAGAGATATGGACAGGGTGGATAGCAACAAGCTTTTTCCAAGAGTGGGGGTGTCAGTTACAAGGGGTCACGATTTCAAAGTGAGAGGGGGAAAGTTTAAGGGAGATGTGCGTGGAAAGTTTTTTACGCAGAGGGTGGTGGGTGCCTGGAACGCTTTACCAGCGGAGGTGGTAGACAGGTATATGAATGGGCGGGAACAGAGGGAAGTAGACCTTGGAAAATAGGAGACAGGTTTAGATAAAGGATCTGGATCGGCGCAGGCTGGGAGGGCTGAAGGGCCTGTTCCTGTGCTGTAATTTTCTTTGTTCTTTGTTCTATTATGTTACATCTGTGATTCTATTTCAGATCTTTGTAATCACAGTCCTCTATTAATTGCTGTTTCTGCTAATAGCAAAAGCGGAATAATCTAGGTGCCCTGTCGGATTAACACTCCAGTGATAATTGTCTGCCCTTCGCTACCTAGTCTCAGGCCTTAAATCAATGGGTATCATAAACAGCATTATAGTTTAATGAGGGCCTCATTCAGGTAGGCCATTCGGATAACACGTATCCTGCAAACCCTACAAGTTCTGCTATCTCAAGCAGAGGCCCCTGTCTTTTGCCTCTAAGATATCACCACTGACCGTCCTGAACAGATGTTGCTGAGGCAAAAGTTAATGAAGTTTATCAGAAAGCCATAAATTATTTCTGAAGGCAAATAAAACAACAACTGTTTAATGAGCAGTAGCCAATGTTATTTGGCTATGAGCTGCTCCTGGGAGTGAGCATAGCAGATAAGAAGGGCCAGCCTCCTTGGGTTATGTCTGGTTTGCATGTTTGTCCAAAATGAAGTTCAGCTGAATGAACAGACGGTGTGTTCTGTTCTGCCCAACACAAAATGGAGCAACAATCCAAAATAAAGGAAAACCTAAATTACAAATCCTTCAGTAATTTTACACGTTGTTGGGCAGTTGCAAGTGATGTAGCTGTACTGGAACTGTTTGGTTAGGGCTGCAGCTATTTCTAGAGCACAAGTCTTCAGTGTTATTGCCAGGGTGTTGTCAGGACCCCTAGGCTTTGCTATATCCAATGCCTTCGGCTAGAGCGAGTCACATTAGCTGAAGACTGGCACATGAGAAGCCTCAAAAGGAGGCCAAGATTGATTGTCTGCTCAGCAGCAAATGCTTCAGCCTTCTCCTTTACACTGACCCTCGGGCTGCCCAGTCATAAGGAGGGAGATATTGGTGGAACACCCTCTTCCAGTTAGTTTAATTGACCACCACCGGTCCAACTGGATATAGCATTCTGCATAATTTTGATCTGATCTTGTCAGTTATTGTCTGCCAATTGCTGCTTCTGCTATTTAACATGCTTGTAGTTCTGTGTTGGAGCTTCATCAGGTTAGCACCTAATTCTTAGATACTGCTGCTCCTGCATGCCCTCCTGAACTCTTAATTAAACCAGGATTGTTCCCTGCCTTGACGGTATGGTAGAGAGGGCGATTATACGACTGGAGAGAGGGATAATCACAGGTTAAAGAGGTGTGAATTGTCTCAAGCCAGGACAGTTGGTAGGATTTGGCAAGCCAGGCCAGATGGTGGGGGGTGAATGTAATGAGACAAGAATCCAAGGTCCCAGTTGAGGCCGTACTCAGGCATGCGGAACTTGGCTTTAAGTTTCTGCTTGGCGATTCTGCGTTGTCGCGCGTCCTGAAGGCCGCCTTGGAGAACGCTTGCCCGAAGATCAGAGGCTTAATGCCCTTGACTGCTAAAGTGTACTCTATTTTCCTTGTCCACATTTGACCTGATGCCATGAGAATTCATGGGGTCCAGAGTCTATGCTGAGGAATTTTAGGGTAACCCTTGAGTGGATATCACTGTGCTGCTACCTCAGGGATGGTGATGTAGATGTCATAGCATTGGCTGTAAGGAGAGTATGACTGTCAGTTTATTGCTAGCCTGTAGAACAGTTCTCCAAATGTTGGCACATGCCATAGATGTTTGCAAGGTGGACTTTGTAGGGTTGATTCCAGTCCCCAGGTCTCTGCCAGATTGTCTGTCCTGTTTTTCTGCCATTTTAACTTTTCTGTAAGAGTTTGGTACAATTGAGCAACTTGCTGGGGCATTTAAGAATCAGCCACATTGTGGGTCTGTAATCGCATATAGGCCAGACCAGGAAAGGATGACAGATTAACGAACCAGCTGGCTTTTTATGATAATCGGATAGTTTTATCACCATTATTGACACTAGCTTGTAATTCTAAATTGATAATTAACTGAATTTAAGTACCACCAGCTGCCACAATGGGACTTGAACCCGTGTCTGCAGAGCATTTGCCTGGGCCTAGAATGGAATACAATTTCTACAGTGCAGAAGGAGGCCATTCGGCCCATTGAGTCTGCACCGACTATTTGAAAGAGCAACTTACCTCTGAATTATGGATTCAGTAAGCTTAACGACTGACACTTACCCCGATCACTGCCCCTGTAATAAATCAGCATTGTTTTTTCTTATTGTAGTTCCAAGAGTATAAACTTTCCATAAAGTGCATACTGGAGAGAGAAAAGATTTATATTGTTATTGCATCTTATCACATTTCAGAAATATCTTAAAATGCTTTATATTAAATGAGTTTGAAATGCAGCAATTACTGATGTGTTAACAACACAACAGCCATTTGTAAACTGCAAGATATCCAGTGATTTGTCTCACTTTTGTTCTTTTAAAGCTTACATGGCTCCTGAAGTTATCACTAGAGCAAAGGGTGAAGGGCATGGACGTGCTGCAGATGTTTGGAGCTTGGGGTGTGTCCTTGTGGAAATGGTCACAGGCAAGGTGAGATAAGTTAAATGTTAGTCGGTATGTAGTTGAATATTGAGAATAAAATTTTGTATATGCAACAACATGTCATACCTATGGCAGGATACAGGTTGACGGTTTGGGTGGAATTGGAACAGACTTTTCATTCCTGAAGTTATGGTGCACATGGGCAGGTGACAAGTGTTTTCTGTTTTTTAAGTTCTTCATTTCCTATCTTAACAGAGGTGAATAAAAGCACACCCATCTTCATATTTGTTTGCAAAATTGCACTGGTTACATGAGTAATGTATCAGATCTTTGCGTTTGTTTATTGATCTGACAGCTCCCAATTCCTCCAGTGAATGAAACGAGGTTGTGCAGTTCCTGCTTAATATTCAGTGGACTTTAATCCAGGCCCCCTCTGCTTGAATTGGTGATCTACTTGCATAGTACAGTAGATCTCGAAATGGTCATTGTACATGTGACAGGAGCTACATTGTACCTGGCTGGGAGTTCTCTTGATTTGAAATGGAGTATTAATCAGTTCCATTATCCCTCACTTGTTCTGGATACAAATAAGCAATTTTAAAATAGTCAATATGCAAGTTTAAAATTGTGTAGAATATGATGTGTAGAATTCAAACTTGTGTTTGTGAATGTTAAGCTGTTTTTGTTTCTGGGTGTAAACTTCAATGATTCATTCAAGTAGCCAGAGCTTTACTCCAATATCTTAGAATATGAATCATTAAAAACTGTAACCTCTGAAATGTAACAATGTTTTGAGTGGTTCCTTCAGCCTGCACATTCAGAAAGAAAATGTTTTGCTCTAGTGGTGAATCGGACCACACCCTATAGAGTACAAGAGATGAGTCAACTTGTTGCAACTCATCACTTACTATTGCATTCATTTTATTTGTACAGTTGAAGGTGATTCACACTCTTGAGAGAGCTCTTTGACTGTAAAATTAGATAGGTACAGGAATGACCCCATTGAATGGTACCCACCTATGCATTTTAAGATGGTGATAAGCGATGAGTATAAATCAGCTGTTGTTATATTTGATGGAATTGGAAATAATTAATTCTAAACCTCAAGGTTAAGGAGTGTTTTATATTCGCAATGTATTGCCTATGTCTTTAAAGACGTATCTTTCAGATGGCTAACTAGGTGCATTTGGGAATAAGATGCTGCTACATTTAGGTAATTGCTTTAATGTCCAGCTTCTTAGAGGATTGTATTTGACAGGGATCTGATCTCTTGAAAGTTGCAATAACACTTTCTCCACAGAATGACTTTTGATGTGAATTACGCCACTTCGCATCTTAATGATCTTTATTGTCACAAGTAGCCTTGCACTAACACTGCAATGAAGTTACTGTGAAAAGCCCCTAGTCGCCACATTCCGGGGCCTGTTCGGATACACGGAGGGAAAATTCAGAATGTCCAAATTACCTAACAGTCTTTCGGGAGCACCCTCTTCCACCCTAAACACATTAAAGTCTTTTGGGACTTGTGGGAGGAAACTGGAGCACCCGGAGGAAACCCACGCAGACACAGGAAGAACGTACAGACTCCACACAGACAGTGACCCAAGCCGGGAATTGAACCGGGGATGTGTCTGCTGTGAAGCAACAGTGCTAACCACTGTTACCGTGCTGCCCTAAATAAAGAAAAGCAAAATACTGCGGATGCTGGAGATCTGATATTAAAAACAAACATTTCTGGAAAAACCTGGCAGCATCTGTTGAGAGAAAGGAACAGAGTTCATATTTAGAGTCCAATAAGACTCTTCTCCAGACTTCACAGCGCTGCATGATCTGAGTTTTTCCAGCACTTTGCTTTATTTCTAGAACACAGGACATCCCAAAGGTTTTTTCAGCCAGCAGGGTATTTTTCAAGTGTTTCTTATTGCATTACACACTGAAACAACTGTTGTGCTGTGGAGACAAAATAAAGTCGGATTTTAAGAACAGAAATAAATGTTAAAAGTGGAAGGAAATATAAGACTTGCACTTCTGTCGTGCCTTTCATGACCACCAGGTGTCTAAAAGTAATTTACAACCAATGAAGTACTCTTTGCAGTGCAGTCAGTGCCATATGGAAGGAAACATAGTGGCCAAATTGCACATAGCAAACTCTCAAACAGGAATATGATGATGATCAGGTCATCTTTTTTCTTAATGTCGAATTGAGGGCTAAATTTTGACCAGGACACTGGGGATAACTCTTCCTCAAAATAGTGCCATGGGTAGATGAGTCTTTGATTTAATGTCATATTCAACGGTTGGCACCTCTCACACTGCAGTACTCCCTCGGTACTGCTCTGAAGTGTCAGCATAGATTCTTGCTCTCAAGCTCTGGAGTGGAACTTGAACTCAGAATCTTGCGACTCGGGTGATCGTGCTAACCACTGAGCCAAGGCTAACACTCTGCAAAGGGTATTGGAGAGTATAGATCAATCTTTCTGGCGAAGCTGTTCTGAATGTTCAAAGGCTTATGTGGTCAGGCATATGCTCTGCCTGCTTCTGTGAGAGGTACAACGTTATTATTTTTCAGAGTTTTATCTATTTTTAAAGTTATTTTATAACTATATTCAGCAGCTGTAAAGGAGCCTCTGCAAGGCTGCTGTTGCAACGTTTCACAACTGGCAGTGAAGACTGGGAACACTGTCCTGTGTACAGACCCAGGAGACTGCTGGCTGCTGAGGCGGCAACACTGCCCCATAGACTAATCCAGGAGATTATTGGGTGAGCAGATTAGAATATCGTCCTATACACGGGATCCATTAGATTACTGTGCGAGTTAAGAATCAGCACACAGAGAAAATTGGAGGTTTATGGCTGAATGATTTGATAGCAGGAGAATGCATGCTCTCTAGAAATAGAATTGACTTCCCTGCCTGTCACATTTGCTGATGTGAAAGATCACCATTTGGTCTTGTCAAGGTAACATTATCCTTCAAATACCAAAATATTGCACAAAAAGTGCTGTCCTATCAGACCGTGCTTCAATTGACTTATCAGTAACCAAACACTGCGATATACTTCTGAGTCAGAAACCCAATGAAAGAACTGAGTGTATAAAGCTGGCACGTAAATGCAGCACTGTGAGATCATTGCATTCACAAAAGTGGTGTTGAATCGTAGCATCAGAAATCTACAGCAAGGAAATTGGGCCCAATGTATCCACACCAGCTAACCAGTTAGCCATGTAACCAGTCCCATTTTCCAACTCTTGATCCATAGCCTTGCATGTTGCTACGAAGTGCATATCCAAGAACATTTTAAATGTTATGAGGGTTTCTATCTCTATCACCTTTTTCAGGCAATGGGTTCCAGATCCCTGCCGTACACTGAATAAAATGACATAGGGCGGGATTCTGTTAGCCGACATCGAAATCAGGAAAGGCGATTGGGTGAAAAATCAGTTCCGGCGCCAAAATTGCGGCAGGTGTTGATTTGATGGCAAATCGCAATACTCTAAAGTGGTGTCAGTGCGTTCCAGAACGCACATTTTATAGACACCGTTTGCATATCATTAGCAGGCCTGACCCGGCATTCTCTGGGGTCTGCGCGATTCTCCGCCTCCGATGGGACAAGTTTCCAACGGCATGGTTCGCTTGTGGTTTCAGAAATTGTTAAACCAGTGTGACGGCTGTGAGCGAAAGAGTGTACAGAAGGTGGACAACGTCGCCATAGGTTGCTGACAGTTGTGCCCCTGGCTGGGGGGGACCTTTTGCCATAGCTGGGGACAGTAGTGGGGGCTGGCCAGGAGGTGGGCTGCGGGGTTGGGGTGGATGGTAATGGAACAGCATTGCCACAGCCAGCAAGGCAGTCATGCAGCTGTGCACACCGCCAACAGCCCACTTTGAACCAAGTGTCTAGGGTTGTATAGGTGTTTCCCCCAGCACCCCCCCCCCCCCCCCCCCCCCCCCCCCCCCCCCGGTGCCCTCTGGCCCCGGCCAACATATCAGCTGTGTGGGCATGCTCCAGCACAACCAGTGCCACCTTGATGGCTGGGATAAGTGTGCGTGGGGAGTGTAATGTGTACGTGCGGCTGCAGCTTGTCAGCCTTCCGAGTGTCGAATCCCGCACTGTTTTTCATTGGAAACGATTGTGTTCCACACGTCACCGGTGCTAGTCCCACAACGGTAGCGGAATCTGTCCAGGTGCCGTGCCGTTTTTTCTGTCGGAAAAGTCAACGGATTCTGGCTTGGCGTCAGCACTTAGTCACAGAAACAGAGAATCCTGCCATTGTCTTTAATCTCCCACTAAGCTTCTTACATTTTACCCTAATGCTATGCTCCTTGGTTATGAATCCCTCACCCAAATGGGAAAAGAGAATTGGTATCCACTCTATCAAGACTTCTCATTTTTGAACATCCCGTCAACCTCCTTTGTTTGAAAGGAAACTACCCTAGCCTATCTAATCTTCCCATATAATTACACTTCTCCAGTCCATGCAACATCCTCAAAAATCTCCCGTCTATCCCTCTAATACAATCACGTAGGAAAAGGAGTAGGCCATTCAGCCTGTCAAGTTTGTTCTGCCATTCAATTAAATCATAGCTGATCATCTACTTCCATGCCACTTTCCGCCCTATCAACCTATCCCTTGATGCCATTAGTCTCCAGAGATTTGTCGATTTCTGTCTTGAACCTGTTCAATGACTGAGCTTCCACAGCATTCTGGAGTAGGGAATTCCAAAGGTTCACCACCTTCTGAGTGCAGAAATCCCTCCTCATTACAGTCTTCAATGGTCTGCTGCTGCTTCTGAAACTGTGTCCCCTGGTTCTAGACTAACCAGCCAGGGGAGATAATCACATCCTTATCCTTTAGTGCACTGATCAGATCTGTATGCATTACTTCAGCTGTGGCCTAAATAATGTTTTTTGCAGTTTCAACATAGCCTTCCAGCCATTATATTCTATGCCTTCCAACCATTATATTCTCTGCTTCCGCTAATAATAGCAAGTATCCTGTATGCCTTCTTGACTACCTTATCTACATGTTCGGCCACCTTCAGGGATCTGTGGACATGCAGTCCAAGGTCCCTCTTTTCCTCCACACT
The DNA here is from genome assembly GCF_902713615.1 of Scyliorhinus canicula. Classification (NCBI taxonomy): domain Eukaryota; kingdom Metazoa; phylum Chordata; class Chondrichthyes; order Carcharhiniformes; family Scyliorhinidae; genus Scyliorhinus; species Scyliorhinus canicula. The sequence continues at coordinate 178,351,316 of NC_052146.1, forward strand.
TCTCGATATCTTACTGAGTTTCTCTTCCCTTGTTAGCCAAATGCTTTTCATCACGCTTCTCGATTGATTGAACTCTGTTTTCCACTGTTACACATATCTGCCTAGCCCATTGATATCTTCTTGTGAGCTCCAATTTTCTTCTTCATTATCAAACAAATGGTCAATTTTTGTATAATTTGCAAACTTCTCAATTATACCTTCTAGATTCAAGTCCAAATCATTGATACATACCACAAAAGCAAGAGACCTGGTCCTCAGTACTGCTAAGCCCCATTGCAAACAACCTTCCAGACATAAAAACACTCCTTGATTTCTGTATTTGAGTTAATGTTGGATCCAACTTGTCACTTTGCCAAGGATTCCATGGGCTTTTATTGTTGGTGACTTGTCAGCCATGTGAAACCTTATCAAAAGCCTTGCTAAAATCCATATTGACTGCAATAAGTGCACTGCTCTCATCAACCCTTCTTGCTACCCCGCACAAAAAAACTTAATCATGTTAGACACTGCCTACCCTGAACAAATCTGTACTGTCTTTGATTAATCAGTGTCTTTCTAAATGGTGATTTATGCTGTTCATTGTAACTTTTTCCCCAATAAGTTTTCATATTAGTCTGACTGGCCTTAATTATTGAATCTATTGTGCTTTCCCTTTGTTTAAACAATGGACCAACAGTAGCAGTCCTCTAGCCCTAGACCTGTAGCTGGAGAGGTATGGAAAATGATGGTCAATACCTCCACCTTTTCCCCTCTCGCTTCCCTTAACCGCCTAGGATATATTTCGTCCAAACCTGGGTTATTCAGCCACTTTCAAATATGTTAATACTTACCCTCTCATTATGCTAATTTTGTCTAATAATTCACAAAATTTACCCTTAATTAACCTGCATTTGCCCAAGTTGTTAATGTTGCCCTGAATTATCATTTCTAAAAGCTTCTCTTCCCCTTATCTAATTTTAACAGCCACTCTATTTGTAAGTAATTTGCTGAGTATGAAGTGTGAGCTATACAAGACGAGGCTTAACCAACACAGGCAAAACAGGAGGACTCTGAATAGTAAAAATAGAAAATTTATGTAAGAAAAGATATACTTAGGACAATGATTTTTCTAGCTTCAGCTGGTTGTGCATTCCAGTGAAGTATAGGTGACAAGATTCATCCTCATATATCTCTGGTCTCCATGTCGAACACATTGACGTGGTTCATTGTTTCTAGGGTTTTCAAAATTTGGCTCATGATGCCAAACTAGAACCCTTGTATTTAACTTATTTGTGACCATCACACCATATCACTCTCAGGCTTTTGTTGATTTAATGATCGTGTTACAATCCCAGTTTGTGTTACTGCCGGTTTCTAGAATGGAACCCTGGCTCAAAAGCTGTAACTTTTACTTTGTTTTAGAAAACGTGGATGAGCTGAGTCACAGGGCTGCCAATTAGCTTTTGACACAAATAACATTTATTAAACATGAAAAGTTTAACCACAGTATGATACTCCTTCACTCCCAATTTTCTTCACAGATGTACACAGATTTTTAGGGTAACGGGTTTAGAAATGTATCTTATGCTATAAGGTTTTCAGTAAACACACAGTCCCTGTAACTCAACAGGTTAAATGCGGTCAGACAACACCCCACTCAAGTGTCAGATGTAACATGATCGATTTTCTGTGGATTTCTCCTCAAATACCCCAGGTGGTTATTGCGCTGTGAGCCAACTGGTCTCACTGGAATCCGGCTTCCCCTTGAGTGTTTCTAAACCCACTCTCGAATAAACATGCCTTAGAATCTTTAAAATAATGCTTTCCCTCAGCTGCTTTCAACAATAATCTATCTCCATGTTTTCCAACTCTCAGTATTCCTTTGTCTTGAATAACTGGGAGCTTTCAGACTTTCACACAGTCTCTCAGAGATCCCAATTGCTTCAACCTTTTACTTCACAAGCTGTAGAACATATTACCAACCTTAGTAGTGCTTCAGATATCACTGGCTTTTCACTAGCTAACTCCACCAGATCTGTACTTTTCAACTCTGACCTTAACTTCAATGAACAGTACCCGTTTTGAATTCCTGTTTTCATTTTTATTTCAATCTTCCTAGAAAATTCTCTAGTTTCCATAACTAGCTGTTCTTTAGTTTCTGGTGTTCTTTTTGAGAAGTTTGCTTTTTTACAGCTCCCATGTTCTTTTTCTAGCAGGGCTGAAAGAGTTGTTCTATTCTTTAGCTTTGTAGCTCCATCTACTATGAATTCAGCTAAAACTAAATTCAAAAAGCCTTCCTACCCTAAAGGTCACCTCGGTTGCCAAGTAACAGCGTATTCTTTCTCCAGTGTTCTGGTTTACCTTTCATGTTGTAAACCCCCTAAGCACAATACAGACACAGTTTGAACTGAAACCAAAAATCCCCATATACGCACACACCTTTGTTCAACATGAATGTAACTGAGTTTTACCCTTTCTTACACAAAAACACTCCAATCTTTACCTTTTATATCCAACAATACAAACCTAGGTCACTTCATAGATCTGCTTCCAAGCAATTAGTTCTAGCTATTGCTGGGTAAATTTGGTTGACTTTTATTTGCATCTCCCCTCAGGAGGGCCACCTGGCTGTAAGATCTCAGACAGGAATACAATGGGGTGTTCACACTGTTCCCTAATCGGATTCTGACAACTCTCTTCATTCAACCAAATTATGAAAAGTTAGGTCATGATGTAGGGTTGCATGAACATTTTTCAGTGTCAAAAAAGATTCTTTTGTTTGAGCTGTTTCAGCTGAAATTGCTCCACCTTACTATATAGAATTTACTTAAATTAAAACTCAGTCTTTCTAATATGATTATTGATTACATTGATTCATTGAGTTATATTACAATTCATCAAGGTTTATTACTTTTATAATCATCTGTTTCACTGGCCATTACTTAGTACAGTCATAGAAAATGGCTTTTGCAGTCACATGTTAGTATCAAAATGGCTTTCTTGAGCTTGGGTGAATATAGTATAAAATGGTCAGGTTGAACTCAAACTGGACTATCCCAAGCCTACTTATGCTCCCCACCAAGATTATACTGACAGGTGTATAGTAGTTGCACTTAACTTTATACCCTTGAACAAGGGTGAAATATTTCCAATTCTCCTGTCCTCTAGCACCATCTGGGTCTAAGGAAGATTGAAATATTATGGCCAGTGTCTCCACAATTTCCATACTCGCTTCCCTCCGTATTCTTAGATGCAACTCATCCAGTCCTGGCACCTTATTAACAGCCTTTCCATACCACCACTGGATCAATTTCAACCCCTTCAAGTGTCTAAACCAGCTCTTGTTTCACCATGAGCTGGGCAGCAGCATTTTTATTGGTAAAGTCAGATGCAAAGTATTCATTTAGTATGTCAACCATACTTGTGCAAACCCTCTTTCTGCTCCCTGATTAGCCATGCTCCTTTTACCACCTTTTTACTATTTATATGCCTAGAGAAGCTTTCTGCCTTTGCTGTGTGTTAGATGCCAGTCTATTCCCATGCTCTCTCTCTGCTTCTCAATTGTTTTTTCAATTCCCCTCTATATTCAGCCTGCAGTCCATGTAGAGAAGGTTGCGTTTGCCGATGCTGCAGAGGATGCCTTCCCACTCTTAGTGATATCCAAGGCAGCACCAAAGCAGAAGACTGGACAGAGAAAAAAAGCGCACAATCATTGCCTTCCATTCTTATCCCATTGGAGTTGAGTTTTCCCCAGTTATTCATTCTTACTCTGGATTGTTTCTTTTCCGTTGTCATCCTGAACTTCATGATGCAATGATCACTGTTTCCTAAATGTTCCCCTAGTGACACTCGATCCTCTTGATTACCAAGAAGCTTGTTCAACAATGTCTCTTTGTTGGGCTGAAAACATACTGCTGTAGAAATTCTTCTGAACACACTCTAGGGACTATTGCCCCTCTGCCCTTCACACTAGTACTACCTATATTTAAATAATTAAAGTTCCCCGTTCTAACTATTTATAATGTGTGCACTTCTCTAATTTCTCTGCAAATTTGAACCTCCACATCTTTCCCACTAGTCGGTGTCCTATAAACTCCGCTGGCTACATAATTGCACCATTTTCATTCCTTAGCTGTAGCCAGGTAGATTCTATCCTTCATCCTCTGACCATGACCAAAATGAAACTCTTAATTAATACTGTCACCTTCTCCTCCCCCACCCCACTTTTTCTTCTTTTCCTGTCTTTCCAAAATGTCTTTTATCCATGCATATTTTTATTATCCAGTCCTGTCCATTTTTGAGTGAGTCTCCATTCACCACACCAACATATTTCAATGAGATTATCTGCATGCTGGGTTTCTACAACTCATCAATCTTCTTTACCCTATACCTTTCATACTCTAGCTTTTCTGTAGCATTGAACTTGTAATGTCTGTCATAAGCTTCCATTTTTCTTTATCACTCTTTTAAGCCTCTTGACATCCAAGGAGCTCTGGATGTTTGACCCACTTTCTTTTTCTTTCAGGGATCTATCTCTTCCTCGAATGCCTTCCATTGGTCTGGCATTGATCTTCCAAGTAGTTGATTCCATCTCACTTTAGCTAAATCACATCTCAGCTTAGTAAAATTAGTATTTCCCGAATTGGGATCTTTAATTACTAACCTATCTTTTTCCTTTTGAACAACTGCCCTAAATTTAACTGAATTCTGAACATTTAAACCAAAGAACCCCACAATTGATATTGCTTCATTGTCTAAAACTAAGTCCAGAACCGTCCCCTTTCTTGTGGACTTGCTGTGTACTATTTTAAAAAGTTTGCCTGGATCCTTTTTAAGAATTCTATGCCTTTCACACTAGTTAATTTGAGGATGGTTTAAAACTCCCAGTATTAACTTTATTATTTTTGCACTTCTCAAAGATTTGCCTACATATTTGCTCTTCTATCTCCCCTGTTTGGGGATCTATAGCAGGGTGCAAAATATGCATGTTGGCATGCAAATCCGCATGTGAAAGGTCACAAGTAACCCCCAAGGACGATGGGATGATAACCCTAATGGAAAACTGAAGAAAGGTCATTCAGATACAGTATTACTTGTTATGGGTCCTGCATGGTCTGGGGCTGAATAGTTGCAGGTGAAGGCATCTTGTTGAGAACTGGAAAGCATGTGTAGTTGAATCAGTCTCTCTCATTTTGCTGCTCTAACTTCTCCAATCACAGATTTCCTCTCTCCCATTCTTGCCGCTCCTCCAGAGATAGAATCTATGATTGGAGGAGCAGCAAGGTTAGGGAAGAAGGAACCTGTGATCGGAGAAGCTGGAGTAACGGAATGGGAAAAACAGGAGAAGCGAAAGCCAAAAAAAAAAATTTGCTCGTGTTGAAGTGAGAAGGAGATAGGGATGGAAACAATTCCCTTCAGAACAGGACATCAGAACATGGGGAGTCGATGGATATTTTTACAATCCCTTTAGAGTTTTGTATTTTTCTTGAGGGACAAGGGGCGATTTATGGCAGTAGCCAGTCCCCTCCCCACATCTACCCTTCTACTTACCACAGCCCTTCTATTTCTATATAGAAGAGAATTGGGATCTTGGTATTGCCATCAAAGGATGAGAGAAGAGAACCAAGGTGGCGGTGTATTGAATGCAAGGAAAACTGGCTGTGTTTGTGTGAGGGGGGATGGAGACGAGAGAACTACTGAGGAAGGCAATGGGGGGGAGAAGGGGGCTTCTCCAGAGCATGAGAGAATGTACTGAATACTGGTTAGAGAGCCAAATACACTCATAGGATCCTATTCTCATTCTACTTGTATATCTTAAAATGTGGGGTGCCATTTCTGGAAATGTGCAATCCATGAAGCTCTTGGCCTTGCAGATACCCCATTGTGACTCCAACCACCGTGATGCTCGATCAATGACTCCAGAAGCGAGATTGGACGACAATTGAAGGCTTTGTTGTACTAGATGTTTCCCCCAGCAGCGCAGGTACAGAATGCAATGCTGGGGAGACACGGGCTCTTATATTCCACCTTACTGGGCAGAACCAGCAGGCAGGCTTCACCAATGATCTTGCTGTCTCAGGTACCTCCCACACCAATGGTCTTACAGCATTATCCAGGGTACCATAATACCGACTACCACACACTGTTCTTGCTGACAACAGTTCTTGTATATGTTGTCTCGGATTTCCCACGTAGCACAGAATGTGCATTGTCTTTTGAAGGAGATATTAAGTCAGCTGTAGTTTATTATTTCATTACATTAACGGAGGAGCAGGGAGTTTTGATCGTGGCCTTGCCAGAATTCCTCCTTGGACCAATGCCATTTAAAAAAAAAAAAGCTTTCTAGTCATTCACCCGGTTGCTGTTTGTGGGACCTTGCTACGTAACAAACTATATTTCCAATGTAAGCTGTTGGCTATTCTGAAAACATGAAAGGTACTGTTCGAATGCAAGTTCATCCTTTCCAAAGGAGCAACCACATTCCATGAGTTCTGTGAACATCTGCATACAAGGATCCAGTACAAGGTGACATCAGTATTTCTGTGACTAATTGCATCATTACCTATAGCCTTTATTCAGTTTTCAGTAAATCAGTTATTTTGTTCAGCTCGGCAATTCTCATTTCAAGGGCAATTCAAAGCCCTTGTGTTTGTCATTGTGACATCTCGGGCGGGATTCTTCCGCAACTGGCCGGATGGCCCGACGCCATTGCCAAAAGTGGCGAGAACCACTCCAGCGTCGGGCCGACCGAAAGGTGCGGAATCCTCCACACTTCCGGGGGCTAGGCCAGCGCCAGAGGGGTTGGCGCCGTGTCAACCGACGCTGGCGCAGGCGCAGAACCGCTGCCGTGGTTCCGCGCATGCGCACACTGGCCAGCGTGTTTCCTGCGCAGGGGGGTTCTTCTCTGCGCCGGCCATGGCTGAGCCCTACGGAGGCCGGTACGGAAGGAAAGAGTGCCCCCATGGCACAGGCTCGCCCGCAGATCGGTGGGCCCCGATCGCGGTCCAGGCCACCGTGCCCGCCCCCCCCCCCCCCCCCCAGGGGCCAGATTTCTCTCTCTCTCTCTTCCCCCCCACCACCGAGGACTCGGCCTACCAGCCAGGTCTCACCGTGTGTACCATGTACATTTCCCGCCAGTGGGACTGACCAGGAAACATTGGGGCTGCAGAATTGCCCGGGGGGGGGGGGGGGGGGGGGGGGGTGCTGCCAACGGCCCCCCGCCAGCGTGGCGTAAACCTCGTCTCTGCCCGAAAACCGGCACCGGAGAATATGGCAGCCGGTGGCAGGGCGGTTTCGCGCCGCCCCTTCCCGGGTATTCTCTGACCTGGCGAGAGGTCGGAGAGTCTCCCCCCTCGTGTCCCATTTGCTCATCTTGGGAATTACGAACATATGAAACTAACATTCTTCTCTAACATTTCTGGGGCTTTATATTGGCTATTATATCTGTGGACAAAAACCAGGCACACTACTCTGGATGAGGCCCAAGATCTTGTAAGAGGACACAAGAAATGGTTGATATGCTAAATACATTTTTTTGCATCAGTCTTCAACATTGGAGACATTGCAAATATCCCCAAGATATCAGATGGGCTGATTTCAAATAACATGGTGGAACTTGCAAAAATCCCAATCACAAGAGATAGAGTATTAGAGAAACTCGAGGTGCTAAAGGCGGTCAAGTGGCCAGGACCCAATGAACTGCATGTTAGGGATTTAATGGAAGCAGCCACAGAGTTAGTGGACCTATTATTTGAAAATTTTCGTAACTTGCAGGAGACTACCGGAAGATTGGAAAACAGCCAATGTGATAAGAGCTGGTGCATAAAGTAAAGGCCCATGGAATTGGATTGAAAACTGGCTGTTACGTAAAGAAAACAGTGTTGGAATAAATGGGTCATTTTCAGAGTGGGAGAGTGTCACTCGTGGGGGAGCACAGGGATCAGTACTTGGCTCGCAATTATTCACTCTTTACATTCATGACCTTGAAGAAACAGAATGTAATGTTCCCAAATTTGCTGTCGATACGAAATGTGTGGAATGTTATGATGAGGATATTGTGATTCTGCCATAGGATATAGATAGATTGGGTGACTGGGTGAAAACCTGGTCAATGGAGTTTTAACGTGGGGTAATGTGAAATCATGCACTTTTGTAGGAGGAATCAAAAGCAGATTATTATCTAAATGGAGAGAGACTGCAGCTGCGTAGGTCAGAGGGATCTAGGTGTTCTAGTGCATGAATCACAAAAAGCCAGCAGGTAGGTGCAACAGGTATTTCAGGAGGCAAATGGCATATTGGCCTTTATTGCAAAGGGGTTGGAGTTTAAAAATAGGGAGGTTTTGTTGCAATTGTACAGGATATTGGTGTGTCCTCACCTGGAATACTGCATCCAGTTTTGGTCCCCTTACCTAAAAAAGGATACAGTAATATGGAGGCAGTCCAAAGGAGATTCACTAGGCTAATTCCTGGGATGAAAGGGTTGTCTTTAAGAGAGACTAAATAGTTTCCTGTATTCCTTGGGAGTTTAGAAGAGTGAGGAGTGACTTATTCAAACGCATAAGATCCTTAGGGGACTTGACAGGATAGATGGTGGGATGTTTTCACTGGTGGGAGAGTCTCGAACAAGGGGACATCACTACAAGATAACGGACAGGTCATTTCAAACTGAAATGTCTTCTTGCGGAGGGTGGTGAATCTCTGGAACTCTCTACTCTGGAGGGTAGAAATATTTAAAGTGGAGGTGGATGAATATTTGATAGATCAAGGAATAGAGGGCTATGGGGAAATGGCGCACAAGAGGCCGACATAAGCCTTGATCGTATTGTATGGCAGGGCAGGCTTGAAGGGCCTGGTGGCCCACTCCTAATTCTTCTGGAGTTCCTGTATCTGATGCTTTTTCTTTTATATTGGATGATCTGACTTTTCCATACTATTTTTAGCCTTTACTTTAGCTTTGCAGCACTGCATATGAACACACAACACTGGTGCAGCACTTTCTTTAAAATTATCGAAAGGAAGTACTTTTATCAGAAGAAAAATGCATTATTCCCCAAGAGCACTGCGATCCATTGAGATATTGGCATGTACCTTTGCTAGTGTACACATCAGAACTAGGCATTTTCAAAATGTTATGATCTCGTTTTAATCCAAGTTTATTTAAACACACTGAATAGTGCAAATCTTTCATATTGATTAATAAAATTTTGTTTTTCCAATTTTAGAGGCCCTGGCATGAATATGAGCATAACTTCCAAATAATGTACAAGGTTGGAATGGGCCACAAGCCTCCCATCCCAGACAGATTAAGCCCAGAAGGCAAAGATTTCCTCTCTCATTGCCTGGAAAGTGATCCAAAATACCGCTGGACATCTAGTCAACTCCTCGATCATCCATTTGTTAAGGTGACTTATTAGAACGTAATATGTAGCAAAAGCTTGCTTATTTTTCCAAACTCTGGACTTTTCTAATAAGTTGCTAATTTAGTGGATTGTAAACAACAAGCAATATGCAACAGTGCAAATTCATTTGGAATATGCTGCCACACCTTGTAATACTCGACCTGTTTTTGTTGAAATGGCCTCTTCTGTGCCATTTCCCCATAGCCCTCTACTCCTGGATCTAACACACATTTGTCCACCTCCACTTTAAATACTTCTGCCCTCCAGGAGAGTTCCAGAGATTCACACCCTATGTAAGAAGACTGCGCATTTCAATTTTATATGACCCGGCCTTTATCTTATAACAGCCTTGTTATAAGACTGTTCTCATTGGTGATGCTCCTAAGACCCTGCTTAGAGTAGCAAGTGGATAGAACATAGAACAGTACAGCACAGAACAGGCCCTTCGGCCCTCAATGTTGTGCCGAGCCATGATCACCCTACTGAAACCCACGTATCCACCCTATACCCGTAACCCAACAACCCCCCCTTAACCTTACTTTTATTAGGACACTACGGGCAATTTAGCATGGCCAACCACCTAACCCGCACATCTTTGGACTGTGGGAGGAAAGCGGAGCACCCGGAGGAAACCCACGCACACAGGGGGAGGATGTGCAGACTCCACACAGACAGTGACCCAGCCGGGAATCGAACCTGGGACCCTGGAGCTGGAAGCATTTATGCTAACCACCATGCTACCCTGCTGCCCTTGTTTGACACATCCTGTGATCGGGCACATTTTACCAGTAAAATGCCTTAAATTTGATGGGCCTCCAGATCACATCCGTGTGTGATGCCAACCACACGGACCTTGATATGCGCTACTATTTTGGGCCAAGTTGCTATCATTCAAACACTAACTCATCCTGAAGTGCATGTTTTTTCCAGGTTTGCTGTGACGAAGAATGAAGCTGCCTGAAAGAGGGTTCTAGTGGTCCTCCGACACATGAGAAGCAATCACTACTGCAAATGCCAAGAACACTGTACAACTGAGGACCGCACTGACAGCTGACAGGGGTCACTGTACCACTGCTTCTGTGAAGCTGATAGGCTGAGACTGCACATGTTGGGCAATTGACTGTCTAGCAATTTAAAATAAGCTGCATGCTCAATTGGAAGTGCCATTACTACTGTACAGACTGGTGTGGTTTCTGTCCCTACCGCCCCTGTCCCACTCCCGTCACATTTGGAACTGTAATACCAATCCGCAAATATCTCAGTTTTCTATAGGTTCTCTACCGTTTTGTGTTGTCAAATATTCTGATTTGTAAAATGTTTTTATCTCTTGTTTGTTGTGCTACACGTACCTATTATACTGTGGAAATAAGAATGCACTGACACCCTTGAACGTTTGCATATTCAAGTTTGTTCTGGAAGGACTGTAGACTGATTAATGAAATACAATTGTTTTCCAATAAATTCTTTATTTTAGGAAAGCTGTGGTGTTGATGTGAGAATGGTTTCATAGAATCGTTACAGTGCATAAGGAAGCCATTCAGCCCATCCAAATCTGCACCACTCTTCAAAAGAGAAGCCTAACCTAGGCCCACTCCTGCCTGCCCTATCCCCAAAACCCCCACCTTGGACACTAAGGGGCACTTCAGCATAGACAGTCCACCTAACATGCACATCTTTGGTCTGTGGGAGGAAACTGGAACACCCAGAGGAAACCACACAGATACTGGGAAAATGTTGCAAACTCCACAGTCAACTAAATGTCAGAATTGAACTCTGGTCCCTGGAGCTGTGAGACAGCAGTGATAACCACTGTGCCAGTTTATTGTGGAGTCTCCGAAAACAGAAGGATGCTGTGATTAAAAAAACATGAGCTCAGCCTCAGTGACATTTTGTTGGTTCATCTTCTGTGGAAAGAAAATGCCACTTAACATTTACAGTGAATGTATGTTTTGAAGATATGCAAATTGAGGCTTATGGGTTTTGAAATTGAGCAATTTGCATATGTAAACTGGCACCTGCTTGCAATATTTACTTTCATTCAGTAAGGAATTATTAAAAACAAAATGCCAGTAAACCCATGCAAAAACATCCCACTTTAATTAGGCTATTTGAATACTTAAATATTTCAGAAACCGTAATGACTCAGTCGGTTATAATTGTTTCCAGTTACTGTGCTCCTTGTACTGGAAGAAGATTCCAATGCAGTTAGGTAATTTGACCATTAAATCCTGGAAATATGATTTTTGGGTAGCAAATTCTACTGGCATGAAGTCAAGAGTACTGTATAAAAGCTTGTTATGGACTTGGATGATGAGGCCACAGGTGAGTTTCATGTTCAGCATATCAAGAAATTGCAAACCTCCAGCCCATGATTTCAATCCACTACACTTAAGAGGGCAGCAGGGTAGCATGGTGGTTAGCATAAATGCTTCACAGCTCCAGAGTCCCAGGTTCGATTCCCGGCTGGGTCACTGTCTGTGTGGAGTCTGCACGTCCTCCCCCTGTGTGCGTGGATTTCCTCCGGGTGCTCCGGTTCTCCTCCCACAGTCCAAAGATGTGCGGGTTAGGTGGATTGGCCATGCTAAATTGCCCGTAGTGTCCTAATAAAAGTAAGGTTAATGGGGGGGGGGGGTTGTTGGGTTATGGGTATAGGGTGGATACGTGGGTTTGAGCAGGGTACTCATGGCTCGGCACAACATTGAGGGCCGAAGGGCCTGTTCTGTGCTGTACTGTTCTATGTTCTATCTCCCCTCCAGTTCCATGTTTTGAATTAAAGCAGTACTCTCCCATTCAGTATTGGCATTAGGGTTTGGTTAATATGAAGTTTTTGTATTTTATTTTGGGCATTACAGCAAATTGGATTAATCTCAATGCTAAATAATTGCCATTTCTGAAGACTAGCTCCTATGCAATCAGAATGACCGAGCTGTCAGAAGATGTCCAGTAACTCGTCCAGGGTGCAGATGCCAGAATTTCAGGACGGAGGATCTGTTTTGGGCTTGAGTTTGATTAGGAAGGAAAAACTGAAGATTGTGGTGATATGCATCACTGTAGATACACAAGGGGTTAATGTAAGTACATGTAGACTAGCTAGACACTAGAGGGAGCACCAGAGACATGAAACACAGACACTCAACCAATAGGTCAGTAAGATAGGACACGACCAATGGGCATTCATGATACACACAGAGGTGACGCTACCACAGGGGGGCATTACACCAACCCATATATAAAGGACACAGCACACATGATCTTCCTCTTTCCAGTGGAGACACTCGGTGAGTACAGACACAGGGTTGATTCAATATCACACTCACCACGTGGATTGTAGCAGACTGGTTTCAGTCTGAGTAGCTATAGAAGGATTAACAGTAGTGGCGAACCCGAGTAGGAGAATTGTAAATAGTTCAATAAATGTGTTGAAGTTATCGCCACGTCTGAACCTTTCTCAGAGTGCACATCAAGGAAGCTGCTTATGCTACGCCAAGAGCATAACAAGACCAAGATGTTACCCAGTGTTTTTAATAGCAGCTCACTCCAACTTGGTCACAATCTACACTGACATCTGCTCACCCCAGGGCACCAAAACTACCAAGTAGGTCATTACTACTCTCCTCCCAGGGTTAAAGCCTTGTCTTTGATACAAATCGGCAACTTGCCAGCCACTTCAGGGAGAAAGTTAAGACTTAATTACTTTGACTGGAGTTGCATATAACATTTTGCAGTTCTCGTATCAAATCATGCTGCTTGTCAGATCGCCAATGGCAGTCAAAGTAGCTTTAATTCTGCAAGATTACGATCATCATTGATTGCAATGGGGGATTGGAACAATTATACTTTTTTTTCAAATTTAGAATACCCAATTCTTTTTTCCCAATTAAGGGGCAATTACGCAGGGCCAATCCACTTTGCACATCATTTGGCTTGTGGGGGTGAGATCCACGACGACACAGGGAGAATGTGTAAACTCCACGCAGACAGTGACCCGGGGCCGGGATCGAACTCTGTTCCTACGTGCCGTGAGGCAGCAGTAGTAACCACTGGGCCACCCCTAACCATGATACTTATAAACAGCATAATGCAAAAATATTTGGAAAAGTTTGATGTGGTGTAAGTAATCACATCAGTCACAGCATTATTTCCTGGTACTTGTGCTCCATAAAATGGATCCCACAATATCCAATGTCAGGGATAGGAGGGTTTTTTTCAGTTGCGTATTGAAATACGATACTCAAATGTCTCGTTTCAAAACTTAATTTTGATTAATTTAGGTTGATGTGCCTTTTTCGGTCAAGAAAGTCACTTACTAGCAATTGCTTCTAAATTGCGTGTCTGGTCTGGCTATCTTAATTTTTTTCCCCAGAAAATAATAACTTTTTTAAAAAACTCTGCCTTTGCTGACATACTGTGTGTAATATATGGCATGATGGAATGAAATTTGTTTTTAAAGTGTTGTATTTCATTGACCATTTTGTTCCACAGTTGGACTGAGGCCTGACACAAAGGAGATGAATAGCTTTGTGCTTTTCAGCTTTACGTTTGTTCTCGCTTTGCTGTTTAAATGAGATGGAGTAAAACACTCGACGTGGGCTCCCACAAAGAAAGTGGTTCAATGTTTTGCTCTTCATGTGCTGTAACTATATGTCAGTGTTGCTACAGTGCACGTTAATTGGTGTCTACATCCTTGTTCCAGGGTTTTCACTGTGTTACAGATTGAAAGTATCCAGGAACGTTTTAACGGTCATGAGCATACCTATCTAGTAACAGATTAATGATTATTTGAGGTGCCTGCTAAGGATGACTGAAGTAAGTCAATTTACCCATTTTAATTCCCCTCATCTCCGATTTGGCCAGGTAGGCAGGCAGGCTTCAAATCAACCTTCATATATGGGAATTGGCCAGGATAGTATTCAAGGTTGGGTGATGGTGGGAGAATGGCGCAAGGTTAAATTTTTTGCTTGTGCACAATGCTAAGAAATTACCCTGAATTTGAAACCAAACTTTCCAAGTCTGATTGCATATGAAAATTTTGCTTTTCAGCGTGAGATTTCTTTAACCTAATTTAGCATTTGATTCATTTGGCTCCAGAATTGTACAATTTTATCACCATCCGAATGAAGCGAGGCTAACTCTACCAAAATGACATAGCAGCAACATACTTGGTAGAACACTGCTTGGAATATTTTAGCCAGGCTGATGATAAACATATAATTTATTTCACATCTAGCTTCTTCCGCAACAAATCTGTGAGGTAATTGGAGAATCTTTCCTTAGCAGACAAAAAGATTATAGTAAATTAAAATTAGGGTGTAATTAAAGTATGTACAGTACAAAGCAGCACATTGTTGCTTGTTTTTCCCTCTATTTTTATTTTGTTTGTTTTGTGATAAAATGCAAGTTTTTAAAAAATAAATTTAGTGTACCCAATCATTTTTCCAATTAAGGGGCAATTTAGCGTGGCCAATCCACCTAGCTTGCACGTTTTTGGGTTGTGGGGGCGAAACCCACGCAGACACGGGGAGAATGTGCAAACTCCACACGGACAGTGACCCAGAGCTGGGATCGAACCTGAGACCTTGGTGCCGTGAGGCGGTTGTGCTAACCACTAGGCCACCGTGCTGCCCCATACAATGCAAGTTTTAACCACACAAGTACCTGAACACAAACTATTTTTGAAAGCGGGTTTCTTCACCCAAGTGAATATTCAGGAGCTCCTGAAATGCATTTGCAGTTATTGAGACTTATTCCAGTGCACTAGGGAGAGGAAAAACGTGCATAGTTATTTTAAGGAATTTATTATATTCAAACCCAAAGTGATTATCAAAGTAACTTTGGGTGTGTGGGGTGGGGAAAGGTCAAGGGAAGAGATATAAGCAGTGTATAAAAGAAAGTTCTGAGGAGTTTGTACTTCAATAACACTAAGTACTGTCATAATGTACATTCCTTCAGTTGTATTCGTTCAGGGGATTTGGACATCACATTTATTGCCCATCACCAATTATCCTCAAGTAGATGGTGGTGTGCTTTCTTCAACTACTGCGGTCTATGTGTTATAGGAACATTCACTATGCTGTTCCAGAATACTGACCCAGCAAATGAAGGAATGGAAATATAGTTAGATGTCAGGATGGTGTGTGACTTTGGGTGAGTGGGTTGGGGAGCTTGCAGGTCGTGAAGCATTTGCTGCCCCTGTCCTTGGTGGTAAAGGTCATTGGTTTAGAACAGGGGTGGGCAAACTACGGCCCGCGGGCCGCATGCGGCCCGCCAAAGGTATTTCTGCGGCCCACCAAGTCATTAAAAAAAAAAAAAATTTTTTTTTTAAATGTTTTTTTTTTTTTAATTTTTTTTTTTAAAAGGTTAATGGGGGGGGCTGTTGGGTTACTTACTGGTATAGGGTGGATACGTTGACTTGAGTAGGGTGATCATTGCTCGGCACAACGTCGAGTGCCGAAGGGCCTGTTCTGTGCTGTACTGTTCTATGTTCTATATGAGGCGCCCAGAATCATAACCGGGTGAAGTAATTATTTTACTTAATATGCTATGCGGCCCTTTGTGAATTGTGAATTTCTGAATGTGGCCCTTGCACGGAAAAGTTTGCCCACCCCTGGTTTAGAACCATCATTTTCAAACTCGGGGTTGTGACCTGCAGGTGGGTTGTGGGTGGGTCATGGAGCGATCGGTCATGGTGTTCCCAATTGTGGGAAGATGTGCCCAATGGCATGACCAGCTTTTAAAAATGCTAGCCAGTCCTGGCTTTCAAGAATGCCAGCTGTCTCATGCCCCCTCAGCTGGATGTAGCAGTGTGTAGGCCCAGAGCCCAGCGAGCAGACCGCCTCCTCCGGATGAGCACACTGTCCCAGGAGCAGATTATAAAAATAAATCAGAAGCGGTGACAAAGAGCATACCATGCGCACAGTACAGTGATGTCATGTGCTCTTTGCGCAAAATCACAGGAGAGATTTTCCAACATTTTGTTGGCAGCAAGCAAACAACAGAACTGAGGAATTTAAAATGGGTCGAACAGGCCAGGATCTCACAACTAAATCTGCTGGAAAGAACTGCGGTGTGAGCTCCTTGGCCTTTGGTGAACACCCATTAAGAAAAAGCTGAAATCAAGAACAGGGGTATGGCTTTATTAATTATGCCAATGCAAATCAAGATGCAAACCCTCAAAAATGTCAAGACATTTGAAGACCAAGCATGGTGTGTTCAAGGACAGGCCTCTTGATGTTTTCCAAAGGATGCAGTGAGAACTTAAATCGTCAGCTGAAGTCCTTACCAGAAATGTAACATTGAATGACAAAGCAAGTGAGATCACGAGGATCAAGCAGGCTCACCTGTTGCATTAAAGGGAAGCAATAATGGTGTGTCACGAAGGTCGGCCGATTGGTAAAAGTGGGTCCTGGGAGAAAATATTTGAAAAACACTGGTTTAGAAAGTGCTGTCCAAGGAGCCTTGGTGAATTAGGGTGGGGGTGGAGGGAATTGGTGTAGTGCTAATGTCACTGGGCTAGTAATCCAGAAGGCAGGATAATGCTATGAGGGCATTGGTTCAAATCCCACCGTGGCAGAAAAGCTCGTAGAATGATGGACACAAAACCATTATTCATTGACATTTAAGAACTGGTCCTTTAGGGAAAGAAATTTGCCATCCTTACCTGGTCTGGTCTACAACTCCAGGCAATAGACTTAAATGCCCTCCGTTGTATCAGACTGCTACTTGTTGAGAACATGGAAATTTGGTTGTTAGCAAATTTGAGGAAGGGAAGTGGCCATGGACTGGAATGGATAACATCAGCTGTTGAATAATTACAATTATCTAGGGTTTGCTACCACCATGAAGGCATATATTGCTTTCTTTCTTGAATCATGCACTTACAGGGATAGGGGATAGCAAAAGTGTGCTGGGATGGACTATTATTAAAATAACCTAGTCCTTGAGTTGCTAAGTGGAATTCTAGAATTTGCAAATGATAATGCAATATTCCTCTTGCTGAAGCAACACACAGTTGAGAATAGTTCATATTAGCCAGCTCCTCCAGCTCAGTATTCTGCTCATCTAGACTTAGCTGCATTTACCTATATTTTCTCCATAGCCATTGCAAGTATATCCACTATTGAAGGGTGGAAAATAAGTTAGTGGAAGCAGGTTCCACAATTATATTTCAATTTTTGATTGTTTACTTTTAATCATGAGTAAAGACAGTGATACAAGTATTTAACAAAAAATCTGTAAGAATACAATGTACATTACATATTACATTGAAAGGTATTTAGATAAATTAGTGCATTGGTCACAAATTTGCAAAGATTCTGCATGCATATGCCACCAATCCGTTACAGTGCAAGGGAGCTAACGTTTCCCGACTCTAAAACGTTAGCTCCCTTTTCTCCACAGATGCTGTCAGACCTGCTGAGATAGTCCAGTAGTTTTTGTTTCTGATTCCAGTATCCACAGTAATTTGCTTTTAACTAAATAATGAGGGTTAGCAACTAGGCCATGCATCTTTCCAAGAATGAATGTATGGAACTAAAATAAAGTTAACTAACCTAAAACTGCTCAATCTCCATTCCATCACAGGAATGAACCTGATGGGGAATATGCATGAATTTACAACATGTTTGTCACAATGATCTCTTGTACTAGAGTTAAATCTCTCTATCTCCCTGGAACAAATCATTCAGTACCAAACCCTTAATACCAGGCCGACAAGGAAATGACCTGAGTAAGTGGTGGTGGATGGCAAATATTCAGCCTGGAGACCAGTTACCAGTCACCTACCGTAGGGATCAGTTCTGGTTCCTCTGCTGTTTGTGATTTTTATTAATGACTTGGATGAGGGAATTGAAGGGTGGGTCAGTAAATTTGCAGACGATACGAAGATTGGTGGAGTTGTGGACAGTGAGGAGGGCTTTGTCGGCTGCAACGAGACATAGGATGCAGAGCTGGGCTGAGAAGTGGCATATGGTGTTTAACCCTGAAAAGTGTGAGGTTGTCCATTTTGGAAGGACAAATGAGTGCGGAATACAGGGTTAACAGTAGGGTTCTTGGCAAAGTGGAGGAGCAGAGAGATCTTGGGTCTATGTTCCTAGATCTTTGAAAGTTGCCACTCAAGTGGATAGAGCTGTGAAGAAGGCCTATGGTGTGCTAGCGTTCATTAGCAGAGGGATTGAATTTAAGAGCCGTGAGGTGATGATGCAGCCTTCGACACAACATCGTGGGCCGAAGGGCCTGTTCTGTGCTGTATTTTTCTATGTTCTAAATATCAAATACTATAAAAGCCCACAACAAGGAGCCAAATTCTGTTTTGTAGAAATGTTACAATCTAAACTGTGGTTGGTTACTTGTCTTAAAGCCAGTTTTCTCCCCTCAACCAGAGAGCGATTAAAATCTATGATACAATGAAAGGCAGGGGAAACAATGACAAAAGGGGTTCCAAAGAAGATGTAAATGGTTATAGCAGCCAACAGCATTCAACCACAAAACAAGTTAGTATAAAAAGGTCTTGACAGATATAGGGTTAACTTGGGAATGAGTACAGTTTCACCTACACAATGATGTAAGAGAAAACCCTCTGTGCTGTATTTTTCTATGTTCACACCTAGGGGTCAGTCTAGTGGTGGACAGAACTATGGGCATGAGTCAGCTTGAACCTAATTACTGGCACTGATTACGAAGACCTCATTTTGACATCAAACAGTAGCCAACATCCTACAGCATGGTGGCAGTGAATGGAAAATTCCCAAAATGCTCAAAGATGCAGAGGAAAAACAAAAACCCTGCAATACTGGGAAAACATTTGAAGTGACATTCTGATATGAAGAAAAGCTTGAGAAGCAGACACATCGAAACATCACCGGGGAAAAGCTAAAGGCTTGGAAACTAAAGACAGAAATTTGCCAGATTTGAATCACACTTCATTTTCTAGGCATTTAGCTGGAAGCTTACGATTCCTCTCTTCCATACCATTTACCTATATTAAAGGCTTATCTTCTCGGACCATTGAAGTCTGACCTTCATCAATATTTTAATAGTCATTCCAATGCAGGCATGAAGGTTATTTAATTTCTTTTAAAAATGGACCCTGAATTGGCAGGTGACAGTTGAGAATTTGCAACTTCAACATCCCGGGAAGCTTTCAGGGAATTCCAAATTGGATTATAATGGACAGGGTCTAAACAGCATTCTTCTCCAACCTGTTTTGATCAGCTCAATGCTTTTTACAATTATTTTCGCCATTAAGAGGCAATTTAGTGTGGCAGTCACAGGGAGAATGTTCAAACTGGAAAGTTTGCTGCGGGTGACTTTTAAATCGACTGCACACCACGGGGGGGGGGGGGGGGGGGGGGTGCGGGGGAGGTTTAGTATGGTGTTATCGCACTTTTGCTTTTAGAGCATTTAAGTAAAAGTGCACCCTACTTCGAAACGGACGAACGCATCAATCATAAGTTTGCTACTCAGCAAGCCTATGAGCCTCACTTTCACCAAAAATACCTATCACAAACCCTTCCTTCCCACATTCCACAAGGTGCATGACCTCCACTCAGTTCCTTTCACTATTCAAACCTGTGAATCTGGCTCCCATTCTGATATATATGTAGCGCAACAATGTGATGATTGTGTTATCACATTTCACCTTCATTTGCTTTTTCTTTATTAAAAAGTGAAACCAAAACATCTGCAACTGTGTCTCTTCCCAAGTGTGTCCCAACTTGGGGAATTCTCCTCCATTTCCCATCTACATGTTGCCACTTAACATTATTCATAAGCACATGCCAGCCTTCATTTATGCTAACATTGTCCAGTTTTACCACGAGTCTAGAACATTTCATCACCGACCAATATACGAGATTCTAGCCACTCCGCCTGACTCTGAGCTCATCCTATTATCTACTCCATCCGTAAAATATTGTTCATCTCCTTCCCTCCCCCATTACCCAGGCACTGAGCTCATCCTATTATCTACTCCATCCGTAAAATATTGTTCATCTCCTTCCCTCCCCCATTACCCAGGCACTGAGCTCATCCTATTATCTACTCCATCCGTAAAATATTGTTCATCTCCTTCCCTCCCCCATTAACCAGACACTGAGAACCTCATCCCCACAATGGTAATCTCCAGACTTGATTACTCCAATACTCGCCTCACAACTTTTTGCTTGCCACCCAATCAAACTCAACTCATCAAACCACTACAACCAGTGTCCCACTGAGCAAAGTCCTCACCTACCCCCATTGGCTCACCATCCCTCGCAGTATTAACTTCCAAACAAGGCCGGTGCTAGGAATTGCGGGCCCAATTAGAAAAGTGATGGCGGGGCCCCTACTCTACAAAAGTAAAAATTTATGTATGTTTATAATTCGTGTAGTATGCTCGTCTTTAACCAAAAAAAAACATTAAATGCTTGATATACTAAAATTTTGAAAGACAATATGAAAGTTTTATTTTTTTAATCAGTTTTAGTTTTGAAAAACATCTTTCACCTGATTCGACTGTTAGAATACAGAAAAGGCTTCAAATGGTAACTCTGTCGCCGCTGGTGCGGGGGCCCCTTAAGGTGCGGGGCCCAATTTGATAAAATTGGTCAAATAGGCTTAAAACCGGCCCTGCTTCCAAAATGTCTATCCTGGTCTACGGATTCTCTCATTCTACTTCTACAGCCTTCTCCAACCCTACAGTCCTGCCTGAACAGTTTTAAATGACAGAATAGCCATCTAGCCCCAAATTAAAAATAGCCTCCTTAAAAATACATTTAATTTCCTTCCTACGTGGGTCGGAGTAATTATGAAATGCCATGGAACATTGAAAAGATACTATCTGCCACCCGATTACATACTTTGTATTTAGCACTGCCTTGTGTGGAGCCTCAGAAGGCACGTCACTCCAGGGTATTGCAAAGCCAATTCCAAGGCACTCTCCAGATGGCCTACCAGGCAAGTATCTGAAAATTCGTTCTGACAAGAACTCTGTTCCCCTCTCCTCAGATGGTGTCCAACGTAAGTATTTCCAGCACGTTCCATTTCTAAGTCAGCTGGCCACCCTGTTATTCATAAACTGGGGCATGAATAGTTTTACAAAAACAGAACATACTGGACAATCTCGGCAGGTTTGACAGAATCTGTGGAGAGAAATAGGAGCTAACATTTTGAGTCTGGATGACTCTTTGACCCATTTCCACTGTAATGGGGGTGTGGAGCAGTGGGACAGGGTGTGTGTTGGGGGGGGGGGGGGGGGGGGAGGGGGGCGAGCGAAAAGTGGAGATGGACAATGATGTCAAGGAAAGAAGATAAAATGAATGTAAATGGGAGTGATTAAGGCAAAGAAGGGTGCTGATAGTGGTACAAAGAGATTAGAATGTGTGAATGGCATAACAAAGGTGAGCAATTTGTAAAGGACAACTAGGCACAGTTTGCCCAAGTGGAGTGAGGCAAGGGGAACAATGGTGGGGGGGAAACAGATCAATGGAAGCAATGAAAATACATTGATAGAATTTTTTAAAAAAGGAGTGAAGATGGAGAAGAGAGTACACAGTCCGAAGTTGTTGAACTCAAATGTTAAGTCCGGAAGGCTGTAACGTGCATCGGAAGATGTGGTGTTGTTCCTCCAGTTTGCTCTGGGTTTCACTGGAACACTGCAGTTAGACGAGGATGGACATGTGGACGTGAGGGCAGAATGGTGAGTTGAAATAGCAAGCGACACAAAGGTCTGGGACATGCTTGTGGACGGCCAGAGGTGTTCTGCAAAGCGATCACCCAGTCTTCTTTTCCTCTCTCCAATGTAGAGTAGCCGCATTGGGAACAGGAAATGTAATTGACCAGATTGAAGGAGGTGCACGTGAAGCGCTGCCTCACTTGAAAAGAGTGTTAGGGCGTGAGATGGTGGGCAGATGTTACACCTGCGATTGCATGGAAAGGTGCCTTGGGAAAGGGGTGAGGTGTTGGGGATGATGACAGAATGGATCAAGGTATCCTGGAGAGAACGGTCCCTCTGAAATGCTGACAAGGGGAATGAGGGGAAGATGTGTATGGTGATGGAATCATGCCGGAGTTGGCACAACTGGCAGAGGATGGTCCTTCGGAGGCTGGTGGGGTGAAAACTGAGGTCAAGGGGGACCATATTCTGGAGAAGAGGGGGTGAGGGTAGAGGTGCAGGAGATGGGGCGGACATGGTTGAGAACCTTGTCGACCACAGTGGATGGGAAACCACAATTAAGGAAGAAGAAAGACATGTCAGGAGCACCATTTTGGAAAGTGGCATCAGAACGGATGTGATGGAGACAAAATAATTTTACATGTTGATAGGATTTATGTAAAATACACTCAAAATTGTAAATAGTATGACTAGTGATTCCATAGCATGAGTTTACTACAGTACATTCTTTAGGATAAGATGTCAAATCAGAGCCCCAACTGCTTGCACAAGTAGATGCAAAAAGATTCCATTGCACTACTTTGAAGAGAACGACAGCTAACACCCATGTACTGATCAATATTTATCCCTCAAACATCATAAAAAAATAAATTATCCACACTGTTGATGTGGGTTTACCAAGAAAAATTTACCTGTTTCCTACGTCTAGTGGTTGTAAAAAGCACAAAGATTTCATATGCCAAATAGAGGCATAGC
Organism: Scyliorhinus canicula; assembly: GCF_902713615.1. Lineage (NCBI taxonomy): Eukaryota > Metazoa > Chordata > Chondrichthyes > Carcharhiniformes > Scyliorhinidae > Scyliorhinus > Scyliorhinus canicula. The sequence continues at coordinate 178,374,320 of NC_052146.1, forward strand.
AAGATGCCTATATTACGACATGACAGGTTGAACAGTACCAGCTGTTGCACAAGAGGACCTCTTTCACCAGGGCCTCCAATGCCATGTCCTAAATCTTGTGCACCCCCTTCCTCAGTCCTTGAGCTATTCTGAAATGTTCCATTGTGTATCAGTCAATGCACCCCATACCTTCAGTTGGGTGTGAATGGAGATATCTCTGCACAAAAAGTGTTCTGAACAAATGTCTGTTTTAACACCTCCAGCCAATTTTAAACCATAGAATTAGCCCCTAAACTGCATGCTAAAACCTGACTTTGAAACAGGTATTTTATTAGCATCACACTCGGTGTCTGTTTTCCGCATTTCACCAAATCCACCCCATTTTTGCCTTTACAAGAAACTATTTTGAGATGATTAAATAAATTCAAAGTGGAGAATATTCACATTCTCATCCTTCCTGAGGCCTGCCAATTCATGTAATTATTAAAAATCTTAACTTCGCATTTAACTTCCCCATTCAACAAAAATACAAAGCACAATTAACCAAATATAAGCAATTTTCACTTAGGAGGAAAGTTTGCCACAAGCTAAATTTGTTGGTAATGTATTACTAATTCAGTACCACTAGATGGCACATTGTACCTTGCACATTGAATGTAAGGGCAAAAGTACAAGCTACTTACTGCTCACATATGTTCAGAATTTGAGGAACAAATAACCCCTGTGAAGGAATGCATTCTTTCAATATACTGATATCAGTTATAAAAGCACATTCTTGAGCTCAGCATCTTTTCAAAAACAACTCTCTACCTTAGTTACAGGAATAAAATTATAATTGATCGCAGGTTTCTTTGAAATGCAGTCAAGTTCAGAAACTAACAGAGAATTGACATCTTCGTGTCACCTTTAAAAATCTCTGCAAAGATCACAGACAATTACAAACTAACAGTTCATTCCCTGGGGTTTATTTCGTTTCTGCTGAGTGAGTCAGCAAAAAACATTATGATGTCACATAACTGGATAGTTTAAGCAAGATTTTACTTAGAACACAATTCCAGGTGTTTTACAGAATCAAGCAAAGCTTAAACACAAACTTAATGGGGGTTATTGTGCTAGTTTAATTTTAACCTCAAACTGTTAATAATAGGATGTTAATAATGATCTTACACCTCAATGGTGAGCATTCTTTTTATTCAATCAGGATATGCAGCAGCTATATAGATTAGTAAAATTTCCATAGACTTTGCTTTTTCTGACTGGTTTTCCTTTTGAATGTTCGTTTGGCCAAGTAAAATGCACTTTTCCTCTGCCCTCCTGGTAATCTCCTGAGCGACTGAGCTCAGAGAACAGTTGCTTCAGGAATCTTGTGTCAAACATGTTCCACCCAGCGAAGTTGGTTTTGAGCGATTCGCGCCTCAATGCTGGCTGTGTAGGTTTGGGAGAGGGTGCTACTGTTGGACTGCCTTTTGTGTCACCAGATTTGGATGATGTTGTGAAGGCACTCCTGGTAGTACTTCTCCAGTACTTTGAGGTGTCTGTTGTAGGTTTTTCAAGTCTCCAAAGCATATAGGGTTGTTTGACCCAGTCTTCAGTGAAATAAGGTCGGTTGGCAGTTCGGTTGGTGAGGATCACCGCTTGATTGCAATTGTGGAGTATGTGGAGAAAGGTGATAAATGTCTGGTGGCAGCCAAGTTTGAGAAGGCTACTCCATAAGCCTTCATACTTGACGGGCAAAAGCTTTTGATGTCGAAAAGGGCATATACAGCAATTGGTGCAGTTTATTGCCTGTTTCTTGCATTTGGCATGCAGTGAAGATCATGTTGCCATACAAATGGGGAAAAAAACACACCGACACTGAAAGGAGCTCTTTAGCCATTGGGAGGAGGTGATTGAGGAGAATCGTTGTTTGATCTTCCCTGTGGAAGACAGCAGGGCAGAAATATGCAAACATCCTCACTAGCAACAGGAAATGATTGATATTCTCGGCAATTAGCAAGATTGCAAACTATTGCTATTAAGCGATGTATAGAACCAAATAAATCCTCTTTTTATAGCAAAACACATCTTTTAGTTTTTCAAGATTTGTTTGTTTGATATTTACAGCACAGAATGGGACCATTCAGCCCATCGTGTCTGCACCAGCTCCCAAAAGAGCAACTTAGCTGGTACCATTCTCCAGCCCCATTTCCGCAGCCCTCCAAATACATCGCTTTCAAATATATATCCAGCTCTCTTTTGAAACCTCCTATGGAATCCACATCCACCACTCTCCCAGGCTGAACATTGCAAACCCCAACAACATTGAGTAAAGAGGTTTTTCTTCATCTCACTAGCTCTCTTGCTGACCATCTTGAAATTATGACCCCTTGTCACTGACATACCAAGTAGTGGAAACAGAATATCCTTCTTTGCCCTGTCAAAATTGTTCCGAATTTAGAGCAACTCAATAAGGTTGCATCTTAATCTTCTCTGCTCGAAGAGGAACAATTTCTCCAATCTTTACTTGTATCTAAAATTCCTTATTTCTGGTACCATTCTAGTAAATCTCTCTCCAGGGTTTTAACATCCTTCCTTAAATAAGGTGTCCTGAACTGAACACAATACTCCAAATGTGGTCTGACCAAGGATTTGTAGAGGTGTAGCATCACTTCCTAGCTTTAATACTCTATGTGCCTCTATTTGTAAACCCAAGGATGCTATAAGCCTTCTTAACAACTGTTTCAACTTGTCTTGCCACTTTCAGAGAATTATGCACTTAAACCCAAAGGCCCCTCTGCTCCTGTATTCCCCTCAAAGTTGTACCATTGAGCTGAGCCTATATTGTTTCCCTATGTTTCTTCTACCAAAATGCATTACCTTACATTTCGCTGCATTGAAGTACATCTGCCAGGTGTCTGCCTATTTGGCCAACTTATCAGTCCCTCTGAAGTCGTTCAGCATCATCCTCACAATTCACTATTCTCCCTAGCTTAGTATTATCTGCAAATTTAGAGATTTTGCCCTTAACACCCACTTCTAATCATTTGTATAAATCAGAAAAAGCGAGCGTCCCAACTCTGAGCCCTGGTGAGCACCATCTTTAACTTATCTCCAGTCTGAGAAATGCCCATCTCTACCTACCCTCGGTTTCTATCTCTCAGCCAACTTCTAATCCATGCTGCCAAGGACCCATCAATCCCAAACATTTTTAATTTGCTAACCAACCTGCCATGTGGCACTGTATCAAATGCTTTCTTAAAGTCCAAATATACATCCACAGCACTACCTCATCCACTCTCTGTGTCACCTCGTCAAAGAATTCAATTAAATTTGTCAGACATGACTTGCCCTTGACAAAGCCATATTAACTGTCTAGAATTAATTTACTTTTCTCTAAGTGTATATTTATCTCATCCCTTTTTCTGACCTCCATCAGCTTTCCCACTATTAATGTCAAGCTGACAGGTCGGTAGTTTCGTGGGTTATCCTTTGCCCCTTTCTTGAACAACTGCATCACATTCGCAATCCTCCAGTCCCCTGGGACTAATCCTGTGTTCAGAGGGATGGAAAATGTCGGTCAATGGCTCCGCAATATGCTCACTTACCCCTCTCAGCAATCTAGGATGCATCCCATCCTGGTGACTTCTCTACCTGGAGTGCTGCCAGCCTTTTCAGCACCTTTGGCCATTGTCACCATCTTCTAATTTAGTAAAGGCAGGAGCAAAGTACTCATTTAGTACCACTGCGATACCCTCCACTTCAGTGAGCAGTTCATTCTGCTTGTCCCTTTATGGGCCCTACTCTATCCTTCACTAATCATTTACCATTAATATGCTTGAAGAATATTTTGCTATTTGTTTTAGCACAGCTGGCAATCCTTTCCTCTTGCCTTCCTTATTCCAGCCTTAGCCTTATGGTCCTTAGGTTATTTATGCTGACAGATTTTCAAAGGTCAATTGCATACTTCAAATCTAGATTCAGTCATATTTCCAAGTTCCCTCTTTTTCATTCACATTTTACATGGTTTAACTTCAAAAACTAAAATCGCAAAGAAAATGTTAACCAACGCCATCCAAGCTGCACACTAACCCCTCATGGTAATGGGCTGTCTTTTGGAGCTTTCTATCAGAATATCTAAAAAGTGATATCAAAATTCTGATGACCAGAAAATATATGGAATAATTAGAATATTTAAGTTGCACTTCTCCAAATTTGTTCTGAAGGGTACAAAATATTACAGAAACACAGAAGGCTAATGTTTACAAAATATTTGTCAGATTAACTAATTTTATACATTGGTTGTGACTACTAAAATACTATATCCACAGTTTGGTCAACTTAGTACTCAATCCGGAAGTATTGCTTCATTTGGTCAAGACTAACCTATCTTTTCCACTGGAGAAGAAAAGGTACACTTAAGGCAAAATGTTGAGAAGTTAATGGCTTAAAAATGTACATAAAAAGTTGACATTTTTTTGGGGGGGGCTATAGCCCAAAACTTTCAGAACCAAAACATAATTCAGGAGATGTTTAGAAGGCCAAAACGTTCATTAATCACAAAATATGCCAGTATTCTCATTAGCAACAAAGTCTCATGGAATGAACTTAATCCTAATTACTTAAAACTTGTGAAATCTTGTAATACAACAGACAAGGAAAAGTAATAACTGCTGACATTTGAAAGTAAGCCTCTGACTTCATATTTCATTTTTGGATTTCACTCCAGATTTTGTTTCGATCTTTGTTTCATACCCTGTTGAACCCAATCTAACACCGTGGTGTTAACCCCTCAAAAATATCAGTATAAATATTGACTCTTATATTCTTGCCTGAAAATTTGATCTGAAAAATTCAACTTTTATACGTGGTTCAGCGGTATTTAATAGTAAATGTGGCCACTGGCACAATACACTCCACTTTGTCTCATCGTTCATTGGCCTAGGAGTTATGATTCTCGCCTAGGTTTTGCCATTGCGATAAAATGTGAGCGTTCCTGGGTTCAGTTCCAGGACGAGCCCTGCACAGCTGTAGGGGTGGCGCGGTGGTTCGCACTGCTGCCTCACAGCGCCAGGGACCCAGGTTCATTTCCGACCTCTGATGACCGTGTGGAGTTTGTACTTTCTCCCCGTGTCTGCATGGGTTTCCTATGGGTGCTCCTGTTTCCTCCCACAGTCCAAAGATGTGCAGGTTAGGTGGATTGGCCATGATAAATTGCCCCTTAGTGTCCAAAAGGTACAGGGTTACAGGGATAGGGTGGAGGTGTGGGCCTAGATAGTGTGCTCTTTCCAAGAGTTGATAGGCTGAATTACCTCCTTCTGCACTGTAGGGATTTTATGATTCTATGCCTGGATTAATATAACACAAAAGCTTTGTAAGGGAAGGTGGTAGCACTTGCTTCCTGCCAATACAGTTTAGAACTGTTCAGCATTAGGAAAAATGTGTGTGCTTTAAAATTACAGTGCCTCAAATTACTACCATGAAATGTTATGCTGTCATCACTACAAATGATTATCTGATCAAATCAGAGGTTACACACTAGTTGCAAGATGCTTTGGGATCTGACACTCCAACTCTTTTTCCTTTACTCCAACTCTGTTTCCTTTACTCCTGCAAGTAGGATGTGACTTGTTCAGTGCATAATATTCAAATAAGTTACGTGTAACCATTTAATGACAATTTTCGTTGAAGGGTTTGAAGCACCTAATTACAGTGGAACTCTGGAGACAACCACTATCACCACTGCAGTCAACAATATCGGATTGTGACAGCCTCATCAATTTAAAACACTAGTGTCTTGCACAGCAGTTCCTTTCATTATATTTCCCAACAGGAAAAATTGTGTAAGAATATACACTAGATAAAGACAGAAAATAAAGGCTAAAATCGTGTCAGCTAGGGGACAATTTAGCACATCATGTTGTACATGCTTCATTATTATTGCAATCAACTCCTTTTTTTTGTCTCTTTTTTTTTAAACTTAGAGTACCCAATTCATTTTTCCAATTAAGGGGCAATTTAGCGTGGCCAATGCACCTACCCTGCACATCTTTTGGGTTGTGGGTGGCGACACCCACGCAAACAAGGGGAGAATGTGCAAACTCCACACGGACAGTGACCCACAGCCAGGATCGAACCTGGGACCTCGGCACCATGAGGCAGCAATTCTAACCACTGCACCGCCGTGCTGGCCTGAAATCAATTCCTAAAAGTCATGCTTATGAGGTTAATCACTTTCATCACTTAGTGGTGAAAGACAAAATCTTGATTCATGTAACTCTTAAGAATGACTCAAACGGATCTCTAGCAGTCTCGGAGGGAGACAGACTAGAAAAGTGGATCTCAAATCTACAGAGGACCGTTTGCCGATGGCAATATTTCTGGACTGTGGGGAGCAGGGAGGAATTGAAACAAATAAACAGAAGAATAAAAGCCATTAACACTTATAAATGCAGCAAAAATTTGAATGCATGTTTCTCAGTTCATCTCACACGGCAGGGATCAATAAAGGATGTATTCCCATTTGCAATTGTTGGCAGTTCCACCCTCATCTGCTGCCAACCAATCTCTGAAAACCTCAAAACGTTAGTGGAGATATCTATCTGAAGCTAGATTTCCTGGACAATGGAAGGACAGACTATCAAGGTGCAATAGAGAAAAATAAGGAAATTAAGCTTCTTTTTCACCCAAAGAATAACTATTGTCAATATTGTTCAATTGATATGGATATTATTCTGTTCAAAGCATCAGAAATAAAGTCCCACAGAACTCAAACATGAAGAAAATTACATGTATTATTTTGTAGTAACATTTCTACGAAAACACAGTAATTTCATTCAGTATTACAAATCGATTCAGTTACATTGACAGCATGGTATTCCAGAGTCTAGCAAGCTAATGGGCGCTATGCAATACATTGGTAGGTTGACAAAATTCCTGTGAGATGAGTTATTGTACTGGTTACAAGAACCTTTTTACTGTTTAAGTCATAGGGCATCACTGGTTCTCAGATTACAAAAACATATGAGAGAGATATTTAGGAGCAGTCCATAGATTCTTTCACATAAATTTACTTTAAAATCAAAGCACTGAGAAATGAAAATAATACTTTTCTCCCCCCTCCCGATAAGTAACCATAATATTCCTTCTTTCTCTCAAAATTTGTTAAACAGTTCATCTATTGAAACATATCTGCAAATTACACACTCTGGGTAAATGAGATCATTTACAATGGATTCACCAGTTACTTTACAGTTCCTCATGCCCATATATATTTTCTACCTCCTCGAGTAACACCATTCTCTGTTGCGAGGTGCAGCAAATAACCAACTCCCTATATAATGGCACCAAAATGACAGTGGGAGATGCCGCAGAGCAGCTTGAGATGCATGGCCTGACTGTCTTCTCATCACATGGGGAAGTGTCACACCTCCATTCATTTTCAGGGCAGAGCACAGACAACCCCTGGGGGACTTGGAGAACTCGAATACTAATTTGTAAACTTTGACCCTGTTATACAGCATTAATCTGTAGCACCAGATCCACCTACTTTGCAGATCAAAGCACCACTCTTTGTCAGGGACGGGCCCATATACCAAACATTTCAACACTTCGCGATGAAAGACAAAAACTTGATTCATGTAGCTCTAAAGAATGACTCAAGATTCAGTAAAATACAAATGCATTTGAATAAGTTAGAAGCACAATTTTATGTTATTAAAAAAAGGCTGAATTCTTCTGTTACACCAGGTTTTCTTTTTAAAAAAGTAATTTCCATTTAGATTGAAATGTCATATAATATTGAAAGCCTCAATATGTCAAATCTGTAAGTGACACTATTGGTGTGGCTTTCTCTGACAACATCCAATTTCACCATTTCTTATTACTGTGTGGATGGCTTCACACACCACATATATCACAAAAGGATACCAATTCACTTTATCCTTTTGCACAGATTAAGATGCCACTCTACACAGTGATTTGTACACTAAAGAACAGCAATTTAGATATCATCCCCTTGACTCCAGAATCTGCCGCATACCCCTCTTCAAAAATACATATTTGCTCCCATTAGAGTACTAGCAGTTGCCATGGAAATTATTTTTTTTGGTTCATGCCATTGCCGCCATAGCTGGAGCCTTTTTCTATTTCTGTCATTCCAATCATCCATCGCATACCAACGGAGGCTGCAAAACAAACAGATAACATATTCAATACATATCTATTAATTCAGCATGCTCACTGTAAGAATACTGATTAATTATAGTTTTTTGTTTGCAAATTTACAAGTCTGTTAAAGATAACCGTCCTAGATTAAATTTTAGTATGTCCTTGGTCAATGATTCACAGAATTATAGGCCATTTGGTCCATCATCTCTGCAGCGGCTCGCCACATGAACAATTCAGTTAGAGCCATTCAACCACATTCTCCCCTAAGCCCTGCACATTCTTCCTTTTCAGATAGCAATCCAATTTTCTCATGAATGCCTCAATTGAACCGAGCTCAACTAGACTCTCAGGCAGTTCATTCCAAATTTCAATCACTTTGCTGCATGAAAGGTTTTCTTCTTGTGACCTTTGTTTCTTGTGCCAGTTACTTTAAATCTGTGCCCCCTAGTTCTCAATCCTTTCACAAAAGTGGGAACAGTTTCTCGTTAAACACGCTGTTCAGAACCCTCCCGCTTTTCACATTAAATTTCAAATAACAGTGAGTATGCACTAAGAGGCAGGGGACAAGAAGAAGTCTGAAAGACTGAAAGGAGATTAGAGATAAAGGGCAACTATTCAAAGTGCCAGAAGGTGGAGAACATTAGTCGTTCACAATTTAGTTTAACAATTAGAGTTTGGAATCAAAAATAAAATTTAAATTTTCGGGTGACACCAAATCAGGACGGGATAGTCAATACAGAGCACCACAACAAACTACATGGATAACATTCATAAACTTGAAGGGTGTAGAATTGGAAACATTTATTTCAACATTAAGCGTGAGCTTAACAGTTGGTTCAGGAAAATAACGTGGTTGCAGATTGCTTGGAAAACAAGAATCTAAATAGGGAAGAACAGAAAAGGGACCTGGAAGTACAATTACGTAAATCACATAAAAAGGTGCTGACCAAAGCAAACCAAGCATTAGGGCTCATTTCTAAAGGGATAGAATTGAGAGGAGCTATGCTCAACTTGGTATTAAACCTTGGTTAGTACTTGGATGTTGAGTACAGTTATATGATCCTTTACTAGACCCCCAAGCTTCTGGTACAATCCTGTTGGGGACCAACATAGAACATAGAACATAGAACAGTACAGCACAGAACAGGCCCTTCGGCCCTCAATGTTGTGCCGAGCCATGATCACCCTACTCAAACCCACGTATCCACCCTATACCCATAACCCAACAACCGCCCCCCCTTAACCTTACTTTTATTAGGACACTACGGGCAATTTAGCATGGCCAATCCACCTAACCCGCACATCTTTGGATTGTGGGAGGAAACCTGAGCACCCGGAGGAAACCCACGCACACAGGGGGAGGACGTGCAGACTCCGCACAGACAGTGACCCAGCCGGGAATCGAACCTGGGACCCTGGAGCTGTGAAGCATTTATGCTAACCACCATGCTACCCTGCTGCCCCAGTCTGTTTAAAATAGATAAAGTTTGAGATCCAAGACACTTGCAAAGAGAATAAAGCCACAAGATTCCATGGCTTTTGAACAAACAAAAGTAAACTTTATTATAAAAGGTGGGAAGGATAAAATAATTTACAATATCTATCTTCTACTCTAACATTCAAGGTTAATATGGAGATACATGAGAATGAACAGGCGAACTGTGGTCGAACATAGCACAATGCACAATACATGGCAGATGCAACCAAGACAGATTCCATGGATTTCTCACAAATCCAGTAAACCACTCTTGTTGAAACTGACTTTCATGAGGGATTTTAGCCTCATCTTTGAAGATCTTGCCTCGGAATGTTCTCCAAAAGTGGTTCCAACTCATAGGGCTTCAACAGCCAACCTCAGTATTCAATCACATCTCCCAAGACTCCATTCCCCTGGATTCCTGAGTATGCACTCAACACGATGTCAATTCTTTGGCCATGCCAAGCAGAACACTACAGCTACAAAGGGTTGCCTAGACCGAACAGCATGGAATCACCAATATTCTGCAACCTTCTTAGATCTCCAGTGTACTTCCAGCCCTCTTTGATCAATTGGCCATTTCCTGAGCCCTCTTTACTTGAGAATTGACTACCTCAGCAGTCTTTCTGTTTGAAACCTTTCTGGCTGATCCACTATCTTCTTAACTGGGACCTCCTCCCTATCCCCTGCCTAGGTCGCTTCTCCAATACAGTAGCCCATTTCTGGATCACATCACCTGGTTTTCCCACACAGTTTTCTTCTTATGCAGGTATGAGAGATCTGTCCTTGGCCCAAATAATTTGAAAATGCTGAATTGCACATACGCAGTAATCCCAAGGGCTGTCAGGATTAGAGTGTTCCCGCCCCCCTCCCCCAACTTTCCAATGAGATAAGTCTGACTTTCATAACACCTTTTCCCTTGGAGGAAAGAACGCTTCACCATTGTGAAGATATTTTACAATGGCATTAAAATTTCTTTCACATGAAGTACTAATCGTAAACATTTAACAAATTGTTTATAGTATGTAATAAACTTTTTTGCTATTTTGTACCATGGGATTCCAACCTTTCAGATGTAATTTTAAACCAATAGTCTGGCGGTCTTCCCCCTTCACATATGATGCATATTAGTTATGCTATGATGCATATTAGTTATGCTATGATGCAAGAGATATGCATATAGATTTTTGAATTTTAATATAGAAGAACGTGTTTTTTCTTTCACTTTGTTAATTGACACATGCCATCGATGAGCCCAGTGTGCTAGGGAAACAGCGTATGCTTGATTGTCAACCAGTTTCAAAATAATCTCTTTCACTCACTTCCTTCAGAACAGATTTTGTCAATTCATTGTTTTGCTCACCACCAGATGAATAAACCTACACAGTGAGTTTTTCTCCCTTTACTCACATCATTTTTTGGTTTATCTAAGAGACGTCCCAGCCTTCTGCACACATCCCCATATTATTCTCGTTGACATTTCAAAAGTAGAACCTTCATTTTCACTTATTTTACAATTGCACCCAAATATTTGTTTACTATTTTATTTTCCAAGCTTATTAATCTTTTCACTCAGCTCAGCAACTGCTTTGGTGAACTCAGTTGTCTTTTGTATCAGTGATCTATGGAATCCTTATACAAGCTTAACAACATAAGGGCATTCTGTTAATTTTGTAATCTTTCTTACAATGTTACGGACTGTTGCTTGGGCTTTTTCAATTCACTCATTAGATCCTCAATCTGTTACTTATTTTTTTCTTAGCTCCTTTTTGTTCTCCAGATTACATCGGGGTTCAAGAATTTAATGGTTTTTTCATGACCAAGGCCCAACAGTTAATCTTTAGTTTTTAATTCTGCATTCAACCTGTTCTGATTCAGCAATAATTCCTTTTCCTATTCAAGGAATTTCTCATGACACTTTGAGGCTATTGATACTTAGAAGTTCATTAAGTTTTAATTAAAGGTCTCTCTTTCTTGAACTTGCTTTTACAAGTTTATCATTTCGTTTTAAGTCTTAATTCAAATATTCAGGTGTTCTACTTCCTGTGACCAACACTCTAATGTGCTCACCAATTCTCTCTTTTCATTGGCAAATTCATCTTTTATACGTAAAAGTTGGTTCTCTATATTGATCAGCCTTTCCTTCAGTTTCTCTTTATGGGCAATAAACTTCTCATGTTTGGCCACACTGGAGCGACTGAAGTGTCCGGAGGAGAGGGCGAGACTGGAGGAACCAATAGGGGTGGAAGTACTGGAGGCAACAATAGGGAAGATGCAGTCGGGTAAGGTGCCAGGGCCGAATGGGTTCCCGATGGAATTTTTAAAAAACTGTAAGGATAAATTGGCACTGCTGATGGTAGAAATGTTTGAGAATGCAATGGTTTGGGAAATATTGCTCGAGACAATGAGGCAGGCATCCATCTCACTATTTCTTAAAAAGGATACGGATCCAGTAGACATGTGGGTTGTGCAGGGATATTTCTCTACTGAACGTGGATGTTCAGAAAATGACGAAGATGTTGGCGTTGAGGTTAGAGGTGTGCCTCCCAAAAGTGGTTGGGGAGGATCAAACTGGGTTCTTTCAGGGCAGACAGCTGTCGTCGAATGTGTGGCGGCTGCTGAATGTGGTGCTTTCTCCGCCAGGGGGAAGGGAGTTGGAGGTGGTGGTGGTATTAGATGTGGAGAAGGCGTTTGACAGGGAGCTGTTTGTAGTGTTAGAGAAATTTGGAATTGGGCCTATATTTGTGGCATGGGTGAAATTGCTGTACAAGGGTCTGACAGCGTGTGTACGAACGAATGACATGAATTCGGGATACTTTCCACTATTTCAGGGAACGAGGCAGGGGTGCCCCATGTTCCCCCCTTCTGTTTGTACTGGCAAAAGAGCCCTTGGCCGTTGCGCTGAGGGGCTCTAACTTATGGAAGGGGATAGTGATGGGGGGAGATGCGGAGCATAGAGTGTCTCTGAACACGGACGATCTGCTTTTATACATCTCAGACCCGATATCTTCAGTGAGGGATATAATGGGGTTGCTGGGCAGCATGGTGACACAGTGGGTTAGCCTTGCAGCCTCACGGCGTCGAGGTCCCAGGTTCAATCCCGGCTCTGGGTCACTGTCCATGTGGAGTTTGCACAATCTCAGTGTTTGCGTGGATTTCCGCCCCCACAACCCAAAGATGTGCAGGCTAGGTGGATTGGCCATGCTAAATTGGTCCTTAATTGGAAAAAAATAATTGGCTTAGTTGGGAAGGTGAAGGAGGACTTGTCGGAATGGGGTAGTCTCCCCTTGTCGCTAGCAGGCCGGGTGCAGGCAGTGAAAACGAACATTCTGCCGCATTTTTTGTTTCTGTTTCAGTGTCTGCCGATCTTTTTGCCAAAGTCAATTTTTATGGGGGTGGATAGGCTGGTCTCGTCGTGTGAGGGCAGGGAAGTAGCTAGGATATGGAAAGCGATGCTCCAAAGGGGCGGCAGTCGTGATGGTGGTTGGTCCTTCCGAATGTGCCATACTATTACCTGCCAGCAAATGCAGAAGGTGGTGCGGGGCTGCAGTAGGGAGATGGAGGCATTATGGGTGCAGAATGGAGGCGGGTTTCTGTCAGGGGTCAGAGGTGCGAGTTTTGGCAACGGCACCCCTACTGTTTGCCCCAGAGAAGTAGTCCTGTGGTGGTAGCCACACTGAAGATTTGGAGGCAATTAAGTTGAGGGCAGGCCCGAGGGTGATGCTGATAAGAGGGAATCATGGGTTTGAACCAGGGAGGATGGATTCGAGGTTCCAAGGGGGGGTGAGGTGTGGCCTCCAGTGTGAGGAGGGCTTCAGATACATTCAGGTACGGAATGTAACGAGAAAGGTCTGCCCAAACTTTCCGGTGGTACCGTCCTCTTCGTTGCTGGAGGAGGGGCTGTCGATGATGGGGGCCATTTTGGCAATTTACAGTAGGATCTTGGAGGAGGATAATCCCCATAGAGTGGATTAAGGCCAAGTGGGAGGAGGAGCTAAGAATAGCATTGGAGGAGGATTATAATGAGAGGTGCAGCAGAGGTTTAATGCCTCAACCTCATGCGCCAGGCTGTGGTTGATTTAATTAAAAGTGGTGCACAGGGTGCACTTAAGGAAGGGAGGGAGGATGAGCCGGTTGTTTGAGGGGGTGAAGGATAGCTGCGAATGGTGCAGTAGAGGCCCAGCTAATCATGTTCATATGTTCTGGTCCTGCCCGAAGTTGGAGAAATTTTGGGGGTTGTTTTTTAGCAGCATGTCAGAGGTCCTACACGTAGATTTGGAACCTGGTCGCAGTGCAGGGTCAGATGTCTTAGCTTTCACCTCGTTGATCCTGTTTGGCGAGAGGGTAAAATTTGCTCTGAAAGGGGCAGATGAGGGGTTCCACAAGAAATAGGGTTTGTTTATCTTACACTTTGGGGATCTGGTTGCCATCAAGGGGTGGTTGTGTTGGGTTTGTGTTTATTCTTTGTAAAAATGTGAATAAAAATATACATTTTTAAAAACCGATGCATCTCATACTTTAGCAATCTTACGGTCATTCACAGGTGACCAAACTGCTATTAGGATGCCATTTTGAAATTCTTCCAGTAACATTAGCTCCTTCACATCTACATTCTCAAAATGTTGTTTTAGCTTCATCAGTAATCATAGAATTTACAGTGGAGGCCATTCGGCCCATCGAGTCTGCACCGGCTCTTGGAAAGAGCACCCTACCCAAGGTCAACACCTCCACCCTATCCCCATAACCCAGTAACCCCACCCAACACTAAGGGCAATTTTGGACACTAAGGGCAATTTTATCATGGCCAATCCACCTAACCTGCACATCATTTGGACTGTGGGAGGAAACTGGAGCACCCAGAGGAAACTCACGCGCACACGGGGAGGATGTGCAGAGTCCGCACAGACAGTGACCCAAGCCGGAATCGAACCTGGGACCCTGAAGCTGTGAAGCAATTGTGCTATCCACAATGCTACCGTGCTGCCCTATCAATCGAAACCACCAGTCCCACAACATTTATTTTGCCTTATAAAATTCTACAAATGTTTCATTTTCGTAAGCATCCAGTACCACAGTTTTAACATGCTCAATATGAGGATTGTTCTTCCAGAGGTTAGATGCACATCCACAGCCTTCATGATCAAAACACTTTGCACAAGAAGAATCCATTGGCCCACTTTGTAGCCATCTTTTCAAATGAGATAAAATATCCCAATTTCATCGCCAATGAATTTAGACACAATGTGAAGGCTCTTGGTTAAATCAAACTTCCTCATCTGAACTTCTGGACTCACCCTGTAATCTAAGCTTTTCTTTCACCAGTTCATGCTTTGTGTGCAAAACAAATTGCGAGGATGATGGAGAGAGGTTGCAGAACTCTCGAAGTGCAGAGGGATTTGGGTGCCCTGGTACATGAACCACAATAAGCTAGTATGCAGGTTCAGAAAGTGATTAGGGAGGCAAATTGAATGCCGTCATTTATTGGAACGGGAATGGAATATGGAAGTAGGAAGTTTTACTGCAACTGTACGTGAGACCACATCTGGAATACTGTGTACTATTTTTGTCTCCTTATTTGACAAAAAGATAAAATTGCATTAGAAACAATGCAGAGGTTAACTCGACTCATTCTTGGGATGGGGGGCTTACCAACTGCAGATTAGAAGAGAGAGAGAGAGAGCGATGGAGATAATTTCATTGAAACACAAGATCCTGAGGAGATCTGATAGGGTAGATACTGGGAGGACGTTTCCACTTGTGGGACAGACTAGAACCAGGGTCACAGTTTGAGAGTAAAAGAGGTCTACCTGTCCTTACACATAAGGTTATCAATAATACCAACGGGTGACTGTGCTCTTGAGTTATAATTGGACACTGTAGTGAACAGCCAAATCATTGATTTGATTACTTTTTCATTTTAAAAAAAAAGGCAAATAACATGAAAGAATGGACTGCTGTCAAAACTTTATCAATACGAGGAAAATCATTTTGGTGTAAGGATGTGATCTACTTTGAATACATCACATTGAATAAAGAACCCATCATACTTTGTGATCATAATCTTGCTTTTAGCATTTCCCAAATGACGACTATTAAAAGAGAAGATTTTACAGTACAGGAGACATTCAATTAGTCGAAGAGCATACTGTACATCCTGCAGCATGGTGTCCTTATAATGAAGTAAATTCTTACAAACCGCTTTATTTCCAGGGTTAGAACAACATACATCTAAAACAGTGAGGAAAATGACAAACATGGAAATAGATGTTTCATAATTTAGAAAATAAATTTGAAAGAGAAATCAAACATCTATTTTCCTTTCCTTATATGTAGCATATCAATAAAATAGAAAATCATAGTTAGTGTCATGAAAAAAATCCCATAAAATTTATGGAGTGTATCTTGACCGAATTCTTACAACATCAACATTATATAAAATGTAACAGTACAGGACAAAGTAACTTTACAGTGGTATGGGAAATGATTGGCTTAAGTATGGTCAAATCTGAAAATGGAAACCATCACAAGGCAGCATCACAGCATTAACTTAAATGTTCTCAAAACTAGAAAATCACAGGAGAGAAAAGAGAATAGAAAAATATGCTGAAAGGGCAAAAGATAGTTATAAACAGCACAGACTAATTGGCCAGAATACCGGTTTCTATGCAATGTTAGAATGCATAGTATTCAAGGCACACAAACAGGGCATTTGAAATTGACAGTGGGAGTTTGGGATGCATAGGCATGGTTGCAAACAGATCCTTTGCTTCAGATAATCAAAAATATGCTACATTTGGTACATCAGTGTTTCAGTTATCTGTGCACATAAAATTTAATTTTACAGGGCAAAGTCTATGAGATCAGCCTACTTCAATTAATCTTATCAACAGATCCTCTTAATTTGTCTTATGTTTTGCAGTTTCCCCTTAAACACATAGAACATAGAACGATACAGCGCAGTACAGGCCCTTCGGCCCACGATGTTGCACCGACATGGGAAGTCAAAAACTAACGGCCATCTAACCTACACTATGCCATTATCATCCATATGCTTATCCAATAAACTTTTAAGTGCCCTCAATGTTGGCGAGTTCACTACTGTTGCAGGTAGGGCATTCCACGGCCTCACCACTCTCTGCGTAAAAAACCTACCTCTGACCTCTGTCCTATATCTATTACCCCTCAATTTATGGCTATGTCCCCTCGTGCTAGCCACCTCCATCCGCGGGAGAAGGCTCTCACTGTCCACCCTATCTAACCCTCTGATCATTTTGTATGCCTCTATTAAGTCACCTCTTAACCTTCTTCTCTCTAATGAAAACAACCTCAAGTCCATCAGCCTTTCCTCATAAGATTTTCCCTCCATACCAGGCAACATCCTGGTAAATCTCCTCTGCACCCGTTCCAAAGCTTCCACGTCCTTCCTATAATGAGGCGACTAGAACTGTACGCAATACTCCAAATGCGGCCGTACCAGAGTTTTGTACAGCTGCAACATGACCTCATGGCTCCGGAACTCAATCCCTCTACCAATAAAGGCCAACACACCATAGGCCTTCTTCACAACCCTATCAACCTGGGTGGCAACTTTCAGGGATCTATGTACATGGACACCGAGATCCCTCTGTTCATCCACACTGCCAAGAATTTTACCATTAGCCAAATATTCCGCATTCCTGTTATTCTTTCCAAAGTGAATCACCTCACACTTCTCTACATTAAACTCCATTTGCCACCTCAGCCCAGCTCTGCAGCTTATCTATGTCCCTCTGTAACCTGCAACATCCTTCCACACTGTCTACAACTCCACCGACTTTAGTGTCGTCTGCAAATTTACTCACCCAACCTTCTGTGCCCTCCTCTAGGTCATTTATAAAAATGACAAACAGCAACGGCCCCACAACAGATCCTTGTGGTACGCCACTCGTAACTGAACTCCATTCTGAACATTTGCCATCAACCAGCACCCTCTGTCTTCTTTCAACTAGCCAATTTCTGATCCACATCTCTAAATCACCCTCAATCCCCTGCCTCCATATTTTCTGCAATAGCCGACCATGGGGAACCTTATCAAATGCTTTACTGAAATCCATATACACCACATCAACTGCTCTGCCCTCGTCTACCTGTTCAGTCACCTTCTCAAAGAACTCGATACGGTTTGTGAGGCATGACCTACCCTTCACAGAACCATGCTGACTATCCCTAATCATATTATTCCTATCTAGATGATTATAAATCGTATCTCTTATAATCCTCTCCAAGACTTTACCCACAACAGACGTGAGGCTCACCGGCCTATAGTTACCATTTGGGCTAGTTGCCCAACTATTCCCCTTGTGGTTCCACAGTCAGCCACTCGCTGGGTAAAGTTCCTCTTGAGTTCCCTATTAGATTAATTAACAATCTTATATTTATGACACCTCATTCTGGACTCCCCTGCTAGCAGAAACATCGGGCACGATCTAACCAAATTCGTTCTAAATGTGGTCACGAGCAGGATCCACTGGGTGTTTCCCGACGACTGATCTGGCAAGGCCATCACCAGTATCTCAGTTAACTAGGGCACTATTGGATTTAACAAATATTTAGGGGGTCCTTTAAGAGAATCAGCTAAAATATACTGGAAAATAAAATGATTCCTGAAAAACACAGTCTACAGAACTATAATCAACTTATAAAAATGAATAAACTAGTCAACCCTGACCCTGACTGTCTATAATTCTGGCAATGTGTACCATACAAATATGCTTAAAGAAGCAATACGAGGGTACATTCAATAGACATAGAATTTACAGTGCAGAAGGAGACCATTCGGCCATCTACACCGGACCCTGAAACAGCACCTTACCCAAGTTCACATCTCCACCCTATCCGCGTAACCCAGTAACCCCACCTAACTTTTGGACACTACAGGACAATTTGGCAAGACTCACACATCTTTGGACTGTGGGAGGAAACCGGAGCACCCGAAGGAAACCCACACAGATATGGGGAGAATGTGCAGACTGCGCATAAACAGTGACCCAAGCAGGGAATCAAGCCCGTGTCCCTGGCGCTGTGACGTAACAGTGCCACCACTATGCTACCGTGCCGCAATAGAATTTGCAACAATCTAGCAACAATGAAATGAAATGAAAATCGCTTATTGTCACGAGTAGGCTTCAATGAAGTTACTGTGAAAAGCCCTAGTCGCCACATTCCGGTGCCTGTCCAGGGAGGCTGGTACGGGAATCGAACCGTTCTGCTGGCCTGCTTGGTCTGCTTTAAAAGCCAGCGATTTAGCCTGGTGAGCTAAACCAGCCCCTATGACATGACATGACTAGGCCAGAAATGAGTTTGACCGTGGAACAGAATGCATGAGAATCATGCAATGTCAAGGGAAGGATAATTCATTTGGAGTAATTGATTAATGTCTAATTAGCCAATTACCTGTTATGTGACTGACACTTTCCTGATCAAATCAAGGGGATTCCATTCTCTGCTGAGAATGGAACCAATGAGCAAAAATAAGGGCTGAACAGATAAAGATTTCCTTAAAATTGCGATCCATATGGCTGATTATTAGATGAATAATTCTTGAAGCATCTGTGAAAATTACCTTTAAAGCATTTGTTGAAATTACTTTTATTTTTTAGCCTTTTCTAGAACTAATTTTATTTTGAAGCCTTTTCTTCTACTTTCCCGTATCTCAAAGACTTTTCAATATACTCTCAAACGTTTTTCTATTTAATTTTGTGCAAATGTATTAAGTGAATTCTTGAAAAATAAAGAGTGCTTGGATACCTCTTCAACCTGACTTGAGTACCTTATCCAGAGTAGAGATAAGATGATCTTTCAGGCACTTAATGATGTTCCACAGGCTTTACGCTGCAAATGACTGTCCCGCCACCAGCCCAAAAGCTCCCCACTGATGAGGGGAACAGCACTTAAACCAATCCCGCAGAACAAACTCCAGACAGCACGCAGGCATACTACCGTGCAGACCAGCTCCACGATTGAGGGGTGCCGTCCTCACCAGGCTCATGGACTTGGTCGACTCCAGGAGGAAAGCCTGTTCCCTCGAGGTGGTGGGAGGGTCAACCACAAGTCAGCCAGTGTCGCCTGGGAGGCAGTGGGAGCAGCCATCAGCTCAGGGAGTCTCACCTTGAGGACCGCCACCCAGTGCCACAAGATCAACAACCTCCACTGGGCCACACAGGTGATTTGGCATCAGCCCCCTGACATGGGTCCTGCCTGCCATCCCCAGACCCCCGACTCTTCCCCCCCCCCCCCCCCCCCCCCCCCCCCCCCCCCACCTCCAACTCTGCACCTAGCACCACCCTCCTGCCTCATGTCCCAGCACACCCCACCATGCTTGGAAGTGGTGCCCACGCCTGTTTCCCGCAATGCGCACCCTACCCGCTGGGATCACAATGTTCCCTGTGTCCCTTTAGGAGAAGTTGGCCCCCCAACAGATGGGAAAAGGCCCAGACAGGCAGCGAGTTGCCAGAATTAAGGGTCCTCACTCCCTATTAGGAACGATCCTGGAGGTTGCAGGGCTGGGAAGGACAGATTGGTCACTGATGTCGAGCTTGGCCTATGCTGCAAAGGCAATGATCCACTAGCCTCCACCCAGATGATGTCACACACGATTTGTTCATGCCAGCATGATGATCCTTCCCTCTCACTAACCACATGTCCCTTCTCCCACAGGATCCTCAACCAGCGGTGGCAGCCCATCCTGGGTACCCCAGTGCCCCACCTCGCCTCCAAGGATGCCACCATTGAGGTGTCACAGCTATCTTTCCTACCCCCCACCAGCGCAGAGATACATACGTGGCGGGCAAAAGTAGTGGACAGGCTTCTGGGCCACGATCTGGTGAGCATCACAGTCGCAGATGCACATCAGGTAGTGGCAGGAACTTCCAAGGGAGACAACAGTCGGAGGTCTGCTGGATCCCAGGACCCAGTGGAGTCCCAGTCAGATGCTGAACCAGGCTATTCCGGGACTGATGCAGCTGATAAGACGCAACCACGAGATTCAGAGGAGGAGGTCAGCGACATTCTAGTGGACCCATAGCCGATTAGAAGAGTCCCAGAGGTTAAGGGCGCAGGAGATAGCGCCTGCAATGCCTGACTTCGAGGTCAGCACTGCCAAGGTATGAAGCTACTGTGTAGTGGTCCCATTGCAAGCGTACGGAGAAAGACCACCAGCTCTGAATACTTCCGTCTGCACAGAGGCACGATGCAGGGAGCCCACTGTCCCGGCTGCTCTTTGCCCTGGCAATCATAGAAACTGAAAATAGAAGCGGGGGAGGCCATTCGGCCCATCGAGCCTGCACCACCATCCATTATGATCATCGCTGATCAATCGAGCCATTGGCAATCACCCTCAGAGTGGTGACGGGCTGGAGAGGTATCCAAACGGAGGAGAGAGAGAGCATAGAGCCCGAGTCCTAACTGGAGGATTGTATGCAGTTTTAGTCACCACATTACAGAAAGGACATTATTGATCTGGAGAGAGTGCAGAGGAGGTTTACAAAAACGTTGCCAAGGCTAGAAAAGTGTAGCTACAAGAAGAGATTAGATAGGTTGGGGTTATTTTCCTTGGGGGTTATTTTCCTTGGAGCAAAGAAGGTTGAGGAGTGACTTAATTGAGGTGCACAAAAAATTATGAGGGGAAGAGATACAGTGGACAGGATAAAATAGTTTCCCTTGGTGGAGAATTCTACAACCAGGGGACATAGATTTAAGATAAGAGGCAGAAGGGAAGGATAAAACTATGGGAAGCATAATGGTTTTCAATTACTAGGGGGCATAGGTTTAACGTGCGAGGGGCAAGTAGATATACGAGGCAGGTTTTTTTACACAGAGGGTAGTGGGTGCCTGGAAATCGCTTCCGGAGGAGGTGGTGGAAGCAGGGACGATAGTGACGTTGAAGGGGTGCCTTGACAAATACATGAATAGGATGGGAATAGAGGGATACAGACCCCGGAAGTGTAGAAGATTTTAGTTTAGACGGGTAGCATGGTCGGCGCAGGCCTGGAGGGCTGAAGGGCCTGTTCCTGTGCTGTACTTTTCTTTGTTCTTTGTTAATGGGAAGCAAAGCAGCAGGTTAGCAAGTGGGGAGGTGGGTTCAACTACATGGAAAATTATGAAAAATGTTAAAGAGAAGAAGAACTCAGGAGATGTTATTAATGGAGGTGTTAGGATTCAAAAGGAAGGTATTCAAACTAGCAAAGTGACACTTTACCTGAATGCCCATAGCATTCGAAACAAGGTAAATGAGTTGATGGCGCAAATCATCATGAATGAGTATGATTTAGTGGCCATTACAGGGACATGACTGCAGAGTGGTCATGACTGAGAGTTAAATATCCAGGGGTATCAGACTATTCAGAAGGAATAATGGTGTAGCACTGATATTTAAGGATGACATCAGGGTGGTAGGGAGAGATGATATATGTTCTATGGAGAAAAAGGTTGAATTCATTTGGGTGGAAGTTAGAAATAGTAAGGAGAAAAGTCACTGATAGGTGTAGTATATTGGCCACCAAATAATATCACAGTGGGGCGGACAACAAATAAATAAATAACTGATGCATGTAAAAATGGTATGCAATTATCATGGGAGATTTTAATCTACATGTCAATTGGTCAAACCAGGACGGTCAAGGCAGCCTTGAGGAAGAGTTCATAGAATGTATCCACAAGAGTTTCCTCAAACAGTGTGTGATGGAACCTATGAGGGAGCAAGCTATCCTCGATCTGGTCCTGTGTCATAGACTGGAATAAATAATGATCCCATAGTTAGGGACCTCTCGGAAGGAACGATCAGAATATGGTTGAATTTAAAATGCAGATGGAGGGTGTGAAGGTAAAATCCAATCCCAGTATCTTGTGCTTAAACAAAAGAGACTACAATGGGATGAGGGAGGAGTTGGCTAAGGTAAACTGGGAGCAAAGACTTTATGGTGGGACAATTGAGGAACAGTGGAGGACTTTCAAAGCGATTTTTCAGTGCTCAGCAAAAGTATACACCAGTGAAAAAGGAGGACTGTAGGAAAAGGGATAATCAGCCATGGATATCCAAGGTCAACAGACAACCGCAAAAAATCTATGAACAAAAGTAAGGTAGATGATGAGAGTAAATTAGCTCAGAATATAAAAACAAATTGCAAAGTTTCTACAAATATATAAAACAAAAAAAAAGAGTGGCTGAGGTCAACATTGGTCCTTCAGAGGATGAGAAGGGGGATTTAATAATGGGAAATGAAGAAATGGCTGAGGCATTGAACAGGTATTTTGTGTCAGTCTTCACAATGGAAGACACAAATAACATACCAATAATTGATGGCAAGGAGGCTATGGCAGGTGAGAACCTAGAAACGATCATTATCACTAAGGAGGTAGTGTTGGACAAGTAAATGGGCCTAAAGGTAAACATGTCTCCTGGTCCTAATGGAATGCATCCCAGGGTACTAAATGAGATGTCGGGGGGAAACAGCAAATGCGCTCGTGGTAATTTACCAAAATTCGCTGGACTCCGGGGCGGTTCTGGCAGATTGGAAAACAGCAAATGTGATGGCACTGTTTAAAAAAGGAGACACACAAAAGGCAGGCAAGTATAGGCTAGTTAGTCTAATTTCTGTACTGGGGAAAATGCTTGAATCTATCATCGAGGAAGAAATAGCGAGACATCTGGATAGAAATTGTCCCATTGGGGCGCCTTGTGGGACTGGGACTGCTGCACTGCGGACCCGGGTTCGAATCCCGGTCCTGGGTCACTGTCCGTGTGGAGTTTGCGCATTCTCATGTCTGCATGGGTTTCACCTCCACAACCCAAAGATGTGCAGGTTAGGTGGATTGGCCATGCTAAATTGCCCCTTAATTGGAAGGTCCAAGGTGTCCAAGGCGTAGCTCAATCATCGACGGCGATTGCTGAGCTCCTCGAAAGCATGTCCGAGTCGCTGGGGGGACGTGTCCTTAACGCGGTGTACCTTTCAGAGGTGCTGCGGACGGAGTCCCAGTCTCAGGTGTGCATTGCCAAGGTGCTCCAGAGAACTTCCCAGTCGCTGGAAA
The DNA here is from genome assembly GCF_902713615.1 of Scyliorhinus canicula. NCBI lineage: Eukaryota > Metazoa > Chordata > Chondrichthyes > Carcharhiniformes > Scyliorhinidae > Scyliorhinus > Scyliorhinus canicula. The sequence continues at coordinate 178,397,985 of NC_052146.1, forward strand.
TATGTGTCTCAGTCTCAGGTGGACCTTGCCAGCACTACAGAGCATGTTCCAAATGCTGGGGGGGGGGGTGTTCCAGTCTCAGGTGGACATTTCCAGGGCACAGTGGAGCATGTCCCACTGTCAGGTGGACATTGCCGAGGTGCTGCAGAGCTAGACCCCCTTAGAGGGGCATCACCGAGGGCACTGACACAATGGTGCGGACATTGGGGAGCTGGCAGAGCCAGATGACGCAGGGACATCTGGAGCTAAATCTAGCTGTCCCTCCTTCACATGGTGACCCCCAGGGCCTTACGAGCACTGATAGCGAGTGCTGGAGGCCAAGCAGGACCCTCCATACCGGGAGACAACAGCGGTCACCAGCTCTCCAGAGACCACACCCCTGGGGTCAGTGTGCGGAACAGGGTGGCACGGCGAAGCCCAAGGAGGCAGGGGACCTCTGGCAGGAGATAGATATGAGCACGCACTCAACAGTTAGACAGGTGTCAGACTACAGTATAGATTGAGGAGCACCTGAGCTCATCTCAAAGCGGGTTATCATCACCTTCCTGCCTTGTATATTGACCCGCTGACAGTTTGGACACAGGCCCATCACCCTGGAATGATGTAACACATTCTCCGGTCGGGTGGAACAGGGGGATTGGATGGGGAGAGGGAGTGCGATAACAGACAAAGCCACGTCCTATGTGAAGTGGGCAGGAGGAGGGCCTCGCTGGTCCTCCGGGCATGCTGAACCCTCACCTCCGCAGCCTGTCTTCCATCCTCCGGCTCATCCTGCGGGTCCTCCCTGGGCTCATGCTCCAGCCCTTCCTTGTCCAGTTCCTCCTCATCCTCAGAGATGGCCACATGTTCCTGTTCCTCTACCTCCAGCATGTCGCCCCGCTGCTGTGTCAGGTTGTGGAAGGCACAAAGACCATCACAAAGCAGGCGACCTTCCGGGGGTGCAATGCAGTGCACGACCAGAGTGGTCGAGGAATCAGAAGTGCATCTTAAGCAGTCCGATTCACTGCTCAAAGACAGCCCGGGTGGCCACATGGGCCTTGTTATATCAGGTCTCCGCATCGGTCACCGGCCTACCAACTGGCATCATTAGCCAGAAAGTGAGTGGGTATCCTTATCCCTCACTAGCCAACCAGTTACCCTTGGGTGTCTCTCAAAGATGCCGAGGATCTCCGACTGCCACAGGTTGTAGCTCTTGTACACACTTCCTGGGAAGCATGCGCACACATGGATAATCTTCAGGTGGTGATTGCACACAAGTTGGATGTTCAGGAAGTGGAACCTTCCTGTTAATGAATGGCGCTCCCCGACTGCATGGTGGGCACAAGGCAACATGCGGTCATCTATTACCCCCTGGACCTGGGGCATCCTGGCGACGGTAGAGAATCCTGTTGTCTGGGCATCTTGTTGGGCTTGGTCCAGGTCAAAGTTTTATGTAATCAGCTGCTCGGCAAACATGGCATCCGTGATATGGGCTGTTGGTTGGGATATGCCGCACAAGTCCTGTTCGAGCCCTGGAATGAATCCGAGGTGTAGAGGTTCAGGGCTGCGTTGACCTTGATGACCACCTGGAGCTGGTATCCTCCTCCACCTCATGGTGGCAAGTTTGCTGCCACTGGCTTCTCCGGTGTCTGGCAGCCTGGCTTGCCGGCAGCATACGAGGGCAGCCTCCGCAGGGTCCACAGCATCAGCCATACTATGATATCTGTAAGAATTGGAAAGGGCGAGAGACTGACAATCAGCTTCCACCTCCGATCTGCGGATCCCCCAGGTCTTCTCCACTCTCACATACCCTGCTATCCCTCATGGTGCCACCAACACTCCCTGCACACCCCCCCCCCCCCCCCAAGCTGCTTCTGGGTGCCCTGGGCTCACTGGAAACGTTACCTGGACCAGACACTGGTTCCCTTTCTGGTCTACACGCACACCCTCTGGTCGAGGGAATGTCCCTAGTGTCGTCGCCCAGTTCCTGGGTGTTAATGTTGGCTGCTGCCTCTTTGGTATTTGTGCTTCTGGAGTTCAGGCAGAGTGTCTGGCCTCAGCCTAATTAGGATGCTAGGCAGTACCAACCGCCTGCTTCATGGCATGCATTCCCATGGGAATCCACGTGGGAGCTGTGCAGTGCCCACAATACAAGAATTGCCAATTCCCTATTAGCAATCTTCAGCTGTGCAGCCAGTGGCCACCACGGTCAGTGGGATTTAAAGTGATCTTTACCATATTACCACGGATGAGGCTCTGTCACGGGGGTGTTTGGTGAGACAGACAGGCAGCAGCAGGAGCTTCCCCCATTACGGGTATACACAATCCGGGCGGGTTGGCTGACCCACCCCCACCTCATCCCAGGGGTGACCCCTCACCGATGGCACCCCCCACCCTGTGCATTGGCGCAGTGGCACCAGTACCCCCAGGCTGGCTGCCCAATTTCGAAGACAGTTACTCACCTCCTTGGATCCCCACAGCAGCCATTCCGCTGGCTTCACATCTTTTATATAGCTGTATTGAACCTCACCAACGTAACGCTCGCTGGGGAGGCGGTTAGATCATGGTAACTGTTTGATAGGGGGCCCTTCCCGTTAATGGTTTAAAGTTTGAACTTATTGATGATTATTGGTTTCTCGCCACGCTGTGGCGTGATCTAGATCTCACCAACAGGAGCTGGACAGTTAGGTTCCTGATTTTGGCCTCACCCGCAATCTAACCAGCCCGCTCGTTTTACCTGCACAACGAGGCCGGTAGATCGCGCCCATCATCTCTACATTTATCCCATCAAACCCTTTCAGAATTTTAAAACCACGACCAGGTGACCGTTCTACATTTTTCCCCATCTCCGTTTTGGTATAATTCTAAATTCTAAAATCTTTTTCCACTTTCTCTAGTGCCTCTATATCCTTGTTATAAAAGGTTACAGTTCACAATACTACAAAGGTGCAGTCTAACAAGCTCTATACAAGTTCTCCCTTTCTAAATAAACTCCAGTGTTTTGTTTGATACTTTTATGGCCTTATTAACCAGCATTGCTTCTTTCAGGTGACATTTGAATCAGTGACTCCAGATCCCTTTATTCCTATACCCCATTCAGACACTTATTTTCCAAACCTCCTAACTTCCTGCCAACATTTACTGCCTTACTCATATACATATTTAAGTGCATTTGTCAATTAAACACCTATTCTGAAAGTTTGAGTAACTATTTTTAACCCCAACTCTGTTTTTTGTTTTATTGCCAGCTTACTATCTATTCATCTACTCATCCCTAACTCCAAATTTTCCAACCTTAAGTCATGATTCTGCTGTGCATATCTTATCAACAGGTATTTTGGGAACCCAAGAATATAACATCGATGGCATCATCTTTTAATACCTTTTATGTTAATTTAATAATTTCAGTAAGATTGGTCAAGCATGATCTTCCTTTTTGAAATCAGTATCAACTGCTCTTCATTGCATTTTCAGTTTCTAAATGTTTTTCTGTTACATCTTAGGAAAGATTCCATTGTCTTTCCTACTACTGACATTAAATTAATTGGTCTATAGTTCCCTAGGCGAGTTCTATCTCATTTTAAATTCAGAAATCACATTAGTATATTGTACGTATTATATGTCATTCTTGTTGACACATCACAACCAACATTATATGTTTCCTACATTGTTTTATTAAATTGTGATGTGGTACCCACAGTAGAAAAAGATATGACACTAACCAATTAACAGCAATAATTTTTTAAAGTTCATTTTTGCTGGATATAGGCGTCACTGGTTAGACCAGCATTCATTGTCTGTCCCGAGTTGCCTTTCAGAAAGTAGTCTTGAACTGCTGCAGTCCTTGAGGTGCAGGTATACCCATTGTGCTGTTAGGCGATATATTTCCAAGTCTGGATGTGAATGACTTGGAGGGGAACCTCCAGCTGGTGGGGTTCCCAGGTATCTGCAGCACGGTAGCATTGTGGATAGCACAATTGCTTCACAGCTCCAGGGTCCCAGGTTCGATTCCGACTTGGGTCACTGTCTGTGTGGAGTCTGCACATCCTCCCCGTGCGCACATGGGTTTCCTCCGGGTGCTCCGGTTTCCTCCCACAGTCCAAATATGTGTAGGTTAGGTGGATTGGCCATGATAAATTGCCCTTAGTGTCCAAATTGCCCTTAGTGTTGGGTGGGGTTGCTGGGTTGTGGGGATGGGGTGCCGGTGTTGACCTTGGATGAGGTGCTCTTTCCAGGAGCCGGTGCGGACTCGATGGGCCGAATGGCCTCCTTCTGCACTGCAAATTCTATGAACCTTGTCCTTCTAGATGGCCGCAGTCAAGGGTTTTAAAAAGGTGTTGTCTAAGGAACCCTGGTGAGTTCCTGCAGTGCATCTTGTAGATGGTACACACGGCTGCTGCTGTTCATCGGTGGTGGAGGGTTTATTGTTCATGGAAGGCGGAGCAATCAAGCGGACTGCTTTGTCCTGGATGTCTTTGTGTCAGATATCTGGAGTGTTGTTGGAGCTACACGCTACCAGGCAAGTGGAGAGTATTCCCTTACACCCCTGACTTGTGACTTGGTGAGCAGGCTTTGAGGGGTCAGGAGGCGAGTTACTTGTCGATTACTTGAGACACCCAGACTATGCTTTGGGGGGGTACAGGTTCAAATTTCACCATGGCAGCTGGTGGAATTTGAATTCAGTTAATACACCTGCAATATAAAGTTAGTCTCAGTAATGGTGGCCTTAACTATTATCGAATGTCATAAAAATATCTCTGGTTCAGTAAGGCCCTTTAGGGACTTTGTCTGGCCTACACATGACTCCAGATACACAGCAATGTGGCTGACTTTTAACTGCCCTTTGCAATGGCCTAGCAAGCTACTCAGTTCAAGGGCAATTAAGGATGGGCAACAAATGCTGGCCTTGCCAGAGATACCCACATAGCATGAAAGAATAAAAAGAAGCACACAACAACACAGAAAAACGTCACCTCAAAATGATGTCTGCATTACTTAATATGATTTGATGTGTATCATGTGGGATTTTAAGTCGGCAAATGTCAGGCTTTGAATCATGGAGGTAGAAGCCCTATACAGCCAATGCCCTGAACACGAGCATTTATTTGACAGCAGGCACCTCCAGGAGAGGAGATAGGAAGGGATGGAGGTTTGAGGAAAACAAGAAGTTCCATCTCAGTATTCTCTTGCATATACATAGTATACCTATCTCTGTTTGGGCAGAGGTTTAGCAGCAATAAATAGTTGTAGTAATTTTAGTTAGTGTTCTAGAGTGGGTAGCAAGATTACATTAAGCTTATAATGAAGCTTTTGGCATGGTGATAATACAAAACAGATAACACAGGGATTTAATCTTTTTATTATACTTATAGAATTTGCATTGTGTTATTTTACAATCCATTCAACTGTTGCAGATGTGTTTAATTTTCATATCAAAATTTTGATTCAACTAATTGGCATAGACATGCAACTCTCCTGCAGTAAGCTTTTCTGGGTGCTTAGTTGCCGGAAAGAACCACTATAAGCCCAATTCAATTGCCAAACTGGAGAGGAAAGGAGTCAATATTGCAGGTCGCACATCTCCCAAAATGTAAGCAAATCTTCCTTTTCCCCACTCTGGTGCATATTTCTGCAAGCATAAAGACCCATCTCAGTCAGTCACTAAAATTAGAATTTCAGGCAAAGTAATGAAGTGCGGGTGGATTATTTGAGTATTTTCAGATGAGTATTAAAACAGCAAAATGGCACCAACAAGATACATTATATTCCTGTGTCTGTGATGCAGCTATTTTGCTGAGGACTGAGGTTAGTATTCCAATTTAGAAGGCAACTGCTAATTATGCAGATATGTCAACCGAGTACAAAACAAGGGCCTACTAATATTGCCCTTGCCCTAATGTCATGTGGGTCACTGTGTGGAGTCTGCACGCTCTCCCCATGTCTGCGTGGGTTTCTTCCGGGTGCCCTGGTTTCCTCCCCCAAGTCCCAAAAGATGTGCTTGTTAGGTGAATTGGACATTCTGAATTCTCCCTCAGTGTACCTGAACAGATGCTGCAGGGTGGCGACTAGGAGATTGTCACAGTTACTTCATTGCAGTGTTAATGTAAGCCTACTTGTGACACTAATAAAGATTATCATTAATAACTTGAAAAGCCACAAAAGTAGGTAGAATACTATTATGTGCACAGTGGCATGTTCACAGTATAACTGCATCGTGAATTGCACCTTTCAAATAGATACATGAAAATCCAAACCAAAATCTGTATTTGAAGAAGTTAGAGACAAAGACAAATATCTTATGCTCACAAATGTAAAGGGGTCTAGAGCTCATTACCTTTATAAGCCAGCGGTTTCATCACTTTGGTGACTTCACAAGTTCAGACAAGGTAAGCTTTACAAACTAAAACAAATGAACAAAATTATATTGACTGGAAAAACTAGCAATATGCTGCACCCCTTCACTGCATCATATTGAGCTCACAAACCAATTTTACATTTTCCCAGGTCAGTTGGTTAAATCTATCCCTGTGGGTAAAACACAACTTCTCAATTAGCAGCAACATATGCATCACACACATGCTAATCAAAGAGATAGAAACATATTGTTGCACCAACCTTAAGGGATAGACCTGCATATAGGGAGACATAAAAGACTGGAGGAAAAACAGCAAATCTGAGCAAACGCCTACCCAAGTTATACAATTGCTAAAAGCAACAAATTTTTCTATTAGTTACATGCTCATCAGCTTTCAACTTATTTCTTGTTCATGAAATTCTGTTGTAAAGCGAAAAATATTGAGTTCTTACCACTACACATCTATTATTAAAAATGCCATGCCTATTTTGTCCCTGAATGTGTGAGTATAGTTGAGGCCACAATTATTGAACTGTGTTCAGAAATACATCCAGGCTATCCTGATGGCTCAAACCATATACAGAGGCCGCGATTCTCTGGTCCGGCGCCAGAGTGCCGGTGCCAAAACGGGAGTACTTTACTCCGGCGCCGAGACCCGATTCTCGGGTTCTGAGGGGGCCAGCACGGCGCCGAGACCCGATTCTCGGGTTCTGAGGGGGCCAGCACGGCGCTGGAGCGACCCATGTCGCTCCAGCTGCTGGTCCCAGCGTTGACCCTGCGCCGCGGGATCCGCACATGCACAGATAGGCCGGTGGCAACTAGTGCATGCGCACTGACCGTCATCCCCGCGCCTGCACCGATGCCAAATGGCGCAGGGATCCAGGAGCCGGTGCAGAAGAAAAGAGGTCCGCAGCCAGAGGCCAGTCTGCCGATCGGTGGGCCCCGATCACAGGCCAGGCAACTACGGAGGGCCTCCCCGGGCTTGGACCTCTCTTCGCAGCCCCAACAGGCCGCCCCCGGACCCTTCAACCCGAGGTCCCATCGGCCCAGAGCATGTTAGAACGGCGCCGGCGGGACTCGGATTTTGTCGGACAGCCGCTTGGGCCATCCAGGCCGGAGAATTGTGGTGCCGCCGGAGGATTGCCGCTACGGCAGTTTGCGACAATTCTCCGTGCGGCCCGCCGCCATTCGTGCGCGGCCGTTTTCACAGGGGTGAGAGAATTGCGTCCCTGCATCGGGGTGACGTGGCGCCATTCGGTCGGCGCCATGCCGATTCTCCAACCGGGGGGGGGGGGGGGGGGGGGGGGGGTCGGAGAATCCCGCCCAGAGATTGGCTAGGCCAGGCTTCCAGGTTTAATCTCTGCGGTTCACTGATCCCAGTTAGGACAGAGATAGGAACATTGTAATTAGCTTTAACTAAAGGGGAAAGAGGGTCGTTTGAATGAATTGAGGCTCAGCTCAGATTTATCAGTGTCCTGCCAAATAGCTTGCAAACACTCACTGTGAAGGCTCACGTGGCCACTTGGCTAAGTTACTGGGAGTTGGCATTGGTCCTGGAACCATCAACACCTCGAGATGGGTGAGAATGTAAAAGCAGATAAACGCTCCATGTAAAGTAACTGCAGAAAGATCTTTTTTAAACAAATCAAAATCAGGATTCACTGTAACAGTAAATAAAATGTATTTAACACATTCATTGCACCCAATGTGCAAATTTGAGTCCTTCAGAAGACCCAATACAGAAACACAATCACCTCAAAGTAGGCCTAACATGCAGGTTCAGTAGAATTCCGCAGCAGACCTTCCATGTATACAGGTTGCTGTGCAAACTACAAGAGACACAACCCAGTAGACCCAGACTCTACTTCAAATGACACCCTGCAGTTTCCATCATACCCAGCCTCTAAAGCCTTCATAGAATCATAGTATTTACAGTGCAGGAGGAGACCATTCAGCCCATGGAGTCTCCACCAGCACTTGGAAAGAGTACCCTACTTAAGCCCACACCTCCACTCTATCCCCGTAACCCAGTAACCCCACCTAACCTTTTGCACATTAAGGGACAATTTAGCATGGCCAATGCACCTAACCTGCACATCTTTGGACTGTGGGAGGAAACCGGAGAACCCAGAGGAAACCCACGCAGATACATGGAGGAAGTGCAAATGCCACACAATCACCAGAAGCCAGAAATGAACTCGGGTCCATGGAGCTGTGAGGCAGAAGTGCTAACCACTGTGCCACCCAACAACAAAGCTCCCCTTCAGGGAATTGAACCCGGTCTCCCGCGTGACAGGCAGGGATACTAACCACTATACTAACGAGGAACCCTTGCCTGTGAATAGTAAGTTGCCAATGGGCACGGCACCGAAAAAGGGTTTTGTTGATAACTAACTGTCCACCAGAAAAAAATTGCAGGAAGACATGACTTTCATTTTATAAGACAAAGGACACATGCTTTTACAATATTAACAGTGTATAATTATGAATAATGACTAGAGGAAAACATGCATTCTCCCACTATTTGTCAAGCTTTTACAAACAGAGAAAGTGAAGGCAAAATTAATTCTAACTTTACCATTATTTCTTCCTCCTCTTTCCACACTGTTTACCAGTGAACTTCTTGAACACACTGCATTTAAATTTAGGAGGTTGAAGAAGCTATATTTGACAAAATTGGAACTGCAATGTATTCCAGTCGATGGAGATCTTTCATTTATGAGAAGAAAGCTACTCTTTAATTCTAAATCTCTCAAAAACTAATATAACAAACCGTTAGATATTAAACTTCCAAGACTGCCTTAGTTATCCATCTATCCCAAATTAAGTATAAAGAGTGGCAATACTTACCAGTCATCATCTTTAAATATCTATTCTTTAATTTTTCTAGTTACACTCCCTCTTAAATTTGTCCCTTAAACTGTTCTTACCCATGGAATGGTTCCTGATCATAGAATTTACAGTGCAGTAGGAGGACATTTGACCCATCGAGTCTGCATCGGCCTCTGCAAAGAGCACCTCCACCCGATCCCCACACCTCCACCCTATCCCCCGCAACCCCAACTAACCATTTTTGAACACTAGGGCAATTTAGCATGGCCAATCCACTTAACCTGCACATCTTTGGACTGTGGGAGGAAACCGGAGCACCCAGAGGAAACCCACGCGCACACGGGGAGAACGTGCAGACTCCACAGACAGTGACCCAAGCCGGGACTCGAACCTGGGACCCTGAAGCTGTGAAGCAACTGTGCTAACCACTATGCTACTGTGCTGCCCCCTTGGAGTAATGTTCCACAGGAAGCAGCAGTCCTCTGGTACTACCCCCTTGCCTTTGATAAGAGAATAGCTGCATCTAATTAATGCTACGTAACCAACCTGTGTCAAAAAGATTTTCCTCCAACTGCATGCAGACTTTTGCCACCACTCTGGTCCCCAGCCCATTCTTGCCTTCATGCTTCATTTCATTTCTCTCTCCTTTCTTGTGCCTTCCCAAATTCCTCCCAACACTTTAGCACTTGTCAAGTTTCCTGTTCACTTGTTGCCATCCCAGGTTTAACTCCTCCTTGGATAAATCTACAGCTTCCCTCTTTTGTCACTTTCCAAATGATCATGAGCTGCAAACCCAATTGCCCCATCCTTTTCTCCAGCAACATTCCCACCCAGCGTGTTGCTCGAGGGATGTTCTTAATCTGCTACCTGCCCAACTTGCTTTTCCCAGTGGCCTCTACTGGTGATCCAACTCTCACTGCCCCTTTTCACATTTCCCTCCTAAAAGTCCATTCACTCACAAAGTCTTTGCAATCCATGAGATTACTTTGGATGATAGCATCAACATCATGGCCTTGACAGAAACTTAAGGACATTGCCACCTTCCCCTTAACTGAAGTCATCTCACCCATGATATCTTTTGCCACTTGCCTCAACCTGGCTATTGCAGTGGTGGTGTGGCTCTTATACCCAAATCTCATCTTGGTCAATTCCCTTAGTCCTTTGGCACATATTCCTCCTTTGATCACCTCACCCTATTCCACCCTCTCACCACTAATGCTGGTTCTCTCAGGCACACCAATCAGGCAAGTTTTCTGATTGAGCTACCTTAACTAATTTCCTCTTACCCTTTACAGTGGTTTCTTATTCTAGGTGAAGTAGACTTAGACAGCTATGGCAAGCAACTGGTTTAGCCATTTACCGACAAATCAGGCTGACCATAAAAGTACTATTGAGCCCTCCTCTTATCTGCAAAAACTGTTTACTGTTCCAGAATCATCCGGGTATGTACAAGGTAAGCCCCCCACCCTCAGTTTCTTTTCTCCACTGTGAGCTGTCTTCTTAAAACTCTCCCTGTCTTTTCCATCCTTGCCTCCAACAAGAGCAAGGAACTCTGATTTCGTTGTCACCAAGATTAAGACCACCCAATCAGCTGCCTGTCACTTCCTCCTTTCCCCTAGCCTAACAGGCTATACATCCTCCAAGGCTCCCTCCTGTCCTAGCCTGGATCGGGATTCCTTCTCCAGTTTCTTTTTTATCTCCCTCATGCCCTCTCTGGACTCATCTTGTTCACAAGAGCCAACTCTTGACCCTGTTCCTACTAAACTATTAACCATCCAATGTCCCTTCCTCGTGACCATGTTGGCCAATATACGGAATTATTTTCTCTCCTCGGATTCTTCCTTATTCGTGTACTCCGATTTCCTTGCAATAACGCAATTTGCTTTCCTGAACGCTTGCTGGACCTGCATGCTAACGTTGTGTTCCTTGTACAAGTAATTCCAAGTCCCTCTGAACATCAACATTTTTTTTAAAATTCTGTTTTTCTATTCTTACTACTAAAGTGAATAACCTCACACTTCCCCACATTATATTTCCCCACATTATACATCATCTGCCACCTCGTTGCTCAGTCATTCAACTTGTCCACGTATCTTTGTAGCCATTACCCCATCCTCAAAGCTTACATTCTTTTTACTGCCAGCAAACTTAGATATACTTTATCTCTTTGTCTAAAACGTGAATATAGATAGTAAATAGCTGATGCTCTAGCACTGATTCTGTAGTACTCCACTAGTCACAACCTGCCAACCTGAAAATGTCCCGGCTATCCCTACTCTTTGCTTCCTATCCATTTCCATGAGCCATCAAATTGCGTATTAACGTTGATGAGTAGCAAGTTAGAAAACCTTTTCAAAATTCAAGTTGACTACATCTGAAAAAATAGTTTTTATTGTCAAAACTTTTCATTTTACACTCATCAGGGCATTTGTAAGTATATAATGCAAGGGAAATCAACAAATTTATACTGGACAAGAAGAGTGCTGTTTGGTGGGCAAATGAACTCGGATAGGTAGGGGTGTTGACATGGAGAATAGAACCATAGAAAAGTTACAGCACAGAAAGAGGTCATTCGGGCCATCTTGTCCATGCCAGCCCCAGGACACCCAGGAGCCCTTTCTAATCCCATCTTCCTATACTGGGCCCATTAACCTGTTGCTTGCAGCACTTAAAATGCAAATTCAGGTAGTTTTCAAAAAGAGCTAGGTTCCCTGCCCCCACCACTAACTCAGGCAGCAAATTCCAGACACCCACTACCCTTTGCATGAAGAAGTTCTTCCTCCTATCCCCTCTACACCTTTGCCACTTATCTTGAATCTATATCCCCTGATTCTAGAATTATCCTATCCACATCGAAGGGAAACAATTTTATCCTGTCCACATCGTAGGGAAACAATTTAATCCTGTCCACTCTATCTCTTCCCCTCAATTTTGTACATCTCAATCAATTCATCCCTCAGCCTTCTTTGTTCCAAGAAAAATAACCCCAACCTATCTAATCTCTCCTTGGCAGCTACACCTTTCGAGCCCTGGCAACATTTTGGTAAACCTCCTCTGCAATCTCTCCAGAGGAATTACGTCCTTTCTGTAATACGGTGACCAGAACTGCACACAATACTCCAGTTGTGGCCTCACCAGTGTTTTATACAATTCCAACATTATATCCTTACTTTAGGGCAGCACGGTGGCCTAGTGGTTAGCACAGCTGCCTCACGGCGCTGAGGTCCCAGGTTTGATCCCAGCTCTGGGTCACTGTCCGTGTGGAGTTTGCACATTCTCCCCTTGTCTGCGTGGGTTTCGCCCCCACAACCCAAAAATGTGCAGAGTAGGTGGACTGGCCACACTAAATTGCCCCCTTAATTGGAAAAAATAATTGGGTAACCCAAATTCAAAAAAAAAAATGATATCCTTACTTTTATATTCTATACCTCTGCCAATGAAGGACAGCATTCCATATGCTTCCTTTACAACCTTGTCTACTTGAACTGCTGCCTTTAGGGACCTGCATATTTGTACACCAAGATCTCTCACTTCATCTACCCTCAGTATATTCCCATTTATTGTGTATTCCCTATAAGTGTTTGACCTCCCTAAATGCATGACCTCACACTTCTTGCTGTTAAATTCCATCTGCCACTTTATTGCCCACTCCACCAACCCTTCATATAGTTTTTGAGGTTATAGCTATCACCTACACTATCCACGACTCAGCCAATCTTTGCGTCATCTGCATGTTTCCCAATCATGCCCCCCATGCTCATGTCCAAATTGTTAATATATAACACAAACAGTAAGGGTCCCAACACCGAAGTCTGTGGACACCACATGAAACAACTTTTGATTCGCAAGGGCATCCATCAACCATTACCCTTTGTTTCCTGTTACTAAGCCAACTGTTTATCCAGTTTGCCATATTACCCTGGATCCCTTTGGCTTTTACTTTTTTGACCACTCTGCCATGTGGGACCTTGTCAAATACGTTGCTAAAATCCATGTATACAACATCCACTGCACTACCTTTATGAACCCTTCTCGTCACTTCCTCAAAGAGTTCAATCAAATTTGTGAGGCAAGACCTTCATTTAACAAATCCATGCTGACTACCCCTGACTAGTCCATGCCTTTATACATGACAGTTAATACTATCTCTTGGGATTGATTCTAATAATTTTTTCACACCGACGCAAGATTAACGTCTAGAATTGTTTGACATTTCCTTTGATCCCTTTTTAAACAATGGAACTAAATTTGTATTTCTCCAATCCTTTGGTACCTCCCCTGGATCTAGTGATCATTGGATAATCACCCCAGAGCATCTGCTATCTCCTCCTTGATCACCTTCAGTAGCCTCGGAAACAATCCAGCTGGCCCTGGTAACTTATTAACTTTCAAGGATTCCAGCCCTTTGAGTACTTCCTCGCTCCTTATGTTTATCCTGTTCAATATCGGTGTTCCTCCTGGACTACTATATCTACATCACCCTTTCCTTCGTAAAAACAGAGACAAAATATTCATTTACAACCCTTCCCACAGCTTCTGCATGTAAACACAACTTTCCTTCTTCATCTCTGATAGGTCCCACTTTTTCCTTAACTAACTTTTTACCATTTTTGGGTTTTCTTTAACTTTTTCATGCCTCCTCTTTGATTTCCTCATTTCCTTTGCACCAGTTTGCGACTGACAGTTAACTGCCAAGCATTGTTTAAAATTTAAACCAAGCGGCTTGACCCTGATTGGTCAAGATATTTCCCTGAAAAATGAACTAGTGAATGGCTATCTAACTTTGTTTAGCTGTGGTGTGGAGATTCGGTTTTGGACTGGGGTGGGCACCGTGAGAAGTCTTACAACACCAGATTAAACTCCAACAGGTTCATTTGGAATCACGACCTTTCAGGGCGTAGCTTCTTCATCAGGTGAGTAAAAAGGTAGGTTACACAAACACAGCATATATAGACAAAGCCAATGATGCAAGATGATACTTTGAATGAGAGTCTTTGCAGGTAATAAAGTCTTTACAAGTCCAGACAGTGTGACTGGAGAGAGGGATAATCACAGGTTAAAGAAGTGTGAATTGTCTCAAGCCAGGACAGTTGGTACGATTTTGCAAGCCCAGACCAGATGGTGGGGAGTTAAAAAAAATGTTGAGACATGAATCCAAGGTCCCGGTTGAGGCTGTACTCATGTGAGCGGAACCTGGCTCTCAGTTTCTGCTCAGCGATTCTGCGCTGTCATGCATCCTGAAGACCATCTTGGAGAACGCTTACCCGAAGATCAGAGGCTGAATGCCCTTGACTGCTGAAGTGTTCCCCGACTGGAAGGAAACATTCCTGCCTGGTGATTATTGCGTAATACACGTTCATCCATTGTCGCAGCATCTGGATGGTCTCGCCAATGTACCACGCCTTGGGACATCCTTTCCTGCAGTGTATGAGGTAGACAACGTTGGCCGAATCGCACGAGTATGTACCGTGTACCTGGTGGGTGGTGTTCGCGCATGTAATGGTGGTATCCATGTTGATGATCTGGCATGTCTTGCAGAGGTTGCCATGGCAGGGTTTTGTGGTGTCATGGTCGCTGTTCTCCTGAAGGCTGGGTAATTTGCTGCAAACAACAGCCTGTTTGAGGTTGTGCGGTTGTTTGAAGGCAAGTAGTGGGGATAGTCTTGGCAAGATGTTCATCTTCATCGATGACATGTTGAAGGCTCCGAAGATGAAGGGTACTCTTGTCGATTATATCCCGTGTTTTTCATCTGAGGAGGTTGGTGCAGTTTTTTTGCTGTGGTGTTGGAACTGTCTTGGATTCATGTCTCACTACATTTAACTCCCCACCATCTGGCCAGGGCTTGTGACATCCTACCAACTGTCCTGACTTCAGTTAATTCACATTTCTTTAACCTGTTTGTTTGTGAGAAAATTCTGTCTCTCACATTATATGATTATGGGATATGTTGGTGGGAAATCCTGCTTTTTACAATATAACTAATTCTTAACTATGTTGCAAATTGTATTTAACTCTGCAGTTCGATGTACTTTCTGTGTCTGCTACTGGAATAACAGCCCTGTGTGCAAACCAAATGACTCATCGCCAGGTGCATACTCAGACAATGGACTATTAACAAACTTTGCCCAAGGTCTGAATGCCCCAAGAATGCCCCAGGAAAAGGCTGTAGATTACAAACGAATAACCATTTATGGCATGGACTGAGATAATGGAGGACTAATTAGTTGTATATAATGAATTGTGACGCGAATAAAGGTGATTGGCAGTATGTAAATGAGAGTACAAACTGATTTTGCTTTTGAATCTGTATATTAACCTGCGAACCTTAGCTCAAGTGAGAAAGAGTACTGTCTAAAGGCTGCGGAGCCTCAAGCCTTTCTCCCAGAATTCTGATATAACGAACTGCTTCTTTACTCATCCTTTGTGTGAATATTTTCACCTCTAACACTGTGATTATCCCTCTCTGAATTCGCACCATCTGAACCTGTAAAGACTTAATTACCTGCAAAGACTCGCATTCAAAGTATCATCTTGCATCATTGGCTTTGTCTTTATATGCTGTGTTTGTGTAACCTATCTCTTCACTCACCTGATTAAGGAGCTATTCCTGATGCATTTTTTGGTAAGGTTAGTTTTGTTCTGTGGTTTAGATATATTCTTTAGTGGTTGGTGGGTGAATGGTTATCTGCTTTGTTTAAATTTCATATTCAATTGAACTTATTCAAATCATTTTGTTCGTGGGTAAAGGAATTTGGAGCTCAGGTTGTTAGCCTTTGTTCCTGGCCCACAAAACTGCTCTTCAGCAGCATGGGGAAAATCAAGTAAATTTGAAATGGCACGAGTTAGGTAAAGCAATTTTGCCTCTTCGCTTTCCCCTCTCCTCACCCACCTCAAGCAGCACACCAATTCAGTGATCCGTACTCCTGTTCAGCAAAGCTACTGTGCATCACTTTTTTTTGTATAATGCTTTAACTAGATTTGCTCTGAAATTTACTGACTCATTGCTGTTTAAGAAGGTATTTATACTACAAGTAATGTATTGGTGGAAAACAATTTCTGTTCCACACAAATACTAAATAAATAAGAATTAGGGATTGACCTGACCCATCCAGAGTGTGAAATGGAGCGAGATCCCCTGGAGAGGGTAATCTTGTACGTCATGCCAGTGACACAAAGCAGTCATGCAAACAACCAACTGTCCAGTGTACATCTGCCCTTTGGTTACCATCAACTCATGCTCCTCCGTTCATCATCAAGAAAGTTAAACGGTAATTTGACACCCACTGATCAAAGAATGCCGAATGTGATGCAAAGTAGTAACATTCATATCATTCTCCACGTAAATTTCAAAACATTACATTTTCTCATGTTCATATCCTTTGCAACCACAAAACTTTATTCTTCCTTTTCCCACTGCCGTAAGTGGTGCAATCCCTGTGGCTTCAGCAGAGTTAGAGCAGGTTACTCAGATCCCTTGTCTATCATCCAAGAATATTTCAGTAGTGAAATCTCCAGGTTTTGGAGCTCAACTGCACCAGTGCAGCAGTAAATAACCAATGGAACACAAAGTAGCATGTCAGGTATTGACTGAAGTGGGGGTGGGCAAGTAGTGCAGTTGTCACACTCCACTTTTACCACCTCAGCTGGAGAAAAGTTTGGCACAGTGAAGCCCTGTAAGGCTAAAGTACCTGCCATCCCATTTAAAAGAGTAGGCCTGTTAGCACCCAGACAGAGTGTGCACAGCTATGCGTCAAGGTATATATGGAATATTTGATAGCCAGCCACATTTGATGTTCCACAGAGTTGGCAATTCTGTCCATGCAAGGCAACATTGTCACAATGCCCTGCAATGTCCTCCTACACATGCTCATCCAATCCCTCTACAACAGGGGTGGGCAAACTACGGCCCGCGGGCCGCATGCGGCCCGCCAAAGGTATTTCTGCGGCCCACCAAGTCATTAAAAAAAAAATTAAAAAAAAAATTTAAAAAAAAAAAAAAAAAAATTTTTTTTAAGGTTAATGGGGGGGGGGCTATTGGGTTACTTACTGGTATAGGGTGGATACGTTGACTTGAGTATGGTGATCATTGCTCGGCACAACGTCGAGGGCCGAAGGGCCTGTTCTGTGCTGTACTGTTCTATGTTCTATATGAGGCGCCCAGAATCATAACCGGGTGAAGTAATTATTTTACTTAATATACTATGCGGCCCTTTGTGAATTGTGAATTTCTGAATGTGGCCCTTGCACGGAAAAGTTTGCCCACCCCTGCTCTACAAACACAGTGCAATTGGAAGGCCAATCAGTATGTTGCATATTCTCTGTCGCTCCTCAAATGAGTATCCTTTACATCAGTAGTTCTCAAATATCTGCATGTGTTCAGATGAACAGAGCTCGGAAAGAAATGCATCTCTTATGTAGACTTTCCATAGCTGTCCCTGCAATTACTGACAGCTCTTGCTCACTTGCAAGTCATCAGTTGAAAACCCACCTATCGGCCTAACTCACCAAAATGCAAATCGGATTGATTTTTTTCGTGGGTTGTAGGGCGCTAATTCCGAGAGTGGAGGGGGTCGAGTATTCGGCCATTGCCATCTCAGACCATGCCCCGCACTGGGTGGTGTTGGGGCTGTGGGAGGAGAGAGGCCAACGCCCTCTGTGGAGAATGGTCGTGGGACTACTGGCGGACGAGGAGGTCTGTGGGCGGGTCCGGAGGTGTATCCAAAGCTATGTGGAGACCAATGATAATGGGGAGGTTCCAGTGAGTGTGGTCTGGGAGGCGCTGAAGGCAGTTGTCAGAGGGGAGCTAATCTCGGTCAGGGCCCACAGAGTGAAGAGGGATAGGATGGAGAGGGAAATACTCAGGGTGGACAGGAGGTATGCGGAATCCCCCGAGGAGGGGTTGCTGAAGGAGCGGCAGAGCCTGCAGGCGGAGTTTGACTTCCTTATCACGGGGAAGGCTGAGGCTCAGTTGAGGAAGGTACAGGGAGCAGTGTACGAGTATGGGGAAAAGGCAAGTAGGATGCTGGCACATCAGCTGCGAAAGAGAGAGGTGGCCAAGGAGATTGGGGGAACACAGTGCTGAGGTCAGCAAGGATTAACGAGGTCTTCAAGGACTAGAGCCCCGGAAAGGGTGGGTGGGGAAAGAGAGAGAGAGAGAGAGAGAGAGAGAGAGAGAGAGAGAGAGAGAGAGAGAGAGAGAGAGAGAGAGAGATGAGGCAGTTCTTGGACCAACTTAGGTTTCCATAGGTGGAGGAGGGACGAGTAGAGGGATTGGGGGCCCGATCGAGATGGAGGAACTGGTTAAGGGGCTAGAGGGCATGCAGGCGGGCAAGGCCCCGGGTCGGGATGGGTATCCCGTAGAGTTTTATAGGAAATTCTCGGAGCTGCTGGGTCCGCTGTTGTTGAGGACTTTCAATGAGGCTAAGGAAAAGGGAAACCTTCCCCCGACGATGTCGCAGGCTCTGATCTCGCTTATCCTCAAGCGAGACAAGGACCCTGCAATGCGGCTCCTATAGGCCGATTTTGCTCCTTAATGTGGATGCAAAGCTGTTGGCCAAGATTTTGGCCACTAGGATTGAGGAGGACTGTGTCCCGGGAGTGATTAATGAGGATCAGA
Source organism: Scyliorhinus canicula (assembly GCF_902713615.1). NCBI lineage: Eukaryota > Metazoa > Chordata > Chondrichthyes > Carcharhiniformes > Scyliorhinidae > Scyliorhinus > Scyliorhinus canicula. The sequence continues at coordinate 178,416,767 of NC_052146.1, forward strand.
TAGGGTTTGTGAAGGGCAGGCAGTTGAATACAAATGTGCGGAGGCTCCTGAATGTGATCATGATGCCCTTGGAAGTGGGGGGGGGGGGGGGGAGAGAGAGAGAGAGAGAGAGTGAGAATGTAGAAGTGGTAGCGGCAATGGACGCGGAGAACGCCTTCGATCGGGTGGAGCGGGAGTACCTATGGGAAGTGTTAGGCAGATTTGGGTTTGGAGAGAAATTTATAGAATGGGTCAAATTGTTGTATTGGGCCCCGGTAGCGAGTGTGTCGACGAACCGGCTGCGGTCAGGGTACTTCAGATTACATCGAGGGACGAGGCAGGGGAGCCCCCTGTCCCCCTTTTTGCCCTAGCAATTGAGCCGCTGGCCATGGTGTTGAGGGAGTCCAGAAACTGGAGGGGGCTGGTTCGGGGTGGGAGCATCGTGTTTCACTTCATGCGGATGACCTGCTCCTGTATATTGCTGATCCGGTGGAGGGGCTGGGGGAGGTCATGCAGTTTCTTAGGGATTTGGAGACTTTTCGGGGTATAAGCCGAATGTTGGAAAAAGCGAGCACTTTGTGATGCAGGCGAGGGGCCAGGAAAAGAGACTGGAAGAGTTACCGCTTAAGATGGTGGAGAGTAGCTTTCGCTACTTGGGCATTCAGGTGGCTAAGAGCTGGGGTGCCCTGCACAAGCTCAATTTAGCGCGGCTGGTGGTTCAGATGGAGGAGGACTTTAACAATTTGGGCGGTGGATGGATTTCATTTGTAAAGGGCAAATACCCCACCTTATTTTGTTAAATGGTTAAACTGTTAAACGGTTAAGTTGTTTTCTGTTTTACTGTTATGTTTTCTTTTTGTTGTTTTTCTTTTTGTAGTGGCTTGTAAAAATTGAAATATTTTGAATAAAAATACATTTTAAAAAAATTAACTGAATTGAACGTCCAGAGACAGCCACTTAATAGGCCTCTAAAATCTCCCTCTGGATCCCGCCATCAACGTAGGTGGTTTGCTGATCTGCAGTTCATCCCAAACGCAGGATTGGAACCAGGGAACGAAACTCCTGCCCAAAATGTGTTGTGATTAAACTGGATCCTCACAAACAAAAATTACCCTGATTTACAAATGAAAAAGAAAATCAGAAATGTCATCATGATATATCGATTAATAAACATATTTCAAACACCTGCTTCAATTCTCTTCTTTTGTACTATCCTCATCTTTGATGTCCAATACTAGAGTTTATTGCTTAGCTCTCTTCTGCTCCACTGCATCCTCATCCCTCTTCCCAAGATCCAACCCCACGGGACTCAAATATTGTACTCACCAAGCCTCTTTCCAAACCAGCTGTCTAGGGGGAAAAAACCCTCTCCTAAGCTCACTGTTCATATTGTTCCCTTTCTTCGGGCATGTTTCCTACTTCTTACTTTCCAAAACTATCAACCATTTTCTTCAATAGCCTAAGTTCTCCCCTTCCATCCTCGCCTATCAACTCATCTTCAGCTTTCCATTCCCTTTTATGCAGCTTAAAATGTGACAGACCCAAATCATTCTATTGGTTCCTACCAGAAACTTTGCACATTACCCATTCTATCTCCTACCCTGACAACTGATGAGTGAACTTCTATATCTTTCAAGTCTGATCCGCACTTCAAATTCTGGGTCCATTAGCATTTACTTCAATCTCCAAAATACTTAGCATATCCATGTCTGTCTCATCCACAACTCATCTGCCCTCCCCACCAAATAACACAAACCTTTATCCACACATTTGCCACCTATGAGATTGCCTTCAACGCCTTCCTCGCCAGACTCGAAAGCGCCACGCTACATAATAATAATCGATGATAATCTTTATTATTGTCACAAATAAGATGTTATTAACACTGCAATGAAGATACTGTAAAAGCCCCAAGTCGCCACATTCTGGCACCTGATCGGTTACACTGAGGGAGAATTCAGAATGTCCAATTCACCTAACAAGCACATCTTTTGCCACTTGTGGAAGGAAACCGGACCACCCTGAGGAACCCACGCAGACACGAGGAGAACGTGCAGACTCCACACAGACAGTGACCCAAGCAGGAATTGAACCTGGGACCCTGGCGATGTGAAGCAACAGTGCTAACCACTGTGCTACCGTGCCGCCCATAAGCTCCAACTCACATAGAACCACACCATCTGCATTCTATCCTGTACCAAGGCCCACTCACAAACTACCTCTTAACAACTGGCTTCCCATTCCTCAGTGCATTAGAGTTTCAAAATGTTTTGTTATTTACAAATCCTTCCATAGATTTGCTCAATGCAAACTGCCCACCAGCTCCCTTGGTTTGACCTCCTCTCCAACATGGGTTATGATCTTTGTTTCACCTATTCTTCTGCTCAACCATTGGTGGTAGCTTTCATCCATCTTATTGCTCTCGTTTCACAGTAACTTTATGGCAGTGTTAATATAAGTCTACTTGAGACAATAAAAAAAGATTATTATAAGATTATTCTGAAATTCTCTTACTAAGTTCATTTGCCTCACTGCACTTCTTCAACCCTTCCCCTACTCTTTCCACTTATTTGATCTCAGATCCAATGCCACAATGTGTGTTGGTGCATTAAAATCACAGAAGTGCATGTGCTTTGTTCTTCAAAAAAGGAGTCGTGTAAATTGCAGTGGTAAATTAATGTAATGGTTTTTAAACAAATACTTGCAAAACATTTTATCGACAAATAATTCCAATATGCAAGATGCCCTTGCTTCACCTTTCTCTTTGTCTCTTCTCCCTTTGTGAAGGTATTGACTGCTTGTTAGTGTACAACATCACAGGTGCCATCCATTCTCCTGCTGCTCACCCAGCCAATCATTGCTCATGATGGAACCACGACAGTAGCTGGTTACAGATCATTCAAACAAGAGGGACTTTGGAAGTTATGGCCGCATCCAATCCTACCTCATTAACTGCATATAGATATAGACTGCCTTTAAGTGTGGAAAATATGCCACGGTACTTAATGGATGTCAAGCAAATGAGCAGGAATTAGCGAAAGTGCTTGAAGAAATGGTTTTGAATAGATTTTAAGGAGAATTTTAAAATCTGTGTAGAGATATTAAGACAGAAGAGTTTTGAGCAAAGAGAGCCAAAAGCCCCATTAAAGAAACATCGCCATTGGTTGTCCCTTGTTTTGAGGATGAAGTCTACACAGGATCATGAGTTTCTATAGTGGGTCTTCATGAAAGTGAACTGTCTAATTCTGAACCCACAGATCTTTCGGCACAGGGTGCAAGATGTCGCAAGATGTAGTGGAATCTGAAATGGAGGATTTCCTTAATTTCTGCTCTGCTGCCGCTTTTTCTCATCCTTCAGGCAGGACTTAAAAGTGTGATGGACATGCTGTTGCCATTTTGAATGATTGATAGCAAGCTCCTCCCAGTCAATAGTGTTAATGCTGTTGTTCTTCAAGGAAAGCTTAAGAATGCCTTGAAGCATTTTCTTTGGAACATGGGCCATTTGAGATAAGACTTTTTTGTGTTTATGCACGGGATGAATGTGTCGCTGACTAGGGGCAGCATTTATCACACATCCCCAATTGGCCCCTGGTGGGGAAATGCTGTCCAACCATTCAGACAGCAAGTCAAAGTTGATTTTGCAGGAGTTTTGTCTGAATGTTTGTGGAGTTAGTGTCAAGATGCTAATTTTTGTTGAACAGTCACTGAATTGGGAGGATGCAGCAGAAGCATTGCTGCTGGAATTTTGCTAGCACTCCTATATGTCACTGCCAGTCTCACTGCTGTACAGAGGTGTGTTGGCGACAACTGCTCTGTATACTTAGGACTTTGGTTGACTAACGAGGAGTTTGCTGTCAAACACTGGTTGTTGTAGTTTGTAGAAGACTGAGCTGCTGCAGTTGATCATGTGCTTGATCCCCTTATCAATGGTGACCTTTTGTGAGAGGTGGCTGCCAAGATATGGGAAGTGCTTAAAAGGAGTAATAAGATAAGGAAGAAGGGTGACAGTTATATTCTGACGTGTGGGAATAGAGGAGCAAGGTCAAGCAAAAGTTTGCTCAGGATCAAGTTTAATGCTTTTGAAAGGAGAGAAAATCATAAATCAGCCTAACTCAGGGAACATGGAGCCTTGGCAACCAAAAAGCAGAGATCAGCTAACGTGAGAATAGACAAGATTCTATGATAATCATCTCCTTGAATTTATATATTGCCAAACCATAATTATGACAGTTGCTGACCCAGCCTTTCCCGACATATGATTCAACTGCAGGTAGAGGAATTAAAAATGAAGGACAAGGGTAATGCACAAAGGATACGATTAAATAGGATTAAGGAACAGCCCATCCTTCAACCATGGTACCTATCTTCTGCCTAAGATAACATGCACATGCATGGTAATCACCTCTACATGCAATTGTGACATAAGTGACGTTCAGGAATAAACCTTTCATGACAGAATCAGAATGCAGATTCTAAAAGATAACTGTTACCAATAGAAAAGGTTTTGCAGTTGTATATTTGAACAGGAGATCCCAGATAAAAATTAGATTTTGAAATTCTGGAACAGAGCCTTTGAAAAGGGCATTTCTGCATTGTTCTGCCAAACCTTCCCCAGAGTCAAGGTATTTAAACCCCTTTTTAATTCGGAACAGCCTGCTCATTTTTGACAACTCAAAACTCATGCCGAATACATGCTGCACATTCTAGATAGGGACAGAAAACCAGATAGCTTACCTGCAATGATGATAAGTGAAAAAGTGACGAGGGTCCAGGAAGATCGATCGCAGATCATATTAGCAACTAGCTTAAATAAAGGAAACAGCAGCAGAATAGCCCAGAACAGCCAGTTTACAAGGACCCATGGTCGTTTTGGTGGTACAATTGGAGTGCCTGGATAAGAGCCTCTTTTGAAGTATTCCTCCTGCAGCATATCCTGGAATTAGGGAAAGGAGTGTATATTTAGTGAAAATTATGTTTCCAAACAAAGATTCGTCCATCATATTGTTTGTACATCACTTCTCAAGTAGTTCTGGTCATTTCTGTAAACAGATGTGAGTATTAACAGGTCAAATCATCCAGTCTACAGAAAGGAGACTGGATCTATGACTGAGATGCATGTCAAGACCTGGGGAGGTGTCGACTCACTGAGCTCAAGAAATTTCAACTTCCAATGGACAATTCCCATGCTCCCAAAGACCCTCTACAAATGTCTCCAAATCAAGAGTTAAAGTCGGATACTTGGGACAGTTCCAATGTACCTACCTGAATAGTTACACAGGAAACGATACAGGTTAAAACCTCATCTAACTCCTGGGTAACTCCATAAAAGATCACCCAACCCAAATACACACATGAACCCTTCAACCCCCAACCCCCACCAATCACTCTCTCCCACCTACCCCTCCCTTTTCGTCCACACTCACACATTTACTCACTCACTCAGCCATTTACTAACATAATATGATTAGGGATAGTCAGCATGGTTTTGTGAAGGGTAGGTCATGCCTCACAAACCTTATCGAGTTCTTTGAGAAGGTGACTGAACAGGTAGACGAGGGCAGAGCAGTTGATGTGGTGTATATGGATTTCAGTAAAGCGTTTGATAAGGTTCCCCACGGTCGTCTATTGCAGAAAATACGGAGGCTGGGGATTGAGGGTGATTTAGAGATGTGGATCAGAAATTGGCTAGTTGAAAGAAGACAGAGGGTGGTGGTTGATGGCAAATGTTCAGAATGGAGTTCAGTTACGAGTGGCGTACCACAAGGATCTGTTCTGGGGCCGTTGCTGTTTGTCATTTTTATAAATGACCTAGAGGAGGACACAGAAGGTTGGGTGAGTAAATTTGCAGACGACACTAAAGTCGGTGGAGTTGTAGACAGTGTGGAAGGATGTTGCAGGTTACAGAGGGACATAGATAAGCTGCAGAGCTGGGCTGAGAGGTGGTAAATGGAGTTTAATGTAGAGAAGTGTGAGGTGATTCACTTTGGAAAGAATAACAGGAATGCGGAATATTTGGCTAATGGTAAAATTCTTAGCAGTGTGGATGAACAGAGGGATCTCGGTGTCCATGTACATAGATCCCTGAAAGTTGCCACCCAGGTTGATAGGGTTGTGAAGAAGGCCTATGGTGTGTTGGCCTTTATTGGTAGAGGGATTGAGTTCCGGAGCCATGAGGTCATGTTGCAGCTGTACAAAACTCTGGTACGACCGCATTTGGAGTATTGCGTACAGTTCTGGTCGCCTCATTATAGGAAGGACGTGGAAGCTTTGAAACGGGTGCAGAGGAGATTTACCAGGATGTTGCCTGGTATGGAGGGAAAATCTTATGAGGAAAGGCTGATAGACTTGAGGTTGTTTTCGTTAGAGAGAAGAAGGTTAAGAGGTGACTTAATAGAGGCATACAAAATGATCAGAGGGTTAGATAGGGTGGACAGTGAGAGCCTTCTCCCGCGGATGGAGGTGGCTAACACGAGAGGACATAGCCTTAAATTGAGGGGTAATAGATATAGGACAGACGTCAGAGGTAGGTTTTTTACGCAAAGAGTGGTGAGACCATGGAATGCACTACCTGCAACAGTAGTGAACTCGCCAACATTGAGGGCATTTAAAAGTTTATTGGATAAGCATATGGATGATAATGGCACAGTGTAGGTTAGATGGCCTTTAGTTTTTGACTTCCCATGTCGGTGCAACATCGTGGGCCGAAGGGCCTGTACTGCGCTGTATCGTTCTATGTTCTATGTTCTATTCAGATTGGATATTTCAACTTACCATATGGCAGTGTGTGCTGTAAAAAAGGGGCATGACTTGACTTCGAAGGTATGCTGTGTTCCATATTTGTGGGATAGCCATGTTCGTTAGACTCAGGCAGAAATACCGAGCAGTATCGGGACAGGCAAATGTCTGGACGCAGCAGCAATCAGGCAATAAATGTTGCTCATCAGAAGATCTGGACCAATATTTAAGGGTGTTGTAGCTTTTGCCCAAAATGATATGGAACCCACAAGTAAGACAGTTTGGCACAATAACTTACAAGCTTTCTTCAAGCTCAAGGCATACAACAAACAGATCATGCTACTATTTTGCTGTTAACATGGACTGTATAGGCGCAATCTAACCAAATTGTAACAAAGTCTTGTGATGAGTGCATTTAGCCGAGTGTTTCCCGCCGCTCAGTCAAGATACATCACGCTATCTATCAGGACTGTTGCAATTCGGGGGCTTAGTGGGGTATGCCCTGCAGAGGCCGCACTTAGTCCTGTTTCCTGCACTCAGGAGTCCCAGTCAGCGGAACTCACATTGTTAGAATCATAGAATATATACAATGGAGAAGAAGGGCATTCGACCCATGGAGTCTTCACCAGCCCTCCAAAAGGACACCCTAGCTAGGCCCATACCCGACCCTATCCCCATAACCCGAAAATCCCACCTAAGCTTTTGGACACTTAAGGCGCAATTTAGCATGGCTAATCCACCTAACCTGCACACCTTTGGACTGTCGGACCAAGACTGGAATTGAACCTGGGTCCCTGGTACTGTGAGGCAGCAGAGCTAACCACAGTGCCACCATGCCATCCCTGGTCTTTGAGGGGAAGGCATTAGATCTCAGAACCTCGGCAGATGCGGTTAGTGCATATTAGAGTGAGACTAGCTGTCTCGCTCTAACGTGCAAGATTTGCCAGATAGTGATCTCACCCACAATGGGCGAGATTCAGATCACTGTCTCACGAGATCGTTTTATATCTCGAGGCACGGCGAACAGAGCTTCTGGGATCTCCTGGCATCTACCAGCAGTGCCACCTTTTGGGCGCAATGCAGCTAGTAGACCGTGCCCTATATATTCAACAGTTAAAAATAAAGAACCATGGGGAAAAATCAGACTGCACAATGCAAGCTTCCTTTGTGCAAAACTATTTCCAATAGGGAATGGGTGTGGAGTGGAAGGGGGGGCTGTGGGAGGCAAATAGTTGCTGTTGTTAGGGAAGGAGGGAAAATGAGTAGTAGCCGTTAGGAGAATGGGAAAGAGTAGGTTTCAGGAAGAGAGGGATCTCATTGAATGGCGGTGCAAGTTTCAAGGGCTGAACCTCTGCTTCTATTTCTTATATTGTCATTTTCTTATGCATAAGGATTCTCAAATCCTTGCATTGACTGGTCTCCCGCCTTTTTAAAACAATGCTCTTCTTTTCCATTCTTCCCATTAATGGAAAATTTTACAGATTTCCCTACATTATACACCATCTGCCACATTGTTTCCTCACCACTGCAACCTCTTTGCAACGGTCTCACAGCTTACTTTCCCACTTATCTTTATTTAAACACGATTTAAACACGTTTTGTGAGCAAATAATTTACCAACCCAAAATTAGAGCAAGGAAAATAGCTTGGCTTCGGCTAATTTTCAACACATCTCACCACAAAATGTAAACTCCAGCTAAATAAAAGCAAATTACTGCGGATGCTGGAATCTGAAACCAAAGAGAAAATGCTGGAAAGTCTCAGTAGGTCTGGCAGCATCCGTAGGGAGAGAAAAGAGCTAACGTTTCAAGTCCAGATGACCCAAAGCTAAAAGACTTGGAAAGTGGGATATATTTATACTGTGGGGTGAGAGAATGAAAGATGAGCCATCGCCACAGAAACCAAGGGGAAAGTGTGCTAATTGCAGTCCCCAGACAGAACAAAAAGGTGTGAAAGGCCAAATAGCAGAGAAACTAACATAAGAGGGTAAAATATGACAGATGTAGATGTGGGGGAAGCAAAGGGGAGAAAAGGCAAGGACTGGGGGGATAAGATAGGGGGGGGGGGGGGAATATGTATAAAGAAAGACAAGAAAGAAAGAAAGAAATGGTAAAAGACAGTTAAAATGAATTGGGAAAAGAAAGCAAAGGGGTCGAGGTGAAATGAAATTGGGGTAGAGCTAATCATCTGAAGTTGTTGAATTTGATGTTAAGACCGGAAGGCTGTAGCGTGCCTAACCGGAAGATGAGATGTTGTTCCTGCAGTTAGCGTTGAGCTTCACTGGAACATTGCAGCAGGCCAAGGACAGACATGTGGGCATAAGAGCAGGGTCTTGTGTTAAAATGGCAAGCAACGGGAAGGTCAGGGTCCTGAATGCACACCGAAGGTGCTCAGCAAAGCAATCACCCAGTCTGCATTAGGTCTCTCCACTATAGAGATGACCACTTGGTCTACTGCATTCGCTGCTCCCAATGTAAACTCCAGCATTGGGCTCTACATGAAATAACATTAATTACATTTTTATAGAATAGGCATGTGGCAATTTAAATTGGATGCACTGCAAATAGTGATTTCACTAGCTAGTTTAAGAATTTAAGTAGTATTCAACGGGTGACAAAACACTAAATGACAGTTTGGAAAATGCCAGAAACTTAAATTTTGTGCGATATCACAGTAGTGAAACTCAGGATTATGAAATAAAGTTCAAGCACTATTAGCAAACTATTATTAGCAATCCGTATTAAACTTTATGTGGTTTGAAATTATAACTGCTGAGATCCTGGAACATGAAAAGAAATCCTGAGTGTAATAACCCCCTTGAGACCCATAGCAATGACCCAAGTGATCTCCCCATGAAATAAGAGCTCTCCCACTGAGGGGGCGGAGGCCTAGCAGCTGGGCTCGAGAATCTAGTGTTCAAAAGCTAGCCCAAATGGAACTTGTGCTGTATGCCATGTTGCAGCCTTTATGTACATTTTCAAAATAAACCTTCGTTTGTGTAACCTTTACGATTGTATACTGGCAACAAGGAAAAACTACGGCTTCGATTCTGGACATCTGGGGCGAAATTCTCCGACCCCACGCAGGGTCGGAGAATTGGCGGAAAGCGCCGTTATGTCCGCTCCCGCAGGTTTTCGAATTCTCCCGCCGGTAAAAAACCGGCGTTGTGCAAATCCCGCCGGCAGCCTGTGAAAACAGCTGGCGCCGGCGGGATTTCATTTTTTTTGCACTGACCTTAAATCTCCGGCCCGGATGGGCCGAAGTCCCGCCGACGTGGCCACGGGTCACGTCGGCGAAAATCACAGTTGATTTAAAACGGCGTCAACCATTGATGATGGTTGACGCCGTTCAGTGTCGGGGGTGGGTTGCGGCATCGGGGGGGGGGGTGGGTCGCGGCCATCGGGGGGGTGGGTCGCGGCCATCGGGGGGGTGGGTCGCGGCCATCGGGGGGGTGGGTCGCGGCCATCGGGGGGGTGGGTCGCGGCCATCGGGGGGGTGGGTCGCGGCCATCGGGGGGGTGGGTCGCGGCCATCGGGGGGGTGGGTCGCGGCCATCGGGGGGGTGGGTCGCGGCCATCGGGGGGGTGGGTCGCGGCCATCGGGGGGGTGGGTCGCGGCCATCGGGGGGGTGGGTCGCGGCCATCGGGGGGGTGGGTCGCGGCATCGGGGGGGTGGGTCGCGGCATCGGGGGGGTGGGTCGCGGCATCGGGGGGGTGGGTCGCGGCATCGGGGGGGTGGGTCGCGGCATCGGGGGGGTGGGTCGCGGCATCGGGGGGGTGGGTCGCGGCATCGGGGGGGTGGGTCGCGGCATCGGGGGGGTGGGTCGCGGCATCGGGGGGTGGGTCGCGGCATCGGGGGGGTGGGTCGCGGCATCGGGGGGGGGGGTCGCGGCATCGGGGGGGTGGGTCGCGGCATCGGGGGGGTGGGTCGCGGCATCGGGGGGGTGGGTCGCGGCATCGGGGGGGGGGTCGCGGCATCGGGGGGGTGGGTCGCGGCAACGGGGGGGTGGGTCGCGGCATCGGGGGGGTGGGTCGCGGCATCGGGGGGTGGGTCGCGGATCGGGGGGTGGGTCGCGGCATCGGGGGGGGTGGGGTCGCGGCATCGGGGGGGTGGGTCGCGGCATCGGGGGGTGGGTCGCGCATCGGGGGGTGGTCGCGGCATCGGGGGGTGGGTCGCGGCATCGGGGGGGTGGGTCGCGGCATCGGGGGGGTGGGTTCGCGCATGGGGGGGTGGTCGCGGCAAATCGGGGGGGTGGGTCGCGGCATCGGGGGGGTGGGTCGCGGCATCGGGGGGGTGGGTCGCGGCATCGGGGGGGTGGGTCGCGGCTCGGGGGGTGGGTCGCGGCATAGGGGGGGTGGGTCGCGGCATCGGGGGGGTGGGTCGCGGCATCGGGGGGGGTGGGTCGCGGCATCGGGGGGGTGGGTCGCGGCATCGGGGGGTGGGTCGCGGCATCGGGGGGGGGTGGGTCGCGGCATCGGGGGGTGGGTCGCGGCATCGGGGGGGTGGGTGGCGGCATCGGGGGGGTGGGGTCGCGGCATCGGGGGGGTGGGTCGCGGCATCGGGGGGGTGGGTCGCGGCATCGGGGGGGAGTGGGTCGCGGCATCGGGGGGGAGTGGGTCGCGGGCATTCGGGGGGGGGGTGGGTCGCGGCATCGGGGGGGGGGAGTGGGTCGCGGCATCGGGGGGGGAGTGGGTCGCGGCATCGGGGGGGGGAGTGGGTCGCGGCATCGGGGGGGGGGGTGGGTCGCGGCATCGGGGGGGGAGTGGGTCGCGGCATCGGGGGGGGGGGGGGGTCGCGGCATCGGGGGGGGAGTGGGTTGCGGCATCGGGGGGGGAGGGGTTGCGGCATCGGGGGGGGAGGGGTTGCGGCATCGGGGGGGAGTGGGTGCGGCATCGGGGGGGGAGTGGGTTGCGGCATCGGGGGGGGAGTGGGTTGCGGCATCGGGGGGGGAGGGGGTTGCGGCATCGGGGGGGGGGGGGGTTGCGGCATCGGGGGGGGAGTGGTTGCGGCATCGGGGGGGGAGTGGGTTGCGGCATCGGGGGGGAGTGGGTTGCGGCATCGGGGGGGAGTGGGTTGCGGCATCGGGGGGGGAGTGGGTTGCGGCATCGGGGGGGGGAGTGGGTTGCGGCATCGGGGGGGGAGTGGGTTGCGGCATCGGGGGGGGGGTGGGTTGCGGCATCGGGGGGGAGTGGGTTGCGGCATCGGGGGGGGAGTGGGTTGTGGCATCGGGGGGGGAGTGGGTTGCGGCATCGGGGGGGGGGTGGGTTGCGGCATCGGGGGGGGAGTGGGTTGCGGCATCGGGGGGGGAGTGGGTTGCGGCATCGGGGGGGAGTGGGTTGCGGCATCGGGGGGGGAGTGGGTTGCGGCATCGGGGGGGGAGTGGGTTGCGGCATCGGGGGGGGGAGTGGGTTGCGGCATCGGGGGGGGGAGTGGGTTGCGGCATCGGGGGGGGGGTGGGTTGCGGCATCGGGGGGGGAGTGGGTTGCGGCATCGGGGGGGGGGTGGGTTGCGGCATCGGGGGGGAGTGGGTTGCGGCATCGGGGGGGGAGTGGGTTGCGGCATCGGGGGGGGAGTGGGTTGCGGCATCGGGGGGGGAGTGGGTTGCGGCATCGGGGGAGTTTGGGGGCAGCGGCGGGCAGAGAGGGGGGGCCGACGGATGCCCGGGGCCGACGGATGCCCGGGGCCAACGCACCGTCGCCCCCCCCTCTGTACGCCGCTGCCCCCTACCCTAACCACCCCCCCCCCACCACCCCTACCTCCCTCCAACGCCCCTACCCCCCTCCCCTACCCCCCTCCAACGCCGCCCCCCATCTCTCGCAACGCCGCAACCCCCCCCCCCCCTCAACGCCGGGTCCCCCCCCCCTCAACGCCGGGTCCCCCCCCCCTCAACGCCGGATCCCCCCCCCCCTCAACGCCGGGTCTCCCCCCCCTCAACGCCGGGTCCCCCCCCCCCCCTCAACGCCGCAACCCCCCACCCTCAACGCCGCAACCCACACCCCCGTCCCCCTCCCTCTGAAGGCCGGTACCCACACCCCACCCCCTCTCCTCCTCCCCCCTTCCTTCCTCCTCCCCCCTTCCTTCCTCCTCCCCCCTTCCTTCCTCCTCCCCCCTTCCTTCCTCCTCCCCCTCCTTCCTTCCTCCTCCCCCCTTCCTTCCTCCTCCCCCCCTTCCTTCCTCCTCCCCCCCCTTCCTCCTCCCCCCCTTCCTTCCTCCGTCCCCCCTCCTTCCTCCTCCCCCCCCTCCTTCCTCCTCCCCCCCCTCCTTCCTCCGACCCCCCTTCCTTCCTCCGTTAGTGGGGGGGGTGGTGCGGCGTTAGTGGGGGGGGTGGTGCGGCGTTAGTGGGGGGGTGGTGCGGCGTTAGTGGGGGGGGGGGTGCGGCGTTAGTGGGGGGGGGGTGCGGCGTTAGTGGGGGGGGGGTGCGGCGTTAGGGGGGGGGGTGCAGCGTTAGTGGGGGGTGGGGGGGGTGTGGCGTTGGAGTGGGGTGGGGGGGTGTGGCGTTGGAGTGGGGTGGGGGGGTGTGGCGTTGGAGTGGGTGGGGGGTGTGGCGTTGGAGTGGGGTGGGGGGGTGTGGCGTTGGAGTGGGGTGGGGGGTGGGCGTTGGAGTGGGGTGGGGGGGGTGTGGCGTTGGAGGGGGTGGGGGGGTGTGGCGTTGGAGTGGGGTAGGGGTGGTGCGGCGTTGGAGTGGGGTAGGGGTGGTGAAGGGGGTAGGGGTGGTGAGGGGAGGGGGTTGGGGTAGGGGCAGCGGCGTACAGAGGGGGGGGCGACGGTGCGTTGGCCCCGGGCATCCGTCGCCCCCCCTCTCTGCCCGCCGCTGCCCCCAAAACCCCCCCCCAAATGCCGGAACACCCCCCACCCCCCCCCAATGCCGGAACACACCCCCCCCCCAAAATTGCCCGGGAACACACCCCCCCCCCCCCAAATGCCGGACACACACCCCCCCCCCCACCCAATGCCGGAACACACCCCCCCCCAAATGCCGGAAACCCCCCCCCCCCCCCCAATGCGTATCGCGTCAGTCCGCTGCTGGCCCCTCCGGGAACGGAGAATAGCGGCCTTAAAGAAGGCCCCGACGCCGGAGTGATTAACACCGATTTTTTTCGCAGGCAACCCGCGTTACGAAGGGCTACGGAGAATCCAGCCCCTGGACCGCATTTGAATTCCTCCGCTCAAGTGCCAGGTCAGAGCAAGTTTAAAAATGCCACTTTTTGGGAGACTTGAGGCTTTTAACGCAGGCGGAGAAGATTGGGCCCAATATGCCGAACAAATGTGATATTTCTTTCAGGCAATTTTGTCGACCAACAAAAAGGTAATACTCCTGACTGCCTGCGAAGCCCCAATTAGAAGCCTTACCTATCCGGCGGCCCCAGATTGAAAGACCTTTGATGAGCTGGTATCACTTGTTGCAGGCCATTCGGACCCCAGACCGATGATCGTACAGAAGTACCAGTGCAGAAGTATCGGTTCAACATGGCTGGGCAAACCCAGAGGAGCCTGTCACGGAATTCCTGATGCACCGAGGCAAGCTGGCTGAGCATTGCGACTATGGGCTATCCTTTCCAGTGATGTTGCAAGACTGCCTTGTGTGTGGCATAAACAACTTGGCAACCCAACGTAAATTGCTGGCAGAACCATCTTTGGACTTAAAAAGGGGCCATAGAATTATTCCTCTCACATGAAAACTTTGAAAAGGGAGTCGAGGAACTCCAGGCTCCATGGATATGGATGGAAATAGCAGCAGCTGCCCTCCATTCAGCCAGTATTTCCCCAAGAGCAGAGCCTATGCAACCCAGTCACCACCCGAGCAATGTAGTTGTCAGACCCATTGGCCAAGAGCCACCGCAGCCCGATGAAACAGCTCTTCTAAGCTCGAGAAGACTCACAACAGTGCTACACCTCTGATCACAGGGACTGTGGGGGCCGGTAATACCAGAACCGACAGCGAGCAAATCACCTGACTCTACCCACAGCCGGGGCTTTACACACAGCACGACCCGATGAGGATGATTGCATGCAATTAAATTGCATTACTGCACCAAAAGTAGGGCCCATCAAGATCACCACCCAGGTAAATGGCCACCCACTAGAGATGGAAATATATATATGGGCTGCACACTTGGTTATTCAACAGCAAATGTACTTGAAACTCTGTACGGGATCCAACACCTGGGCCTAAGAAACACTAAGACACGAGTGGTAACACTTACCAGAGGGCCATTAACCATCATTGCAATGACAAGTCTGTTTACCTACAGGCAGCAATCGGTTCACCTGCTACTGTTAGTGGTTCAGGGGCCCAGACCCAGCCTTGGGCCGCGACTGGTTACAGAGGCTCCGCCTGGACTGGCATCAGATTTTTAAAATGGGTACAGGTGGGTCATACAAGGTCCTGGAAAAATAGCCGTAAGTCTTCCAAGAGTGTTTGGAGAAGATAATGAGAGCCATGGCCAAAATGTGCATGGACCAGGAAGTCCAACCCAAATATTTTTGGCTCTCCGAGTTCCATTCGCCCTACTGTCAAAAGGATGATAAGTTCAGTCGGCGAGAAGACTTGTGGATTCTTTGCCCAGTTCAGTTCGCAGACTGGGCAGCACCAATGCTCCCAGTGAAGCAGAGAAAAACGTCGGCCTATGCAGCGATATTAAAATGACAGTGAACAAGGCCTCCCGGTTGGACATGTACTCAAAGTTGCGCATGGAGGACCTTTATGCAAGGATGGCTTTCTCCAAGTTAGACATGAGCCACACATGGAGTTGGATGCGGCTTCCACAAAATATGACGATCAATATCCACAGGGTACTGTATGAATACACCAGGCTCCCAAACTCCCAGCGGTAATTATGAAGAGCATCCTTAAAGTGTACCCAAGGGTGGCAGTCTACTTGGATGCCATATTGATTACTAGAGCCACTGAGAAGGGACACCTAGATAATTTAGAGGAAGTCCTCCGCCATTTCTCAGAGGCAGACGTCCGCCTGAAAAGGAACAAGTATGTTTTCCAGGCGAGAGAGGTCATGGGCTGGATTCTCCGATTCTGAGGCTATGTCCCCACGCCGGTGTGGGAAGTTATGCCACAACAAATGCCGTAAATTGGCCATCAATCCTCCGTTTGGTTGGGGGCTGGCATATCGGCAGCATAGAGCACCCAGCTCTAGCTGCCAATACGGCCCGGAGAATTGCCTGGTCAGTGACCATGCATGCGCACGGCGGCGACCTGCAGCGAAGCCTGCCCACAAAATAGTACCTCCCCTTTGGCCAGCTAGCGTGCCCCGGACCAGCCCCCTACAGTGCCCCAGCCCCTGATATTCCTGCGGATCTGCCCTCCCCCGACTATGGTGGCGCTAGATGAGACCATGAGAAACCCATGCCGTCGGGAAGTCGGCCGATCGGGGCAGACCATCGGGGGGCATGCCTTAGGCAATGTCCTGAGGCCATTGATACGTCGTGCGGCATACTCTCCAGTGTGCTGCTTTGGAGGGGGCGAAGCATCTCGAAAGCAGCACCGCCCCGATTCAGTTGGGGACTTTGATACTCGAAACGATCGCCGAAAGCAATTTTGGAGTTGGCGACCGGAGATTCCAGCCCCATATATCTGGGGTATGGGGTATACAAGATCAGTTTACACCCGGTGGAAGAGAGGTTCAAGCTATCAAGCGGACTCCCATGCCAGTGAATACGATAGAGCCAAGGTTATTGCTAGGGCTCATGAATTATAAACTTCATTCCAAATCTGTCGACCATACTGGCATTGTTACATGGACTCTTAAAGAAATAGCAGAAATGGGCATGGAAGCCGCCACAAGAGGAGCCATTTGCCAAGGTAAAACGACATACAACTGTTGTCCCCCAAGCTACTAACATGTTTTCACCCTTCTAAACCACTCAATCACATGCCATGCCTTCCCATATGGCATCAGGTCGGTGTTGTTCCATCAGATGGACGACAGAACAGAGAGGCCGATAACCTAGGGTCGATGCAGAGCACAGGTGTGCTCAGATTGAAAAATCAGGACTGTCGTGATCTTCACGGTCAAAAGGTTCGATCAGTACGTCCATGGTCGACACTTCGCAGTCATCATGGACCACAAACTGTTACTCGCCCCCTTCACAAGTAGCCGGTAGCGTTGGCCAGGATCCAGCGATGGACATTATTGTTGGCAGCCTACGAATATACCTTCAAGTATCGTCTGGGCATGCAGATTATGCATGTGGATGCGGTGATTGCCAACATGCCAACTGGCCCCTCCAGTAGCAGCCCCCCGCCCCCTTCAGTAGCAGACAAAGTCATGCTGGCACTAGATTTTAGGGACCCGGCCCATGTCACAGCCTCATAAATTTGTGTGTGGATGCAAAAGGATCCTATGCTGGCAAGGTTGCACCCAGTCATCCTACACGGGGGTCTACAGAGGAAACTGCTTTAAGAGCTGCAGGTTTTCACAACCAAGTAACCGGAAGACTGGATTCTCCTGTGAGAAGCCCATGTACTAGTCCCGAGGCAAGGCAGGAAAGTCATCCTGCAGGACCTGTACAATGGACATCCAGGGGTATCCAAAATGAAAATGCTCACCAGGAGCTACATAAAGCGGCCAATGCTTGATGGTGATATCGAGACGTTGGTGCAGCTATGTACGGCGTGCGTGTAGGCCAGGTGTTCCATTCAGGGCTGGATTCGAAGACCAGGGTGGTCGCAATTCTGATCTCTAAAGGTGTGGCATTCGAGGCTGGGAGAATTGTGGCAGATAAGGGGGGGGGCAGGTATATAATGGTGAGTGGAAAGTAGGAGGGGGTTCGAGTGGTGTTTGTGAACGTTTATGCTCCGAATTGGGATGATGTGGAATTTGAGACGCATGCTAGGCAAAATCCCGGACTTAGAGTCACACCACCTGATCATGGGGGGAGATTTTAACACAATCATCGACCCAGAGCTAGACCGGTCGAAGTCCAGGACAGGGAAGTGACCAGCAGTGGATCAGGAACTGAAGGGTTTTATGTAGCAGATGGGGGGGGGGGGGGTTTGGAACCCTGGAAGTTCACGCGGCCGAGAGCGAAGGAGTTCTCTTTTTTTCTCCCACATTCATAAGGTTTATTCCCGCGTAGACTGCTTTGACTTAAGCAGGGCGTTAATCCCAAAGGTGGCGGAGACACAATACTCAACAATCACAGTCTCGGACCATGCCCCGCACTGGGTGGACCTGTGGCTTATTGAGGAGAGAGGGCAGCGCCCACTCTGGAGACTGGATGTGGGGCTGCTGGCGGACAAAGAGGTTTGCGGGCAGATTAGCAGGAACATCCAGAACGGGAGCGGAAGGGATGAGGCAATTTTTGGACCAGTTGAGGTTTCCAAAGGTGGAAGAGGACCTGGTGGAGGGGCTGGGGGCCCCGAATGCATTGGAGGAGATTGTCAAGGGCATAGAGGGCATGCAATCGGGTAAAGCCCCGGAGCCGGATGGTTACCAGGTAGAATTCTACAAGAAAGTTTTGGAAATATCCTGATGAGAACCTTCAATGAGGCTGGAGAGAAAGGCACCGTCCCCCCAACAATGTCACAGGCTTTGATCTCACTCATTCTTAAACAAGGGAAGGACCTGGAACATTGAGGGTCATACAGGCCGATTTTGCTTTTAAACGTGGATGCCTAATTGTGAGCTAAGATTCTGGCCACAAGAATTGAAGATCGTGTCCCGGGGTGATAGAGGAAGACCAGACTGGGTTTGTTAAAGGCAGACAACTCCATACCAATGTCCGGACACTTTTGAATATTATGATGCCCTCAGAGGGAGGGGAGGCGGAGGTGGTAGCGATGGACGCATAGAAAGCCTTTGACCGGGTGGAGTGGGAGTACCTGTAGGAAAATACTGGGGAGGTTCGGGTTTGGCGGGGGCTTTATTGGCTGGATGAACTTGCTGTACAAGGCGCCTGTAGCAAGTGTATGTACAAACCAGCTGAGGTCGGGATACTTCGAGTTTCACCGGGGAACGAGGCAGGGCTGTCCCCTCTCCCCGTTACTATTTGCCCGAGCTATAGAACCACTAGCTATGGCACTGAGAGCCTCGAGGAACTGGCAGGGACTGGTTCGGGGGTGGGGGGGTGGAACATCGGGTCTCGCTATATGCAGGTGATTTGCTCCTGTACATTTCGGACACTGCGGAGGGGATGGGGGAGGTTCTGCAGATCCTGAGGGATTTTGGTACTTTTTCAGGGTACAAACTGAACATGGGAAAGAGAGAGTTGTTTGTGATCCAGGCCAAGGGGCAGGAGGAGAGACTGAAGGAGCTGCCGCTCAGGGTGGTAGAGAAATGTTTTCGTTACCTGGGTTTACAGGTGGCCAGGAAATGGGATGCCCTGCACAGGCTCAACCTGACCTAGTTGGTGGGACATGCTCCTACCGTCACTGGCAGGGAGGGTTTAGACTGTGAAAATGACTGCCCTCCCCAGATTTTTGTTTGTCTTTCAGTGCCTCCCCATCTTCATCCCTAAGGCCTTTCTTAAGCGTGAGTAGGATCATTACAGGCTTTGTGCGGGCGAATAAGATCCCGTGAGTAAGGAGATCGCTGTTGGAGCGCAGTCGGTGTTGGAGCGCAGTCGGTGGGGGGGGAGGGGCTGGCGTCATATAACGGTACTAGTCTGGGGAGCTTTGATAACAGCTCCTTTTCCGTTCTCACCGACCCATTACTCCACAAGTCCGGTAGTGGTGGCGACACTGCGGATCTGGGGACAGTGGAGGAGGTACAAGAGGGTGGAGGGAGCGTCGGTCTGGACCCCGATATGCAACAACCACAGGTTTGTCTCGGGCAGGATGGATGGTGGGTTCCAGAGCTGACAGGGGGCAGGCATCAGAAGGATGGGAGATCTGTTCATAGACAGAAGCTTTCCCAGTTTGAAGGCGCTAGTGAACAAATTTAAAATGCCGCCAGGAAACGCCTTAAAGTATCTGCAAGTACGAGCCTTCCTGAAAAAACAGGTAGTGGCCTTTCTGACGCTGCTGCCACTGACGATAAAGGACAGGGCTATCCGGCACCTGGGTGGGGAAGGGGAGGGTGTCGGATATCTACCAGGAACTACAAAAGGGCAAGTGGGAGGAGGAGCTAGGTGAGGAGTTGGAAGCAGGTCTGTGGGCAGAGGTCCTGGGCAGGGTTAATTCATCCTCATCATGTGCCAGGCTCATTCCAATTCAATTTAAGGTGGTCCACAGGGCACACATGACAGCAGCGAGAATGAGCAAGTTTTTTGGGATAGAAGACAGTTGTATGAGGTGCAAGGGCAACCCTGAAAACCATGACCAAATGTTTTGGGCATGCCCAGAGCTTAGAGTTTTCTGGCAAGGCTTCGCGAGGGCAATGTCCAAGGTGCTTAACACATGAGTGGTGCAGAGTCCAGAGATAGCGATCTTTGGAGTGTTGGAAGACCTGGGAGTTCAGGGGGCGAAAGAGGCCGACGTCTTGGCCTTTGCCTCCCTAGAAGCCGGAGTCGGATTTTATTAATGTGGAGGGACTCGAAGCCCCCAAGTGTAGAGACTTGGGTTGCCGACATGGCTGGGTTTCTCAGCCTCGAGAAAATAAACTTTGCCTTAAGAGGGTCTACGCTAGGGTTCTCTCTGAGGTGGCAGCTGTTCGTCGACTTTCACGAGGAAAATTTAAATGTCAGGAGCAGCAACAATCCGTCGGGGGGGTGAGTGCTTCATGGGGATAGTGCGGGAAGACTGGGTCGCGTGGGGTAATGTCTATTTAATTGTTATTATATGTTCTCTTTTTGCACTATGTTAATGTTCACTCAAGTTTGTTTTGTTATTATGGTTACTACTGTTTTATTATGAAAAATTCTGCAAAACCTTAATAAAAATACTATTTTTTTTAAAAAGTTCCGGGGCCGGATGGCTACCCGGTGGATGATGTTCTCAGAGATATTGATCCCATTGTTGGTGAGGACATAAGAACATAAAAACTAGGAGCAGGAGTAGGCCATCTGGCCCCTCGAGTCTGCTCCGCCATTCAATTAGATCATGGCTGATCTTTTGTGGACTCAGCTCCACTTTCCGGCCTGAACACCATAACTCTTAATCCCTTTATTCTTCAAAAAACTATCTATCTTTACCTTAAAAACATGTAATGAAGGAGCCTCAACTGCTTCACTGGGCAAGGAATTCCATAGATTCACAACCCTTTGGGTGAAGAAGTTCCTCCTAAACTCAGTCCTAAATCTACTTCCCCTGATTTTGAGGCTATGTCCCCTAGTTCTGCTTTCACCCGCCAGTGGAAACAACCTGCCCGCATCTATCCTATCTCTTCCCTTCATAATTTTAAATGTTTCTATAAGATCCCCCCTCATCCTTCTAAATTCCAACGAGTACAGTCCCAGTCTACTCAACCTCTCCTCATAATCCAACCCCTTCAGCTCTTGGATTAACCTAGTGAATCTCCTCTGCACACCCTCCAGTGCCAGTACGTCCTTTCTCAAGTAAGGAGACCAAAACTGAACACAATACTCCAGGTGTGCCCTCACTAACACCTTATACAATTGCAACATAACCTCCCGTCTTAAACTCCATCCCTCTAGCAATGAAGGACAAAATTCCATTTGCCTTCTTAATCACCTGTTGCACTTGTAAACCAACCTTCTGTGACTCATGCACTAGCACACCCAAGTCTCTCTGCACAGCGGCATGCTTTAATATTTTATCGTTTAAATAATAATCCCGTTTGCTGTTATTCCTACCAAATGGATAACCTCACATTTGTCAACATTGTATTCCATCTGCCAGACCCTAGCCCATTCACTTAACCTATCCAAATCCCTCTGCAGACTTCCAGTATTCTCTGCACTTTTCGCTTTACCACTCATCTTAGTGTCATCTGCAAACTTGGACACATTGCCCTTGGTCCCCAACTCCAAATCATCTATGTAAATTGTGAACAATTGTGGGCCCAACACGAATCCCTGAGGGACACCACTAGCTACTGATTGCCAACCAGAGAAACACCCATTAATCCCCACTCTTTGCTTTCTATTAATTAACCAATCCTCTATCCATGCTACTACTTTACCCTTAATGCCATGCATCTTTATCTTATGCAGCAACCTTTTGTGTGGCACCTTGTCAAAGGCTTTCTGGAAATCCAGATATACCACATCCATCAGCTCCCCGTTATCTACTGCACTGGTAATGTCCTCAAAAAATTCCACTAAATTAGTTAGGCATGGCCTGCCCTTTATGAACCCATGCTGCGTCTGCCCAATGGGACAATTTCTATCCAGATGCCTCGCTATTTCTTCCTTGATGATAGATTCCAGCATCTTCCCTACTACCGAAGTTAAGCTCACTGGCCTATAATTTCCTGCTTTCTGCCTACCTCCTTTTTTAAACAGTGGTGTCACGTTTGCTAATTTCCAATCCACCGGGACCACCCCAGAGTCTAGTGAATTTCGGTAAATTATCACTAGTGCATCTGCAATTTCCCTAGCCATCTCTTTTAGCACTCTGGGATGCATTCCATCAGGGCCAGGAGACTTGTCTACCTTTAGCCCCATTAGCTTGCCCATCACTACCTCCTTAGTGATAACAATCCTCTCAAGGTCCTCACCTGTCATAGCCTCATTTCTATCAGTCGCTGGCATGTTATTTGTGTCTTCCACTGTGAAGACCGACCCAAAAAACCTGTTCAGTTCCTCAGCCATTTCCTCATTTCCCATTATTAAAACTCCCTTCTCATCCTCTAAAGGACCAATATTTACCTTGGCCACTCTTTTTTGTTTTATATATTTGTAAAAACTTGTACATTTAACGAGGCTTGAGAGAAGGGAAACCTCCCCCGACAATGTTGCAGGCCTCAATTTCACTTATTCTTAAAAGGGAGAAGGATCCTGAGCAGTGTGGGTGATATCGGCCGATCTCGCTTTTGAATGTGGATGCCAAGCTGTTGGCTAAGATATTGGCCACAAGGATAGAAGACTGCGTTCCGGGGGTGATAGGAAAAGACCAGATTTGATTAGTTAAGCACAGGAACTCAAGGCCAACGTTCGGAGGCTTTTAAATGTTATTATGATGCCCTCAGAAAGAGGAGAGGCAGAGGTGGTGGTAGCGATGGATGCGGAGAAGGCTTGTGATCGGATGGAGTGGGAGTACCTGTGGGAGGCGTTGGGAAGATTTGGGTTTGGTGAGAGCTTTATTGGCTGGGTGCGGTTACTCTACCAGTCACCTGTAGTGAGTGTGCGTACGAACCGGCTGAGGCCGGGGTATTTTAAATTACATCGAGGGACAAGGCAAGGGTGCCCCCTCTCCCTTTGCTCTAGTTATAGAGCCACTGGCCATGGCGTTAAGAGCTTCGAGGAACTGGCAGGGTCTGGGCGGGGGGTCTCTCTCTACGCGGTCAATTTGCTTTTGTACATTTCGGACCCGTTGGAGGGGATGGGGGAGGTTATGTGGATCTTGGAGGAATTTGGCAGTTTTTCAGGGTATAAATTGAACATGGGGAGGAGCGAGATGTTCGTGATTCAGGCTAGAGGGCAGGAGGAGAGACTGGGAGAGCTGCTGCTTAGAATGGTAGGGAAGAGCTTTCGCTATCTGTGAATCCAAGTGGCTCGGAAATGGGAGGCACTGCATAAGCTTAATCTATCCCGGTTGGTAGAGCAAACGGAAGGGGACTTTTAAGAGATGGGAAATGCTCCCGTTATCATTGGCGGGGAGGGTACAGACTGTGAAAATGACGGTCCTCCCTAGATTTCTGTTCGTCTTTCAGTGCCTCCCCATCTTCATCCCAAAGGTCTTTTTCAAGTGGGTGAACAAGATCATTTCAGGCTTCGTGTGGGCGAATAAAACCCCGGGGGTGAAGAAAATGTTGTTGGAGCATAGTCGGGGGGAGGGTGGGAAGTCTGCAACTACTACTGGGCGGCTAATATAGCCATGATTAGGAAGTGGGTAATGGGGAGGGGTCGGCATGGGAGCGGTTGGAGGCGGCGTCATGTAAAAGCACCAGTCTGGGAGCATTGGTAACGGTACCTCTGCCATTTTCGCGGGCCCGATACTCCACAAGGTCCGATGGTAGTGGCGGCACTGAGGATCTGGGGGCAATGGAGGAGGTATAAGAAGGTGGAGGGTGCGTCGGTCTGGACGCCGATTTGTAACAACCACAGGTTTGTACCGGGCAGGCTGGATGGCGTGTTCCAGAGCTGGCTGAGGGCAGGAATTAGAAGGATGGGGGACTGTTTATAGATGAGAGCTTTCCCAGCTTGAAGGCGCTGGAAGATAAATTTAAACTGCCGCCAGGGAATGGTTTTAGATGTTTGCAAGTGCAAGACTTCCTGAGGAAACGGGTGTTGGCCTTTCCGCTGCTGCCACTAATGGGTAATACAGGATAGGGTAGTTTCTGGTACCTGGGTGGGGGAGGGGAAGGTCTCGGATATCTACCAGGAGCTGTTGGAGGCGGAGGAAACCTCGGTGGAGGAGCTTAAGGCCAAGTGGGAGGACAGGCTAGGAGGAGAGTTAGAGGCGGGTCTGTGGGCGGACGCCCAAAGCAGGGTCAATTCCTCCTCATCACATGCCAGGCTTAGCCTAATACAATTTAAGGTGATCCACCGGGCACATATGACGGCGGCGAGGATGAACAGGTTTTCGGGATAGAAGATAGATGTGCGAGGTGCGCGGGAACCCCAGAAAACCATGTCAACATGTTTTGGGCATGCCCGAAGCTCAGAGGGTTTTGGCAGGGTTTGCGAAGGCAATGTCAAAGGTGCTAGAAACACGGGTGGTGCCGAGTCCAGAGATAGCGATCTTTGGAGTGTCAGAAGATGTGGGAGTTCAGGGAGTGAAAGAGGCCGACGTTCTGGCGTTTGCCTCCCTGGTAGCCAGGAGACGGATCCTTTTAATGTGGAGGGACTCAAAGCCCCCGAGGGTAGATACCTGGGTTAGTGACATGGCTGGATTTCTCAGTCTCCAGAAAATAAAGTTTGCCTTAAGAGGGTCAATGATTGGGGTTCTCTCGGAGGTGGCAGCCATTCGGCGACTTTCTCGGGGAAAATTAAAATGTCGGCAGAAGCAGCATTCTGAAGGGATGATAGGTGTTAAATGGTTGAGGTCTGTGGAGAGTGGGTCAGGTGGGGAAATGTTTACTTTACCATGTTAACGTTATTGTTTTTGTTATTGTTATAATTTTGCAAATACCTTAATAAAAATATATTTTTTTAAATGAATAATGAATCAATTAATATTTCTTTGCCGTTGAACTGATGAACTCACCTTTTCTTGGTATAGTTTATGAAGCCAGGCAGCACATCCTCTTTCATCTTCAGGTATCTCTTCCAAAGGGATTCGTCTGCAGATCAAAAAGCAAAGAAGTGTTAAAACATTTTAAACACATCAAAAATACTCATAATCCATATGGCATTACCATCGCTAAATAGCCCACTATCAACATCCTAGGGGTTACCACTGACCAGAAACTAGCCATATAAATACTGTAGCTGCCAGATCAGGTCCAAGGCTAGGAATCCTGAGCCGAGGAACTCACCTCCTGACCCCCCTCCCAAAACCTGTCCACAATCGACAAGGCAGATGTCAGAAGTGTAATGGAATACTCTCCACTTGCGTGAATGACTGCAGTTCCAACATCAATCAAGAAACTCAACACCATTCTGGACAAAGCAGCCTTGCTTGATTGCTATCCCTTTTATAAAAACCACTGATGAACAGTGGCACCGTGTGTAACATCTATGAGATGCATTGCAGGAACTCAACATGGTTCCTTGGGCAGCAACATCCGGACCCACAACCACTGCTATCTAGGACAAGAGCAGCAGGTACCTGGGGACTTCACCATCTGGAAGTTCCCCTGCAAGCCACTCACCATCCAGACTTGGAAAGATACCGCCATTCGTTCATGGTCGCTGGGTCAAAATCCTGTACCTCCCTCCCGAACAATACTGAGGGTATACCTACACCTCAGGGACTGCGGCAGTTGAAGGCAGCTGACGACCACTTTCTCAAAGACAACTAGGGAAGGGCAATAATCGCTGGTCTAGCCAGCGATGCCCTCATCTTTTCAACGAATATGAAAAAAAAAGGCGGCATGGATAGAAGATTAGTTAAAGGGTAGAAAACAGAGTCAACAATTGTTTTTCAGACAGTGATATTTCCCAGGAATTGATATGAGGTTCACTGTTCTTTTTAATATACATGTTAATAACTTGGATTTGGGTGTACAGGACATAATTGCAGATGACAGACCTTGGGAGATGTAAGAAACAACAAGAAGGATTGTAACATACTTCAGGAGGTCATGATTAGACTGGTAAAATGGGAAGACATGTAGCGGATGAAATTTAGCACAGTGAAATGCAAATAATACATTTTGGCAGGAAGAGGGTAGAGATGCAAATTATATAAATGGGATCATTTTAAATTTAAAAAAAGAATGGCGAGTTACAGGCTCAGATTGCCATGTGAAAATATGATGTTGCGGCTATAACAGAGACCTGGTTCAAAAAAAGGGCAGAAGTGGGGATTAAATAATCCTGGATACAAGGTGCAAAAGAGGACAAGAAGAAAAGGATGAGTGTGGCATTATGAAGTTGAACACCGCTATGCCAGAGGGAGAGGATGTTTCAGAAGGGTCAAGGGCAAAAATGTAAACTAGCTCGAGGTAAGAGACAAAAAGGTGCAAATCAATCCTCAGTGTAGTGTATAGATCACCAATTAGTGAGAAAATCGAAGAGAAACAAATTTGCAAGGAAATTAAAGGGAGATGCCAGAATTGTAGACTAGTTATAATGGGAGGTGGGACTTATTTGGATATATGCTGGGATAGGAGCAGTGTAAAAGGCAGAGAGGGGCAAGAGTTCCATGAGATGTTTAGGAAAACCTTCTACAGAACTGTTTCCAGTCACCAAGAAGTGATGCATAGTTAGACCTGGTTCTTTGGAATGAGTTGGGCCAAGTGGATCAAGTGTCAGCAGGAGAACATTTAGGGGACAGGAACATAGCATAATGTTTAGTTTGGCAATGAAAAAGGGTAAGGGGCAAACCAGAACAGAATAATTAACTGGAGAAAAGTGAACGTCAAAAAAAAAAGACAGCATCTCCAAACTTATCAATAGATGCATTGAGTATGAAAGTGAGGAGGTTATGGTAAACCTTTAGAAATCATTGGTTAGGCCCAGCTGAAATACGATGGCCAATTATGAGCAACCACATGAAGAATTCAAGAACTTAGGTGAGACTGCCAAAGAGATTCACTAGAGAGTGATACCAGAGATATGGGGCGCGATTCTCCGCTGCCCACGACGGGTCGGAGAATAGCGGGAGGGCGTCCCCGACATTTTTCACGCCCTCCCGCTATTCTCCCCCCCCCCCCCCACGGCCGCCCCACAACACGAATCGCTGCTCGCCGTTTTTTAACGGCGAACAGCGATTCCCCCCAGGCCGATGGGCCGAGTGCCCAGGCCTTTACGACCGTTTTTACAGCAGCAAACACACCTGCTTGCTGCCGTCGTAAAAACGGCCGCAACATTCCCGTTCTAGGCATCCAGGGCCCCGATTGGCACGGCAGTGCGTCTGTAACAGACGCTCTCTTTCTCCCTCCGCCGCCCCGCAGGATCAGTCCGCGGGGCGACCGCGGGAGATGACGGCCCCGCACATGCGCGGGTTGGAGCTGTCCAACCCGCGCATGCGCGGCTGACGTCATCGTGCGCGTCAGCCGCCGTGACGCTTGCCGCGCGAACTTAACGACGGTCGCTAAGTCCGCGATGCCGTGCTTCACGGGGCCCCGCTGCTAGCCCCGCCCGGGGGGGGAGAATCGGGTCCCGGGAGAGGGCCCGGAGGCTGCCGTGAAACACGGGCAGTTTCACGGCAGCCTTTACGATTCGCCGTATTTGCGGAGAATCGCGCCCATGGGGGTTTCAGTTATGTGCAGAGCTAGGATTGTTGTCCTTACAGCAGAGGTGGCGAAGTTTGATAGAAGTGTTCAAAATCATTGAGGATTTTGACAGTGAATAAGGAGGGACTGTTTCCAGAGGCAGAAGGGCCTGTAACCAGAGGGCACAGAGTTATGGTGATTGGCAAAAGAAGCAACTTTTCCTTTTTTTAAAAATAAACATTTATTGAGGTATTTTTGGTATTGTAACAACAAAATAAACAATGGACATGAAACTATAAACATAGTGCAAAAGCCATCTCCCTTCCTTATAGATCCCACCTTTATTAACCCCCACTCTGGCTAAGCTAACCACCCCACCCCCCCCCCCACCCCTTCTGCTGACGATTAATTTTCCGCGAAGTAGTCGACGAACGGTTGCCACCTCCAGGCGTACCCTAACAATGACCCTCTCAAGTCGAATTTGATTTTCTCCAAACAGAGAAAGCTAGCCATGTCCGATAGCCAGGTCTCCGACTTCAGGGGCTTTGAGTCCCTCCAAGCTAATAGTATCCGTCTCCGGGATACCAGGGAAGCAAAGGCCAGAACGTCTGCCTCTTTCTCCTCCTGGATTCCCGGGTTTTCTGACACCCTGAAAATCGCCACCCTCGTTTTTAACACCACCCTTGTTTTTAACACCATGGACATGACATCTGCAAACCCCTGCCAAAATCCCCTAAGCTTCGGACATGTGGACATGGTTCGCTGGTCCTCCCGCACATTTTACACACCTGTCTTCCACCCCAAAGAATCTGCTCATCCGGGCCACTGTCATGTGGGCCCGGTGAACGACCTTGATTGTATCAGGCTGAGCCTGGCACATGTTGCGGACGCGTTGACTCTACTCAACACGTCCGCCCATAGACCATCCTCTATCTCTCCTCCCAGCTCCTCCTCCCACTTGCGCTTCAGCTCCTCGGTTGGTGTCTCCTCTGACCCCATAAGTTTCTTGTAAATGTCAGAGACGCTCCCTTCTCCTACCCACCCTCTGGAAACTACCCTGTCCTGAATCCCCCTTAGCGGTTGGAGCGGGAAGGTTGACATCTGTTTAGGTAGGAAGTCCCGCATCTGCAGATACCCGAATTTGTTTCCCCTCGCCAACCTAAACTTCTCCTCCAGCGCCCTCATACTCGGAAAGCTCCCTCTATCAACATATCCCCCATCCTCTCAATCCCTGCTGTCCACCATATCCGGAACCCCCCATCCATACTTTCCAGGGCAAACCGGTGATTATTATAGATTGGGGACCAGACCAATGCTCCCTCTGATCCCACATGTCCCTCCACTGCCCCCAGACTCTCAGGGCCACCGGCACCACCACGGGGCTGGTGGGGTACCGTGCCGATGGGAGTACCGTGCCAGCGGGAACAGCAGAGATGCAGTTACCAACGCCCCCAGACTGGTGTCCTTGCATGAAGCCGCCTCCATTCGCACCCATGATGCCCCTCCCCCACCACCTACTACCTGATCATGGCTATATTCGTGGCCCAGTAATAGTTACTAAAATTTGACACCGCCAGCCCGCCCTCTCCCCGACTCCGCTCAAGCATTACCTTCCTTACTCGCAGGGTCTTGCCCGCCCAAACAAAGTCAGTGATCACTTTGTTGACCCGTTTAAAAAAGGACCACAGAATAAAGATGGGGAGACACTGAAATACAAACAGGAATCTCGGGAGGACCGTAATCTTTACCGTCTGCACCCTCCCAGCTAGTGACAACGGAAGCGCGTCTCATCTCCAAAAATCGTCATTCATTTGGTCTACTAGTCGGGCCAGATTTAATTTGTGCAGCCGGTCCCATTCCCGTGCCACTTGAATGCCTAGGTACCTAAAGCTTCCCCCTAATCTAAACGGCAGCTCCCCCAACCGCCTGGACCGCAAACATCTCACATTTTCTCCATATTTAGCTTATACCCTGAAAACTGGTATCCTCTAGAACACTCATGATTTCTTCCATCCCCTCTTATTGGGTCCGATACATAGACTCATACAGAAGCAGGTCGTCTGCATAGAGCGAGAGTCTGTGCTCCACTCTTACACCGCCCCCCCCCCCCCCCCCCCCCCCCCCCCCTCCCAGGCAGACCAGCCCCTTGAGGCTCTCAGAGCAATTGCCAACGGCTCTATAGCTAGCGCGAACAACAGTGGAGAGAGGGGGCATCCCTGTCTCTTTCCCCGGTGCAGTCTAAAATGGTCCGGTGTTGTCCTATTCGTCCGTATGCGTGCCACAGGAGCCTGATACAGCAACCTGACCCAGTCAATAAAGCCCCGCCCAAATCCGAACCGCCCCAGTACCTCCTACAGATAATCCCATTCTACCTGATCAGAAGCCTTTTCTGCATCCATTGTGATCACTACCTCCACCTCCCTATCTTCCGGGGGCATCATGATCACATTTAACAACCTTCTTACATTGGCCACCAACTGCCTACCCTTAACAAACCCCATCTGGTCCTCCCCAATAACATCCGGAACACAATCCTCAATCCTGGAGGACAAAATTTTGGCCAGCAATTTAGCATCCACATTCAACAGGGATATCGGCCTGTAGGACCCAGAGAGCTCTGGGTTCTTGTCCTGCTTCAGAATCAGCAAAATCGTGGCCTGTGACATAGTCGGGGGCAGCACCCCTCTTTCCCTTGCCTCGCCTCATTGAACATCCTCATCAACACCGGCCCCAATCTCCCAGAGAACCTTTTATAAAACTCCACTGGGTACCCGTCTGGCCCCGGGGCTGTACCCGCCTGCATGGCCTTCAGACCCTCAATAATCTCTTCCAACCCGATCGGGACCCCCAGGCCTTCTACCAATTCCCCAAGAAGCGCCTCATCCCCTCCGGCCCCGTAGGGGGTTCCGACCTGTACAGCCTACTGTAGAAACCCCGAAATGCATTATTCACCCCTGCTGAATCTCCCACCAGGTTCCCATCTCCATCCTTTACTTTCCCTACCTCCCTGGCTGCCTCCCTCTTTCTAAGCTACTGTGCAAGCATTCTGCTGGTCTTCTCTCCATGCTCATAGATCGCCCCCCCCTTTCTCAGCTGCTCCACCTCCCTCCCTGTGGTTAACAAGCCAAACCCTGCCTGTTGCCTCCGCCGTTCCCTTAAAAGCCCTGCCTCTGGCGTCTCCGCATACCTCCTATCGATCTGTCGTATCTCCTTTACCAGTCGGTCCGTCTCTTCCCTGTCCACCTTCTCCCTATGGGCCCGTATCGAGATCAGCTCCCCTCTGACCACCGCCTTCAGTGCTTGCCAGACCACCACTGCTGAAATTTCCCGTGTCGTTGACCTGCAGGTAGTTCTCGATACATTTCCTCAGCCGCTCGCACACCCCTTCGTCTGCCAAAAGTCCCACATCTAACCCCGCCCCCCTTCCCCGATCAGCTCCATGAACACTTTTAGTTGCTTTGCCATTGCTGGCACCCTGCCCGTTTTTCGAGCTTGACCGGTCCAAGTTAGGGTCAATAGCGGTGTTGACATCCCTTCCCATGACCAACCTGTGCGAGTCCAGGTCCGGTATTTTCCCCACTATCCTCTTTATAAACTCCACATCATCCCAATTTGCACATACACATTTACTAATACCACCTGCACCCCCTCCAGTTTCCCACTGGCCATAATGTACCGACCTCTCACATCCAAGATTATTCTATCTGCCTCAAATACCACCCGCTTCTTGATCAGGATTGCGATCCCTCTAGTCTTGGAGTCTAGTCCCGAGTGAAAGACCTGACTGGCCCAGCCATTCCTCAATCTAATCTGGGCAGTTACTCTAAGGTGTGTCTCCTGCAACATTACCACGTCTGCCTTCAGTCCCCTAAGATGCACGAACATACATGACCTCTTGACCGGCCCATCTAACCCTCAAACATTCCAGGTGATCAGCCTAGTTGGGGGGCTCACCTTCGCTGATCAGCCATCCCCTTTTTTGGGTCCGCCTCCAGCCCAAGCTCTGGGCCTCCACCGGTCCGCCCCCAGGCAGCCTCCAACCCAACCTCCCCTCAGTCCCTTAGCCCAAGTCCCTCCCTCGTCAGCAGAACATTTACCCCCCCCCCCCTCATAACAACACCCTGTAACCCATCCCCTTTAATAAATCAAACATATGCACACCCCCCACTGTGCTTCCATGAGCTAGCCCGCCCAGCTAGCTTGGTGGCCCCCATCCCTGGTGCCGGATAGTCTCCCACCTATTGTCCCTTCCCCCCCCCCCCCCCACCCCCGCTCATACAAACATACTCCATCATCAAACAATCCCCACACAACTGCCTGACAGAAAAACACCAAGATCTAAACAAGCACACCGCCATCCCCCTACAGTGCTAGTGAAAATCTTAACTCACTCAGCTCTACCGCTGGTCCAACACCAATATAAAAGGCATTACAAACAGCTTCCACAAAACGA
Source organism: Scyliorhinus canicula (assembly GCF_902713615.1). Taxonomy (NCBI): domain Eukaryota; kingdom Metazoa; phylum Chordata; class Chondrichthyes; order Carcharhiniformes; family Scyliorhinidae; genus Scyliorhinus; species Scyliorhinus canicula. Next base: position 178,448,773 of record NC_052146.1, read on the forward strand.
AAAATGAGAATTTTTCTTTTTTTTTTAAAAAAAAAGAACAGAAAAACTAAACAATCAAAAACTTTGCAGTAAAGTTCAAAAGTTCTCAGTCCACCACCAGTCCTTTTCCTTTCGCGAAGTCTAGCACATGCTCAGACGACTCAAAATAAAAGTGCTGTTCCTCGTGCGTGACCCAGAGATGGGCCGGATACAACAGTCTAATTAAACTAATGTGGCAGGGGGATGGGAACCAGATTAGGAAGTTAGAGGTCAGTAAAGAAGCAGCAACTAAAGCCAGTATGGTACGAGACAATAAACTCAATTTGACTAAGGGGAAGAGTAGACAGGGAAGAGATGATGAACGAAAAGGTGGTCTGAGGTGCATTTGTTTTAATGAGAGAAGTGTAGCAGGTAAGGCAGATGAACTTAGGGCTTGGATCAGTACCTGGGAATATGATGTTATTGGTATTACTGAGACTTGGTTGAGGGAAGGGCAGGACTGGCAACTGAATATCCCAGGGTATAGATGCTTCAGGAGGGATAGAGAGGGAGGTAGAAGGGATGGAGGAGTTGCATTACTCGTCAGAGATGATATCACAGCTGTGATTACGGAGGGCACGATGGAGGATTCGAGCACTGAGGCAATATGTGTGGAGCTGAGAAATAGGAAGGGTGCAGTAACATTGTTGGGACTTTACTACAGGCCTCCCAAAAGCGAGCATGAAGTAGAGGTACAAATATGCAGACAGGTTATAGAAAAATGTAGGAGCAATAGGGTGGTTGTGATGGGAGATTTTAACTTCCCCAACATTGAATGGGATTCGTGTAGTGTTGGAGGCGTAGATGGAGCAGAGTTTGTAAGGAGCATCCAGGAGAGTTTTTTAGAGCAGTATGTAAATAGTCCAACTCGGGAAGGGGCCATACTGGACCTGGTATTGGGGAATGATCCCAGCCAGGTGGTTGATGTTTCAGTCGGTGATTACTTTGGGAATAGCGATCACAATTCCGTAAGTTTTAGAATACTCATGGACAAGGACAAGAGGGGTCCGAAAGGAAGAGTACTAAATTGGGGAAAGGCAGAGTATAACAAAACTCGGCAGGAGCTAGGGAATGTGGATTGGGAGCAGCTGTTTAAGGGTAAATCCACATTTGAAATGTGGAAGTCTTTTAAGGAAAGGTTGATTAGAGTACAGGACAGACATGTTCCTGTGAAAATGAAAGATAGAAATGGCAAGATTAGGGAACCATGGATGACGGGTGAAATTGTGAGACTAGCCAAGATTGAAAAGGAAGCATACATAGGGTCGAGGCAACTCAAAACTGATGAAGCTTTGGAGGAATATCGGGAAAGTAGGACGAATCTCAAACGCGCAATAAAGAGGGCTAAAAGGGGTCATGAAATATCTTTGGCTAACAGGGTTAAGGAAAATCCCAAAGCCTTTTATTCGTATGTAAGGAGCAAGAGGGTAACTAGAGAAAGGATTGGCCCACTCAAAGACAAAAGAGGGAATTTATGTGTGGACTCAGAGGAAATGGGCGAGATTCTTAATGAGTACTTTGCATCGGTATTCACAAAGGAGAGGGACAAGACAGATGCAGGGTAGCATGGTGGTTAGCATAAATGCTTCACAGCTCCAGGGTCCCAGGTTCGATTCCCGGCTGGGTCACTGTCTGTGTGGAGTCTGGACGTCCTCCCCCTGTGTGCGTGGGTTTCCTCCGGGTGCTCCGGTTTCCTCCCACAGTCCAAAGATGTGCGGGTTAGGTGGATTGGCCATGCTAAATTGCCCGTAGTGTCCTAATAAAAGTAAGGTTAAGGGGGGGTTGTTGGGTTACGGGTATAGGGTGGATACGTGGGTTTGAGTAGGGTGATCATGGCTCGGCACAACATTGAGGGCAGAAGGGCCTGTTCTGTGCTGTACTGTTCTATGTTCTATGTTGAGGCTAGGGATGAATGTTTAAATACTCTAGGTCAGGTTGTCATACGGAAGGGGGAAGTTTTGGGTATTCTAAAAGACATTAAGGTGGACAAGTCCTCAGGACCAGATGGGATCTATCCCAGGTTACTGAGGGAAGCGAGGGTCGAAATAGCTGGGGCCTTAACAGATATCTTTGCAGCATCCTTGAGCACGGGTGAGGTCCCGGAGAACTGGAGAATTGCTAATGTTGTCCCTTTGTTTAAGAAGGGTAGCAGGGATAATCCAGGGAATTATAGACCTGTAAGGTTGACGTCAGTGGTAGGCAAACTGTTGGAGAAGATACTGAGGGATAGGATCTATTCACATCTGGAAGAAAATAGACTTATCAGTGATAGGTAGCATGGTTTTGTGCAGGGAAGGTCATGTCTTACAAACCTAATAGAATTCTTTGAGGAAGTGACAAAGTTAATTGATGAGGGAAGGGCTGTAGATGGCATATACATGGACTTTAGTAAGGCGTTTGATAAGGTTTCCCATGGCAGGTTGATGGAAAAAGTGAAGTCGTATGGGGTTCAGGGTGTACTAGCTAGGTGGATAAAGAACTGGCTGGGCAACAGGAGACAGAGAGTAGTGGTGGAAGGGAGTGCCTCAAAATGGAGAAGGGTGACTAGTGGTGTTCCACAGGGATCCGTGCTCGGACCACTGTTGTTTGTGATCTACATAAATGACCTAGAGGAAGGTATAGGTGGTCTGATTAGCAAGTTTGCAGATGATACTAAGATTGGTGGAGTTGCAGATAGCGAGGAGGACTGTCAGAGAATACAACAAAATATAGATAGATTGGAGAGTTGGGCAGAGAAATGGCAGATGGAGTTCAATCCAGGCAAATGCGAGGTGATGCATTTTGGAAGATCAAATTCAAGAGCGGACTATATGGTCAATGGAAGGGTCTTGGGGAAAATTGATGTGCAGAGAGATCTGGGAGTTCAGGTCCATTGTACCCTGAGGGTTGCAACGCAGGTTGATAGAGTGGTCAAGAAGGCATACAGCATGCTTGCCTTCATCGGACGGGGTATTGAGTACAAGAGTTGGCAGGTCATGTTACAGTTGTATAGGACTTTGGTTCGGCCACATTTGGAATACTGCGTGCAGTTATGGTAGCCACATTACCAGAAGGATGTGGATGCTTTGGAGAGGGTGCAGAAGAGGTTCACCAGGATGTTGCCTGGTATGGAGGGTGCTAGCTATGAAGAAATGTTGAGTAGATTAGGATTGTTTTCGTTGGAAAGACGGAGGTTATGGGGGGACCTGATTGAGGTCTACAAAATTATGAGAGGTATGGACAGGGTGGATAGCAACAAGCTTTTCCCAAGAGTGGGGGTGTCAGTTACAAGGGGTCACGATTTCAAGGTGAGAGGGGGAAAGTTTAAGGGAGATGTGCGTGGAAAGTTTTTTACGCAGAGGGTGGTGGGTGCATGGAACGCTTTACCAGCAGAGGTGGTAGAGGCGTGCACGATAGCATCATTTAAGAGGCATCTAGACAGGTATATGAATGGGCGGGAACAGAGGGAAGTAGACCTTGGAAAATAGGAGACAGGTTTAGATAAAGGATCTGGATCGGCGCAGGCTGGGAGGGCCGAAGGGCCTGTTCCTGTGCTGTAATTTTCTTTGTTCTTTGTTGTTGTTCTTTGTCTAAACTTCACCTTTTTCTTAAAAAGGATCGACCTAATCTGGTTGAAGCCTGCTCTTCTCCTGACCACCTCCACACTCAGGTCTTGGTAAACCCACAGGATGCAATTGTCCCACTTACAGATCCGTGTCTGCCTGGCCCAATGTAGAATGCGCTCCTTATCCAAGCACCTGGGAAATCTCACCACCATTGCCCTCGGGGGTGTCGCCCATTCATGGCTTTCTCGTGAGTGCTCTGTGAGCCCTGTCCACCTCCAAGGGTCGGGAGAATGCCCCATCCCCACAGCTGCTTCTCAAACATGTCCGCGATGTATGACCCAGCGTCCGTACCTTCAGACCTCTCCGGAAGCCCAACGATTTCAAGTTCTGCCGGCGGGACCGATTCTCTAGGTCCTCCACCTTCTCCAGGAGCTTCTTCTGCTGGTCTCTCAGCATCCCCACTTCCAACTCAACCGCATTTGATGTTCCTCCTGCTCAGCCAGCATCTTCTCTACTTCCGGATCGCCCGATCTTGGGCGTCCAATCTAAGCTCCAGCCGCATAATTGACTCTTTTATCGGGTCCAAGCAGTCCCGTTTCTGCTTAGCAAAGCCTTCCTGAATGACTTGCACAGCTGTTCCGTTGATCGCTGGGTTGACAAACCAGAGGTCCGGCCCTCCGCAATGCTGCCTCCCGCTGCAGCTTCAGCCCAAGCCTTCTCTGTCTTTCTGTTTCTGCCTTTACGAGCACTTCTAGTCCTTCTCTCCATGCACCGATGTGGGATTTCAGTACACAATTGCCTCTGTCATCAGTTTTACAATTCAAGTCCGGTAGAAAATCGGGGGGAAAAGTCCAAAAGTCCGACCAGAGCGGGAGCGACCAAATGTGCGACTTACTCCTTCATAGCCGCCACCGGCAGTCTCAGAAACAATTTTTTTCTTTCCTCAGTTGGGTTGTGATCTGGAATGCACTGTCCTCATCTTAATATTTTAACTAGGCACCTGCCAATGATTTGATCTCTCCTCCAGCTTTAACACCTGCTGGCTGGGTTTCCTGGTCTCAGGAAAACTGGTAGCTGAAAGGTAACAAGGACTGTTAGATGAGACAAGCAGGTGTCTTTTCTGCACAGCTGGTGGTTCAGGAGGAATGGCAGTGTTACCTTCCAGCCCACCAGCCTACCTTGTTAACTTACCCAGCATTAAAGTGCTGGGTTGGTGTGGAGATGTAGAGGCTTTATGGGTGCGGATGTAGTCGTGCAGGGTTGGGGCTAAGGGCGTTTGTGACTGCTTTGCTACCTTTTTCTCCGGAGAAGTACTCATGGAAACCGGTGGTGACCTCGACACTGAAGATATGGAGACAATTTTGGCAGCAGTTCAAATTGGGGCAATATTCAAGTTGGTACCAGTTTAGGGAGGTACAGTAACACAGTGGCTACCACAGTGGCTACCACTCTGGCTTCACAGCGTCAGGGACCCAGGTTCGATTCCCGGCTTGGTCACTGTCTTGGCGGAGTCTGCAAATTCTCCTAGCGTCTGCATGGGTTTCCTCCGGGTGCTCCAGTTTCCTCCCACAAGTCCCAAAAGACGTGCTTGTTAGGTGAATTGGACATTCTGAATTCTCCCTCAGTGTATCCGAACAGGTGCCGTAGTGTGGTGAGTGGGGATTTTCACAGTAACTTCTTTGCAGTGTTAATGTAAGCCTACTTGTGACACTAATAAAGATTATTATTATTATCATGCAAACTACATATTCAAGCTAGCAAGGTTGGACATTTGGTTTAAGGGATGAAAGAGAAGGGGGATGTTGTGATGGAGGATTTGTTTTAGAAGGGCCGATTTGCGAGCTTGGAGGAGTTGGCGGGGAAATGTGGACTTTCATGGGTAGAAACATTTAGATATTTACAGGTGTGCAACTTAGCTCAGAAGATCTTTCTGCGTTCCCGGTGGTGCCCCTTCCTGGTTGCAGGAGGGGGTTTTGTCAGTGGCAGGAATGGAGGAGGGGAGTACCTTGGAGATATTTCGGAGGCTAAAAGTGGGGCAGGTGGTATTCTTACATAGATACATAGAATTTACAGTGCAGAAGGAGGCCATTCGGCCCATCGAGTCTGTACCGGCTCTTGGGAAGAGCACCCTACCCCCTATCCAAGGTCAACACCTCCACCCTATCCTCATTACCCAGTAACCCCACCCAACACTAAGGGCAATTTTGGACACCACGGCCAATTTATCATGGCCAATCCACCTAACCCACGCATCTTTGGACTGTGGGAGGAAACCGGAGCACCCGGAGGAAACCCACGCACACACGGGGAGGTGAGGGGGTTAAGGCCAAGTGGGAGGAGGAGTTGAGGTTCGAGCTGGAGGAGGGAGAGTGATGTGAGATTCTGCATAGGGTGAACACAACGTCATCATGTGCGAGGTTGGGGCTGATACAGTTGAAGGTAGTGCATAGGGCCCATTTGAACAAATCCAGGATGAGCAGATTATTTCCAGGGGGGGCGGAGGATGAATGTGACATTGTGGGAGGGACCCAGCTAACCACGTACACATTTCTGGTTGCGTCGCAAGCTCGTGGGGTCTGGGTCTCCTGTTTGGCACCATGTTGGCGATCCTACAAATTGAACTGAAGCCAATATGGCCCTCGGGGCCATATTCAGGGTATCGAACCTGCCGGAGCTGCAGACTGGGGCGGGGGCTGATGTCCTGGCCTTCGCCTCACTAATTGCTCGAAGGCGGGGATGATGGATTGGAGGTCAGCTCCTCCACCCAGCACCTCAGTATGGCTCAGAGATTTACGGGAATTTTTGTACCTTGAGAAGGGGTGGTAGTTGTTTGTTATTGCCCATTATTGTTTTCATGTATAAAATTTAAATACATTTAAAATAAAACTTTCCCTGCAATTGGACTCCACGCTAACCATACCACAAACCCTCTCATTCCCCATCAGCAACCCAATGAAATCTACAGGCTTCAAACACCTTCCTGGGCTGTGATCCTCTTCCCAATGCAACCCCACATACTTCTTGGCCTATGATTTGCTCAACAGCCTCGTTGCAATATCCCAAACTCCACCCCCCCCCCGGCCCCCGCATCATTTCCTCCATTCCCCCTCCACCCCATGGATAATTGAGCCAACTACTCAGCAGCAAAATAAGAGAGAAAATTATGGCATAAACTACATGCACTCCAGCATCTTACCGAACATGCAAATCTGCATGGTATTTTTTTCCATGTAAAGTTCCTAGCAATGTCGGATTTTCACCATTTCTGAAATTTAGTGTAGCATCATACACAGCTGGAACTAAAGAAAATAATTTCAGATGAAAACAATACAATAAAAGCCAAATATAATCCACAATTATAAAATGAATTGTGATCAAGTAAACCCAATAATAACAACGGCCAATTAGTAAAAGGCAAAACGACTTTAGTCATAATTGCAGTGTGATTTATACCATTGCAGGTTAATCATCTTGAAGTAAAAGGGCAATTTTTCATCTTTGAAGTAGGAAATGGGAAATGGGGGATTTCCCAACACCGCCATTCTACCTCCCACCCAGCAGCGCCCCACAGCTCTATCCCCATTATTTTCCTGCTGGGGATAGGCTGGATTCAAGGCTGGTGCCTCCTGTAGAGCTCCCGAGACACATACGGTGGCATGTGTATGCCAAGGGTCAGGTTAAAAGATTCACCTCATTGTAACCTTCTTAACTGCTCTTAATCAATGGGCACGATTCACCCAAATGGGAACAAATGCAGTACGGGAGGGTCCCAGAAATAGGGGCAGGAATCCCGGAATAGGATTCTACCCACCATTTTCAATGCCTGCCTGACAAAGGCTGGCCCAAAGTCTTGGGTTATGCATATTAAAGTTAGAACAAGGATCTTTTGGTTTTGAGGCCATGATGTTTTATGTAACAAATGTGGTGGTTTATTAATGTTTTCATAATTATATTTTCATAATTATGGGCATGATTTAATGGAACATTTTCAAAGTGTGGTAGTGAGCAGGAACTACTGCGTGCTTCCCGATCCGGCGATGCCACCAGCGGTATCAAACATTAATTGGTCCACTTACCGAGGCCCCACAGGCTTCGCGCCACAAATGATTGTCTCACTGGCTGATTCGCCAGAACCGTGTCCGCCAGCTCCCAGCCAACCAGGGGGAGCAGCACTTGTACTGATCCCACAGAGCAAACACCGCACAGCTCGCAGCCGTGCCACCGAGGAGACCAGCCCCACGATTTAGGGATACTGGCCAAGCCAGATTGTTGGATGTGGTAGGTAGGATTTATGCGGGAAACGTGACCTCAGACCATGCGCCACACTGGCTAAAGGTCAGGCTTAGTTCGAGGTAGGAGCAGAGGCCGGGATGGAGGTTAGATTTGGGGCTTTTGGTGGACAAGGGGTACTGAGAGAAGGTGCGGTCGGTGATTAGAGACTATGTGGAGTTGAATCGGAACAGGGATGGATCGGTGGCTACGTTTTGGGAGGCATTGAAGGCGGTGGAGGTTATCTCGCATAAGGCTCATAGAGCCTTACCTTTCCAAGAGCCGGTGCAGACTCGATGGGCCAAATGGCCTCCTTCTGCACTGTAAATTCTATGATAAATTCTATGAAAAGAGGAGGGAGGAGTATGGACAGTTGTTGAACGAGAAAATCGGATGGCCATGAAATATTCGAGTGCCTCCATCAAGGAGAGGTTGTGGGAGACAAAGAAGGTACAGGGACAGTTCAATAGGTTGACGACGGGGAAGGTGTTAGAACATTAGTGTTGGGGCAGCTACGGGAGCGAGGGGGTGCAATATGAATATGCAGAGGAGACCCTAATGCTTGCCCATCAGCTACAGAGACAGGCTACGTCCAGGGAGATTGAGATTACGGACAGGGAAGGTTGGAGTGTTGGAGTCGGGGAGGACTAACAAGGCATTCAGGGAGTACTGGCCGATCTAGGAAGGGGATATGGGAAGTTTTTGGACGAGCTGGAATTCCCAAGGCTAGATGTGGCGAGGAGGCAGGTGCTGGAGGAGCCACTAGGGTGGAAAAAGGTGATGGATAGCCTAAAAGGGATGAAGTCAGGGAAGGCCCGGGACTGAACGGTTACCCGGCGGAGTTCGCAAAGGAGTTGGCACCACATTTATTGGGGGGTGTTTAGCGAGGCACTGGAGAAGGGGGAGCTGCCGGAGACACTGAGCCAGGCATCAATCACATTAATCCCGAAGAAGGGGAAGGATCCATTGGAGAGTGGGTCATACAGGTCCATATCACTGTTAAACACAGATGTGAAAGTGTTGGCTAAGTTAGGGCAGGGAGGGTGGAAGGATGCGTTTTGGAGGTGGTTACAGAGGACCAAATGGGTTTTGTACATGTAATCATGACCCTGTTGAAGGGACGGGTACCAGAGGTAGTGGTCTCTATGGATGCGGAGAAGGCTTTTGACCAGGTAGTGGGTGTGTCTGTTGTACGTGGTCCCGGTGGCGAGTGTAGGAAAAGCGAGATGAGTTCACGGAGCTTCAGGATGCACAAGGGAACGAGGCATGGGTGTCCCCACTCGCTGCTGGTGTTGGCGCTGGCAATAGAGCCCTTAGTGATGGCCCTTAGGGGGTCAGTAGAGTAGCTGGGAACTGTGTATGAAGTAGGTAACATCGGGTATCGTTGTATGCAGTCGACCTGCTGCTATTTGTATTGGACCCATTGCAGAGAACCGGGAGAATTATGAACATACTAGAGGGGTTTGGGGCCTTCTCAGGCTATGAGCTGACTGTCTAAAAGACGGGTGTTTCTGGTGAATGAGGCGGGTCGGGGAGCCAATTTGGGGGTGTTGCCATTCAGGGTTGGTAGGGACAGGTTTAGGTATTTGGGGGTTCAGGTGACAGGGGAGTGGGCGACAATGCACAAATGGAACCTAACACAGTTAGAACATAGAACATTACAGCGCAGTACGGGCCCTTCGGCCCTCGATGTTGCGCCGACCCGTGAAACCATCTGAAGCCTATCTGACCTACAATATTATAGTAGGTGAAGGACTTTAGGATATGGGAAACGTTACACCTGATACTGGCGGGGAAGGTCCAGGTGGTAAAAATATATGTTCTGCCAAGGTTCTTGTTTGTATTCCAGACCCTCCTGAAGGCCTTTTTCTGGAAACTGGATGCAGTGATTTTGAAGTTTATATGGGCAAAGAAGGTAACAAGGGTGAAGAGGACCCTGCTACAGAGGCAGAAAGGGAGGGATTGGTGTTACCTAATCTGTTGTACTACTACTGGGCGGCGAATGTGGAGAAGGTGAGGCAGTGGTGGGAAGGAGAGGGGTTAGAGTGAGTTAGGATGCAGGAGTCATCCTGCAGGGGGTCCAGCCTGAGGGCCATGGTGAGAGTGGTGCTTCCGCTGGCACCGAGGAGGTACATGGTGAGCCCAGTGGCACAGTCCATGATTAGGGTGTGGAACCAGTTGAGGAGATACTTTAGGATGGAGGGCTTTAGGATCGAGGGCGTGTCGGTGCTAACACCACTGGCTGGGAATCATGTGTTTAAGCCAGAGGAGACGGGTGGCATGTACAGGAGGTGGGAATGGTGAGGGCAAGAAACTTATATTTGGAGGAGAGGTTTGCAAGAATGGACGAGATGTATGAATAATAATCATTATTGTCACAAGTAGGCTTACATTAACACTGCAATGAGGTTGCTGTGAAAAGCCCCGAGTCACCACACTCCGTCGCCTGTTCGGGTATACTGAAGGAGAATTCAGAATGTCCAATTCACCTACCAGCATGTCTTTCAGGACTTTCAGGAGGAAACCGGAGCACCCGGAGGAAACCGTGAAGACTCCACACAGTGACCCAAGCCAGAATTGAACCTGGGACCCTAGCGTATTAAGCAACAGTGCTAACCACTGTGCTACCGTGTGGCAGAGGTTCTGAAGGGAAGCGAGTTCAGGTATATGCAAATGAGAGACTTTGTGCGGAAGGGATGTAGAGGATTTCCAAAGCTGCCTTATTGGAGCGGATTCTGCTCCCGGATGTGGAAGAGGAGGGTAGAATATATACGGGTGGTGGAGGGAGCAAGGGGGAGTGCAGGTGGTGAGGATCAAGGATAAATGGGAGGAGGAGCTGCGGGGGCGGAGATAGGATGTGGAGTGAGGTGACGTACAGGGTGAATTCAACCTCCTCGTGTGCGAGGATGAGTTTGTTTCAGTTTAAGGTGGTGCATAGCATGCATATGATTCGGGCGAGGATGAGTGGGAGAAAAACTTGCACAATCAGTGAACTGAGAGGTGTGGAGAATGTTCTTTGATTTATGTTTTTGTACCTTTTGATTAAGTTTGGCATAAAATACATTAAAAAAAAGAAGAAACCTAATTTTGAGGAGTCCGATGCACCGCATGGGTGACCGCATGGGCCTAGGCCTCCTTGTATCGGGTCTCCACATCGGTCAATGGCCTCTATACTGCCGTCATTAGCCTGGTCGCAGTTCGCTGCCCGGCAAATAGGTCATCCATAACCTCACTGATGCACTTGTGGGCTGCAGTTTGTGAGATGTCACACAAGTTCCTGATCGAGCCCTCGAATGATCCTGAGACGTAGAAGTTCAGGGCTGCGGTGACCTTGACGGCAACCGAGAGTGGGTATGCTCCTCCTCCATGTGGTGCCAAGTCCGCAAGGACATGGAATTGGTGCCATACCATCCCTTTGTTGAGCCTCATGCGGCATACACTTGTCCGTCATCTATTCGAAAAACCAGTGATGACTGCACACCTTGGGTCTACGCCGGCCTCCCCCTTTGGGTTCCTCCCTGGTCTGATGGGCAGCTGAGTCCCCTGGGTGTGAGGTGGAGCCCTGAAAATGGTCCGCCGCCTCGATCCGCTGTCAACGCTGCTGCTGCCGCTGCCTTCTCCAGCGTCTGGCTGCTTGGCCTGCCAGGAGCACCGCGAGAGCAGCCTCCATGGGGTCAAAGATATCATTAATCCCATGTAATATCTGTAAGGAATTGGAGAGGGTGCGAGACTGGCAATCAGCGGTTTCGTCTACCCGGGACCCCCCATGGCTCATCCCCTCCCCCCCTATCCCTGATCATCTGACATGCCTGCCCATGCACCCCTGGCCACCGGAGGGGCCCCTGGTCACGTTAGATCACGGGAGGTCATTAGATTGGGAGTCGATCCCATTAATTGTATGGAGATTGGCTTTAAGTGGTGCTTATTGATTTCACACCACATCACGGTGGGATCCAGATTTCACAAGCGGGAGCAGCCGGTTCGATTGCAAACTAATCGGCACTCAGCAAGATTCCCGATTTTAGCCTTTCCCACAATCTGAGGCCGCCGCACACACTCACTCAAGCGCAAAGCAGCCATAAAATCGCACCCTATATATTTTTCAAGAAATAACACGTTGAAATTTGTTAGCCAGACAGTCATCAGTGTTGGGCAACAAGGAGTAAAACAAGGATAACTCTAAAACAGAATCAAGAACAGGAGCTTGAATTCACGTATATGGATTGCTTCACATTTTTACTTCTGAACTTGCAAGGTAGATCTACTTGCAAATCATGCGACTGGGTTAGAAAATTCCATGTAGACAAATATTTTTATGCATATCGAGAGCAGTATACTCTAGTTTTCAGATAAATATTATAATAACTTGCAACCTTACCTACATCCCTTAGACATTGCACAGTGAGTGCGAAGCCTTTTGTTCGGGGGAGTAAGTGGTATTTTAGCTTGGGCAAGCCTTTTGCTTCAGCCACCTGCATGCTGATCTGGTGCTTTTTCTCTGTAAATCGTGTTCCTTCACAGTGAATCAGAAACTGCAAGTCAGAAAAGATATCAAAGGAAGAAAGTGATTGAGACTACATCCCTGTAGATACCACTGCAAAAAGTTGTACCACCAATCATCTTATTGCCACTGGGGCAGCACAGTGGCACAGTAGGTTAGCACTGCTGCCTCACGGCGCTGAGATCCCAAGTTCGATCCTGGCTCTGGGTCACTGTCCGTGTGGAGTTTGCACATTCTCCCTGTGTTTGTGTGGGTTTCGCCCCCACAACCCAAAAGATGTGCAGGCTAGGTGGATTGGCCACACTAAATTGCCCCTTAATTGGAAAAAATGAATTGGGTACTCAAAATTTATTTTAAAAACATATTTAAAAAAAAAACAATCATCTTATTGCCACTAAAACCATCCGCAGACTCAGAAACTATGTGCGGGATTTACCAGCTATTCACGCCGGCGGAAAATTCCGATCCCATGCCGGTGCACGGGTTTCCCAGTGACGAGGGTTGCAGTCAATGGGAAATCCTGACATTCTAAATGAACTTTATTTGAAAATGTGAAACAGAGATAAGCAATAATTTTCTGGTAGCATTTTGATACAAGGTGTCAATTCTCAAGAAACTTTGGTGAAAGCTGGCTTTTCTTTTCATTTCATCGTCTGCAACTGTTCCTTGAACAGCAACAGATACTGTGTCAGCTTCACCATGATAATAATTACAGTTCCAACAACAAATAGGCAAAAAAAAATGAATGTAACAAAGCTCTAGAATAATCAAACCTTGTCAAGGGAACATGATTTTGTTGTCATTCTGGGTCATAGCAACAAGGAAAAGAGATAGGATGGGATTGTGTATTGTTTTTCAGTTTGTGAATAATTCGTATTACATTTTGTTGTGCAGAAACATTCAGGATTGACGTGTATACTTGCTTCTGGGTGGGCAGAACCCTCAACCCTGAAGAGGATAGGTTAACCTATATCTGTATGCGAGGATAATTTGACACATTTTTGTACGTAGCTTTTTGCCGTTTGTATTTCTTGCATCAAGAACTGTACATTTTGATTTCTCTGTCCAAACACTCTCATTGTAGGATTGGACAAGTTTTGTTCCTAAAAGAAAGGCAACCACTATTGAACATATCAGCATTCTCAGACCCAGATATATAGCTCTGTCCTCTCCTACTTTCACGGCAAAAATTGCTTTCCATTTGTCCAGAACATCATTCGCTGTCACTTTTTTTTATAGCTTGTATTTGGCAGCATCCTCTTTTATCTTCACTTCTCCCCCTGGTCAGAGACACTTGTAGTTGACAAAGACCATTGAAGGATTGTATGGAGAAACTCAAGACATGTACAATTAACAACCATGAGGACCATAACCATCAACCTTGGTTACTGATTTCAGCACTATACCTACCCAAAAGATTTCAGGGTAATCCCGGAGATTACGCAAACTCTGGACTACATTTTTGCGATCTTCCGTCCACTGTCGCTTGCAAAATACGATCTCCAGAAAATACCACATCCAACCAATCAGAGGAACATAAGCCAGCTCCTTTTTTGCTAGTACTTTCGAACTCTACACAAAAAAAACAGATTTTTAAAAAACTGTTAGTTTAACATAGAAACATCGAAAATAGGAGGAGGAATAAGCCATTTGGCCCTTCAAGCCTGTTCTGCCATTCGATATGATCATGGTTGATCCTTATACTTTAGGTTCCCTCATCCAAATCTTTGATCTATATTGTGAATAGCTGGGGCCCAATCAGAGATCCCTGAAGGAGCCCATTAGTCAGTGACTGCCAATCCAAAAGACCTATTTATTCCTACTCTGTTTCTTGCCTGCTAACCAATTCTCAATCCATGACAACACATTACCCCCAATTCCACATGCTGTAATTTTGTTCAGTAACCTCTTGGGACTTTATCTAACACTTTCTGAAAGTCCAAATACACATCCAATAGTTCACTCTGATCTATTCCAAATTACGTCCTCAAAAAACACCAGTAGGTTTATCAACAGGGTTTCCCCTTCATAAATCCATGTCGACATTGTCTAATCTCATTGCTATTTTCTGAGTGTCCTATTATCGCATCCTTTATAATAGACTCTAGCATTTTCCCTATTACTGTGAGGCTAACTGCTCTCTAATACCCTGTTTCCTTCCATGCTTCCTTTTAAAAAATAGTGGGCTTACTTTTGCGACCCTCCAATCTGTTGGTACTGTTCCTGAATCTACAGAATTTTGGAAGATGATAACCAACACATGCATGGACACCTCCTTTAGTACCCTGGAATGTAGGACTTCTGGTGGCAGCCATGGTGTGTGGTTGCACATTAGGTGGCTCCTGCTTGAAGTGAAATTGCTTGGAGTCTTTTCGCCCGTTTCAGGGGTAATTATACAGGTGGAAAGTACAAAGTACATAGAACATACAGTGCAGAAGGAGCCTATTCGGCCCATCGAGTCTGCACCGACCCACTTAGGCCCTCATTTCCACCCAAGCCCTAACTTCCAACCTATCCCCGCAATCCAATAACCCCTCCTAACCGTTTTGGACACGAAGGGCAATTTATCATGGCCAATCCACCTAACCTGCACGTCTTTGGACTGTGGGAAGAAACCGGAGTACCGGGAGGAAACCCATGCAGACACGGGGAGAACGGGCAGACTATTCACAGACAGTGACCCAGCAGGGAATTGAACCTGGGACCCTGGTGCTGTGAAGCCACAGTGCTATCCACTTGTGCTACCGTGCTGCCCTGCTCGCGCAAAAAATGTCAGTTTTGCACCTTGGCAGTGCCCACGCCAGCTGGTTGGGCCACTTGTGTACCTTGGCAGTGCCAGGTTGGGTACCCAGGTGGCATCAGCAGTGTCAGGCCATCAACCTAACCAAAGGGCATGCAGCTGGGGGCCTCTGATGCCCCGGAAGACCCCCACAAGTGCCGTTCCGTCTGGTCCCCGTTTGTAGGGACCAGTGCTGAATGGCGCTCGCCTGAAGTCTCTGAGGCCCAAGTGTTTTAAGTATGAGGCACTAAGAACTCTCCTACATAGGGCATGTCTGTAGCCTATCAAACGAGGAGTGCAAAAAGCAAGGTACAACAGTCAGACCAAGTGATCTCTCAAACTGCGACAGAAGAAAAGATGGCGGAGACCTCTCTGGCATTGTTGCATGCTCAGTGGTCCACAGAACAGTTGGTGGAGTTCTTGATGGCTATGTTTGAACTGCAGAGAAATGAGGACTCAGAGAGCATTACCAGGGTGGAGGGGCCGATCCGGGCAGTCATAGAGAGAGTGGAGCAAACACTGGAGATGCAGCATGCATTGCTCCAGAAAGTGGAGATGTCGGTGGCTGACCATAAGGATTGATTGGCTTTGTTGGAGATGGAAATCGTGCTGAGACAGAGGGTCAGAAGTTAAGAGAGAAGGTGGACGACTTGGAGTATCGCTCGAGGAGGCAGAACCTTTGGATTGTGGGTCTGACTGAGGGGATCAAGGGAATGCAGGCCACACAATATGTGACGCAAATGGTAGAGAAGTTGGTGGGGGAGGAGGGGTCTTTGGCCAACCTGAGGTGGATCAAGCGCACAGGTTGGTAAAGAGGAAGCTGAAGACAAGTGAGCTACCAAGGGCGATCGTGGTCATGTTTCCCTGTCGTTTGGATAAAGAGAAGATTCTACGGTAGGCAAAGGAGGTGAGAGAATGCACTTGGGAAGGCCCAAGCAGTGCGTATTTATCAGAACTTAGGAGCGTAGTTGGTCAGGTGATGAGCGGGGTTGAATAGGGCCAAAGCGGCCCTATTCGGCCCTATTCAGGAAAAATGTGAAATTCAGTATATTGTATACTGATCATTTGTGGGTCACATTCCGGAATCTGGAGTTTTATTTCGAGACACCAGAGGAGGCGAGTAAGTTTATGAAAGATCATGCACATTCGCCCCATGTTTGCGTGGCTTTCCCCCCCACAACCCCAAGATGTGCAGGGTAGGTAGATTGGCCTCGATGAATTGCTACTTAATTGGAAAAAATGAATTGGGTACTCTAAATTTATATTAAAAAAACAAACGTGGGTTTAATTGCTAATCATAGAGTATGGAAATCTAATTGGGAACTGTTTTCTCCAGAGTTGAAAAGGCAGGTTTATATCCAATGGGCTCAATGCTATTTGAGGATTAAATACCATTTCCTGGAAATCTGCCTATTATAATTTTGGTATTTATCATCGAAGAAAATACCTTCCTAACTTCCAATATTGGTGCATGACAACGTTTGTGTTTAGAATTCAAATTTCGTCGCAACATACAAGTTATCCTGAGTCTACGTTTGTGCAGTAGTGTGACCATTGGAATTAGGCTGGACGATATAGACTGTTATCATCATCTATCCAATCCATTCTGATGTATTGTTTTAATTCACTCGAGAGCTTTTCTAAAACTTTATCATTAAAATCTGGTTATTCTTTACTTTTAGCACAAGGAAAGCAAACATCCACACGCACACACAGTAAACATTTGCCAGAAGTACACACAAAATAAAGCCAAAAGGTATTATGTAATTTGATCATGGAAATCCACCATTTAATAGTCATAATAATCTTTATAAGTGTCATAAATAGGCTTACATCAACACTGCAATGAAGTTCTGTGAAAATCCCCTAGTGGCCACACTCTGGCGTCTGTTCGGATACACTGAGGGAGAATTCAGAATCTCCAATTCACCTAACAAGCACGTCTTTCGGGACTTGTGGGAGGAAACAGGACACCCGGAGGAAACCCATGGAGACACGGGGAGAACATGCAAACTCTCCGCACAGACAGTGACCCAAGTCGGAATCGAACCTGGGACCTGGAATGTGAAGCAACATTGCTAACCGCTGTGCTACCGTGCTGTCCATTTTCCATGATATCACCAGTTTTAAAATCATTCCCACAAATGGAACCATTTATTACTTTTTTTTTTAGAAAATATTCTATTGAAGCATTTGTAATTTTCACAATTTAACATGTTGACATTTCTAAAACCGCGTGGGTCGACGCACAAAATACCCCTAAAAGAACAAATAATAAACCACGTCCCCATTTCTCTCGCCCTGTCCTCAATTACCTGTATACTGAGTCCCTTGTCCTTATTTAACATTACCTTGCTTTCTGTTTTCCTCCCCCCCCCCCCCGCCCCCACCTTTTCCCTTTCCCACCTTACTGCTGACATTCAATTTTTGTTGAAGAAATCGATGAATGGCTGCCAACTCCCTGTATTGATCCTCTCAGAGTTAACTTATTTTCTCCAGACTGAGAAACCCTACCATATCGCTGACCCACACTCCTGACTTGGGGGGCTCCGAGTCTCTCCATCTCAGCAAGATCCGACTCCGGGTCACCAGAGAGGAGAAGGCCAAAAGATCGGCCTCCCTACCCCCCTTTGCCCCCGGATCTTCCGACATTCCAAATATTGCTAATTCTGGGCTCGGAGTTACCCTATCTTCCAGGACTTCTGACACAAGATCCGCAAATCCCTGCCAGAATTCCCTCAGTTTCAGGCTACCGTCATGTGGGCCTTGTGGACTACCTTGAACAGAATCAAGCTAAATCTAGCACAGGACGAAGATGCATATACCCATCTCAAGGCTTTTTCCCCACAGTTTAGTTTCCAGCTCCCCACCTCCTCTTCACCTCTCTGATAGGGACCCCTTCCCACTCTAACAATTCCCTGTATATCTCCTAAACCGTCCCACCTCCAATAGTCCCCTCAGTGGGATGCGAGGAAAGCTTGGAACCTGTCTCCATACAAAGTCCCGCACTTGAAGATACCGGAACCTGTTCCCACCCAGCAAATCAGACTCCTTTAATGTCTCCAAGGTCGGAAAGCCCTCCTGGATGAATAGATCCCCAAACCTCTCAACCCCTGCCTGCTGCCATATCTTAAAGCCCCCATCCAGCCCCCCCCAGGACAAACTGGTGATTGTCACAGATCGGTGACCACACTAACACCCCCTCCAGTCTCATACGCTGCCTCCATTGCCCCCACACCCTTAGAGCTGCCACCACCACCGGACTTGTAGAGTACCGAGCTAGCGAGAACGGCAGGGGCGCCGTCAGTAAAGCCTCCAAACTCGTACCTTTGCAGGATGTTGCCTCCACCTGCTCCCAGACTGACCTCTCCACTACCCACTTCCTGACCATCAATAGGTTGGAAGCCCATAATAGTTAATAAAGCTCGGGAGAGCCAAGCCCCCTTCTCCGCAGGTCCGTTCCAGGAGTGCCCTCTTTACTCTCGGGGTTTTACCCATCTATATAAACCTCGATATCGCCACATTCATGCTTCTGAAAAAAGCTTTTGGGATAAAAATCGGGAGACATTGAAAAAAGAAAAGCAGTTTCAGAAGGACCGTCACCTTCACTGTCTGAACTCTCCCCGCCAGTGTCAGTGGGAGCATGTCCCATCTACGGAAATCCCTTCTCATTTGATCCAATGCTTTGCCCAAATTTAACTTGTGAAACTGCCCCCAATCCTTGGCCACGTGAATCCCCAGATACCTAAAACTCCTCCTGTAGCCATGCTGGCCACGCAAAATGGACACAGAGCCAAACTAAAATGGAAGACAGCAGGGAAAGCCTGTTTAGTGAGAACAGACAGCCTGCTCTCAACTAATTAGCATTTTGCAAGCAGCAAACCAGTTTTCTGGCCAGGTGCAGATCTCCAAGCCAAAGGTGTTAATGGCAAAGCGCTTAACATTCTGATGAGGCAGCCCAGATCCAGGCACACACAATGGCAACATTTCCATCTCAATGTAGCACTTAATTGGTGGAGCAGACAGGATGGCACCAGAGTAACGAATATCAAAACCACCCCCCAACATCGAGGGAAGCCCCCGCATTGGAGGATTTCGAAGGTAGCCGTTTGGAAACGTTCCAATCGGTACCGAAAGGTAGAGCCCGCCTAGAAGGGGGCAAGGACATTAGAGAGGGGTATAAAAGCAAATTCCCCACAGAGCCCGGTCTGTTAAACTCGTGCTCCGGCTCTGACTGACATCTTGCATCCTGACTCCAGCCGTTGAGCACCAGCCGCCGAAACCGTAAGTTCAACGCTCGCTACGCGATCCAAGCCCACTAGACCCCAAAGTACCAGAACGCTTGCTGAAGGCTGCAGTACAAGACCAGGACGAAGGCCTCGTTCTCTGACCTTGCCTGTTCCTGTTAGATAAGTATTCTGTTCACTTAAATTTAGTTATAGCTTAGTCTCTTAGTGTGTGCATGAGTATTTATTATAACTGTATAATAAATATTGATCGTTTGAACTTTACTAATCGGTGTATCGTCTTTATTACTTTGAACTTGACCTTGGAATACTTGTGACGTTGCCTATACGGCAACTGGCGACTCCAGAGCTAAATAATTACATAGAACAGAGCCTAGTAGTGTTAAGCACACGTCGAACTCGGAGGCGTGTTAATACACTCCAATAAACGCGTTTTACAACCACAGTAAAACGTGCAACATTTAGTGGCAACTCTGGTCTAAGCTCAGGACTGATGTCACACACTACATTGAGAATTGCCTGATTTGTGCTCAGAATAACCCGGAGCGGTATTCTAAGAAAGCACAACTTCGGCACACTCGCCCAGTTAACGGCCCTTGGACAAACCTCCAGATCGATTTTATAGGTCCATTGCCCCCTTGTCGGAATGGCTATAAATACGTTCTGGTGGTGATAGATACCTTTACAAAATGGGTAGAGGCATTTCCCTCACGAACAAACACAGCTAAGACAGCTGCAAAGATCCTGACCCACCACATCTTCACGAGATGGGGTTTACCCCGAAGTATCGATTCGGACCAGGGATCTCACTTTACAGGACGGGTCATGAGGAACGTCCTGACAATATTCGGTATAAAGCAAAATTTTCATATTGCGTATCATCCACAGTCCAGCGGGATTGTGGAGCGCATGAATCGGACCCTAAAAACGACCCTCAGGAAAATGGTTCAACAGAACAATTCCACATGGGATTCAGTGCTCCCATTTGCACTTATGTTCATAAGGAACACTGTCTCCACATCTACAGGATACACACCACATACACTCATGACCGGACGCCCTATGAAAGGTACAGAATTCCTTTTAGGACTGGACATGACAAGCCCCGAAGTGACGGCCCTCACACATGAAAAGGCAGTTAAAGATCTAGTTGAGACTGTGAGGTCTGCACAGATCGCAGCCGCAGTCCAGCTAGGGAAACGCCGACAGCAACGCACTGCCTGTTTCAATAAGACCGTCCACACCACAGAATTCCAGGTTGGGCAACAGGTAATGTTATCTGTTTATAACCCCAGCAGTTTTTTGGCTCCAAAATATTCCGGTCCCTACTCAATTTCGGACAAAATTAGCCCCTCCGTTTACAGGATCAAATATCCTAATGGGAAGACCGCGTGGTTCCATATAAACCAGTTAAAGGCATATGGAACACAGGCCAACCATGCTCACCATGTCCTGCTGGATGCAGCAGAACACTTCACCCCGCCCACCAGAGACACTTTTCCACCATCCCCCTCACAGACCAGTTCATCAACGGACTCGCCCGCGACTCCGCCCACAGACCACTACAGACCACGCCCCGACACGCCCACAAGCTGCCACAGCAGAGACAGTAGGACAGACACTGCCTCTGAAGACAGCGACAGCACACAGCCATACAGCCCACACTGCACCAACTACGACCCCAACTCCAGTGACCCCATGGAAGTCACCTACCTCAAATATCCAGAACCACCACCCGACCCCGACTACCCCGACAACACACTCGACACTACACAATGGCACAGGGACAATTCCTACAGGCTTGTCCGCAATGATGAAAGTGACCCCCGGTCACACAATTCCAAAGTTTCATGCCTGATCCACACAAGGGTGTGGGATCCGGGAGAGCAGGACGACACGGTGTCTGACTCCCGACACGGCAACCCCTTTGTGACCCTGTTCACAGAGGCAGAATCAAAGTGAGGTGTCCAGATGATGCAAGATAGGAATCGTTTGAGGGAAACGATGTCCTTTCTGATGGAACCTGCACGTATGTTTGTCTTCGTTTTATGTTTGTTTGTCTCAGGATTGTACATTGTTCAGCTGGAGGATGGACATCTTCTTTTCAGCTGAAAAGATTGTGACCACCTCACATACACGTTAGTTTGTCTGCCGAAACTTTTGAGAACTTCGGTTTGATTGGAGATCTTTTCCAAAGTTGTACGGCCACACGCCAAATAGTTTATCTGCAGATATCTCTGAGAACTTCAGTGATGTCCTCAGTTGGAGCATCTTGGCTCCCTTGGTTTTTTTAGGTGCCCCTCTATTCGGCGAAGTAGAGGCTGCAAGTCATGGTAAACACATTCGTACCCGTTTCTTTCCAGGTTACTCAGGCAGTGGACAAACGGCACTGAGGACCCGCCCTGTCTGAGAACCAACCCTTGGTCAGCCAAGCTCGGGTATGGCACAGCACGCCCTACCCGGGGATCCCATCCAACTCGTACCCGTAGCGGCCCATACGCAACTCATTCGGATGTTTGTTTCAAAGTTTGTTTTCATTTTACGTTAGGTAGCCCTTCGGCCGCCATCCCACATGCTATTTACATCCGGGAACATTCGGATGGTAAATCAGCAAAGCCTGCGAGACGGCTCGCAGAAGGAAGGATTGTTAGGTGTATGCTGGTCTTTAAATTCGCTTTTTGAAAAAAAAAATGAGGGGAGTCACAGGGTGTGACTTAGCCAGTCATTTTAAAGGGTCAATTGGGTTTTGAAAGACAGATGCACCAACAAGTAAAGGTCTTAAACTGTGTATTGACAGATACTGTGCTTGATCCCAAAGGTTTCAAAGGACGAGACAGAGGTCGAAGCCAGGATTGTCAATACCGGAGGAAGAAGGAAGAGAAAGAAGAAGAACAGCAAAATGATGGAAGCCCACTTATTACTGTTTAATGTTATATGTATATGTGTGGAAACAAGACACGTTTCCCCCACAACCCCCACCGTAAATGTTTCAATTACAGCAAACCCCCAGTGCTCAGCTCTGATCAGCGAGGTTCAGACCTGGTGCACTAAATTCATGACGTGGTACTCCATGTCCTATATAATCGAATCACTGTTGGTGATCGCGATCCTCATCATACTAGTGCAGACCCTCAGGTTGAGGAAATGGAAGAGGAGAGCCTCTCGTTCCAGCACCTCACCCATCTATAGAGTTCAATCCCCCATCTTCGGATTCCACCAAACCCCTCAACCCCTCACTGATTACAACACTCTGTAAATAAAAATTCAGCCATGTATTATATTGTTCCATACTCGACTGCCGAGTTGGGAAGTGTGATGTTGTGGTGTGAATGGTTAAGATTTTAGAGTGATGAAATGTTAAGTTAAGGTTAAGGTTAATAGTGATAGGTAGAGGTTCCCAGTTGTAGTAATGCATGTCCCTTTGACATGGGGCCAAGTAGAGACGTTAGTTAAAATTTTTTTCTTCTTCCCATAGTTTAAGATAGAGTAGAACAGGAACTGGCAAGAGGTCAGAACACAAGGAAGGCAAAGTACATAGGTGATCCTTCACAATAGTATGATTGTGAGGATCACAAGGAGGGAATGTAGCCATGCTGGCCACGCAAAATGGACACAGAGCCAAACTAAAATGGAAGACAGCAGGGAAAGCCTGTTTAGTGAGAACAGACAGCCTGCTCTCAACTAATTAGCATTTTGCAAGCAGCAAACCAGTTTTCTGGCCAGGTGCAGATCTCCAAGCCAAAGGTGTTAATGGCAAAGCGCTTAACATTCTGATGAGGCAGCCCAGATCCAGGCACACACAATGGCAACATTTCCATCTCAATGTAGCACTTAATTGGTGGAGCAGACAGGATGGCACCAGAGTAACGAATATCAAAACCACCCCCCAACATCGAGGGAAGCCCCCGCATTGGAGGATTTCGAAGGTAGCCGTTTGGAAACGTTCCAATCGGTACCGAAAGGTAGAGCCCGCCTAGAAGGGGGCAAGGACATTAGAGAGGGGTATAAAAGCAAATTCCCCACAGAGCCCGGTCTGTTAAACTCGTGCTCCGGCTCTGACTGACATCTTGCATCCTGACTCCAGCCGTTGAGCACCAGCCGCCGAAACCGTAAGTTCAACGCTCGCTACGCGATCCAAGCCCACTAGACCCCAAAGTACCAGAACGCTTGCTGAAGGCTGCAGTACAAGACCAGGACGAAGGCCTCGTTCTCTGACCTTGCCTGTTCCTGTTAGATAAGTATTCTGTTCACTTAAGTTTAGTTATAGCTTAGTCTCTTAGTGTGTGCATGAGTATTTATTATAACTGTATAATAAATATTGATCGTTTGAACTTTACTAATCGGTGTATCGTCTTTATTACTTTGAACTTGACCTTGGAATACTTGTGACGTTGCCTATACGGCAACTGGCGACTCCAGAGCTAAATAATTACATAGAACAGAGCCTAGTAGTGTTAAGCACACGTCGAACTCGGAGGCGTGTTAATACACTCCAATAAACGCGTTTTACAACCACAGTAAAACGTGCAACACTCCCAACCATTTTAAAAGGTAACTCCCTCAGTCTCCTTTCCTGCCCCCATGCCTGGATCACGAACATCTCACTCTTTCCCATATTTAACTTATAGCCTGAAAATCATCCACATTCTCCTCATACCTCCATGATTTGGGTCATTCCTCCCCCCCTCCCCCACCGGGTCCGTGACATAAAGCAGCAAATCGTCCGCATGAAGAGAGACCCTGTGTTCCACCACCACCCCCACCCCCTCCCTCACAACCATGTACTGTATTACTAAAACTGCAGGCTTGAGTATTTCTGGAACATATCAAACCAGGATTTAAATCATATTGATAAATTCAGATTCACTATTATAGCTCACATTAACTGTATCTCTTACTATATTACTGCCTGCAGACTCTTCAACCTGTTTATTAGGGAAAATACCTATTTCCCAATCAGTTTCCAAGCCAACCTAAATCCAAAGTTTTGATGGGAAATGAAAATGATTTAATTCCTGACAGAGCAGAACAATAGAAAAAGCCAGCTACAAGATTTTTTTAAAAAAATTAGCACCATTTAGAAGAAACTGCAGGCAGTTATAAAAATGTGAGGAAATATCTGGGCTTCCCCGCATCTCACCAATAAAAATTGAGTGTAGGGGAAAATTGCATTGCTTCCACATTGGGAGCCTTTTAATAGAACACAGGCTATGATTGCTGATGGTTTCTTCAGGTGCTCAAGGGCCTCCAATCTAGCCAAGATAGGGTCTCAAGTCGAGATGTACGTTCATTCCACTTTTAGCATAACACACCATTTGGTAAAGGAATTGAAAATATGATGGAAACAAATTACCCGGAAAATCACCCAAAAAAATCATTTAAAACTATGAATGAGATTGTATTATGTTTTGGTGAATAGCACCCAGCCGAATACCCTTCAAAAGTGACTAAATATGGAGAGGAAGCAAGTCATTGCTGAAGGTTTCTACTCAGCATTATGGAAGGAGCACTTACCTTTGCTATTCACTTGCTGCTGGAGATCTGAAAAAGCGTTTAGAAACACAACACAAGACTTTCAGGCACATTTTGTACTTCACCAATTTATCCCAGAAATTTCAAGTGTGCTACTCCACCTCCAGTTTGGCACAGGAGGAACAGTACTAAGTACATAATGCCAAGCAGACCAGCACTAGCTGCTGCAGGTGATAGGGACAGAAGGGCAAAGTGAACTCCTCCTCCACCACCACTACTGATGCAGCACATTCTTATTCCTCTGCATCTCCTTCAACAGAACCTCCAGTGCACCCTCTGCCTTAATTTCTATGCCATTCTGAAATCTGTAGTGCACTCCAGACCTTAAGCACCCCCAGGCAAGTTCAAATTGTGGCATTCAAAAATTGGGATGAAATTTTTGTGCTAAAACTAGATGTCAACCAAGCATGTCTTGTTAGCAGAACATTCACTTAGGGCCATTTTCACCTTTTCTCCAAAATAACCTCCAAAGTCTTTGGATACGTCACCACATGTACAATACAAAAGGAGGGTATTATGATCCCAGACCAGAGACCCCAGCCGTGGCTAGAATACCGTACAGAGACCCCAATATTTTATTTTAAATTTTATATGACTGAGGAAAGGACACCTCACTCCAGGAGTGATTGCATAAAGAAATAGAGATATGATATATTAAAACAAACTTTATTACTAACACAATATTAAAATATATTTAACACAAGAGAATTATCCCTCAAACAAGACTACTCAATACAGTGAATACAATACCCTTAACTGCTATCTTCACTCCCACTCAAACAGCAAGAAATACCATTTCAGCTTTCAATGCATTTAAATACTATCAGCGCATAGGAATAGCTGTATAGAAATGTTATTTGAGAAAGAGATTTCTGTTGACATTGCTTTAAAAGAAAAGCTCTGGCTCCTGTCAGAACCATGCAGAAGCAACTTCAGCAAGGTTTGGCCACCTTTTCAACCACATTGCTCTCCTGTCTGCAGGTCTATTTTTTGTAACTGAACTGTAGAGAGCAAACTGCTTTACTTCTGTTCACAGTTCCTCTAACTCACAACTGAGCTTTTCTCTGCAAAATGCCTGATAACCTTAGCTCCAGCCAGTAACAACCTTAGCTCCACCCACTAACAACATCACCTTACCAAGCCGAAATCTACGACATCATGTTACTAAGCTGAAATCTAATTAACTCCAGATAACCCTCTTAATTCAAACATACTGCGAACTTCCGGTGGCAGCATATAGGAGGAGGTCGCACGTTGGATGCCTCCTGCTCGAGGCTCGATTGCCCCGGTCTCAGGAACAATTTTTTGTTGAATCAGTGCAGGAAGACATAAGGATGAAGGATGTCCAAAACCCAAAGGAAAGCTGCCGTGAAGAAGGAGCCGAATGAAGGTTTGCCGTTGAGTGGATTGGTCGGCTCGGCAACAGGATGGCGGAAGCTGGGTTACTTGGTGGGGCCGCACTGTTCACGGCAGAAAAGGTGAACAAGGTGATGGTTGCAAAGCACATGGAGGTGATGAGGAAGGAGATGATGGCAGCATTGAAGGTGCTGGTTGAGGAGGCGATTGCCCTGGTGAAAGCGGCGGTGTCGAGCGCATTGGCCAAGGTGCAGGAGCAGGGTGAGTAACTGAAGGGAGTGGAAGAGGCCTTGTCGCAACACAGTGATCAACTCACTTCGATGGGTGTGGAACTACAGAGGGTGGTGGAAGCCAACAAGGGTCCGTGAGCCAAAGTGGAGGACCTGGAAACCAGATCTAGGTGGCAAAATCTGAGGATTGTGGGCCTGGGTGGAGGGCTCAAGTCGACGGAGAATTTTGCCAAGATGTTGGCGGAGCTGTTGGGTGAGGGGAAGATCCCTCTCGGTATGAAGTGGATCAGGCTCATAGAGTGTGGAGGCCTAAACCAAAGGCAAATGAGCCGCCAAGAGCAGTGATTCTTTGTTTCCGTAGGTACCGGGTGAAGGAGAAGGTCCCGAGTTGGGCAAAGCAGAAGCAGGAGGTGCAGTGGGTTGAAGTTGGTATACGTATATACCAGGACTTTACTATGGAGTTGGCAAGGAGGCAGGCGGCATTCGGCCAAGTGAAGATGACACTGTATAACAGCGGTGTGCGGTTCGCCATAGTGTACCCAGCTAAGTTGAGAGTGACCTACAACTCCGAAGACTTTTATTTCGAGATGGTGGAAGTGGCGGAGGCGTTTGTGATGGCAGAAGAACTGGGGCAGAAGTGAGAAATGGGATTGGGGATTCGTCCTGGACTGAGGGTAGGAGGGGATGGAGGAGTGTATGTCGCTCTATTTTTCACTGCATGTTGTTGTATGTGCTAAATGAGTGGTAGTTGCCTATTTGGACAAGGTAAGAGTTGGGATTTTCTTTTGCAATGATGGTTCTTTGGGGTTTGTGTGTTTACACTGGGGCGGGGGGGGAGGGGGGAAAGAGAGAGAGGGGATTGGAGGGGAGTGAGGCCTGGGCAGAGGCCTCCACACTGGCTAGCCTCACCTGGCCAGTGAACGACAGTGTGGTGGGGAGAGGGTCTGCAGCCATCAGAGCCTGGTAGAACAGGTTTTGATGGGCCGAGGAAGTGTGAAAAGTTGGGGGAGGGAACCGATACTGGGCGAGGTGTTTTCGAGAGGAAGTGGATGGGAGGATTCTGGGAGGGAGGGGGGTAGGGGCTTGATGGTAACAATGGGATGGGGCGGGCCAAGCCCAGCTCCTTTCAAGCATCGCCTTCTTCACCCGCGGGGATTTTCCCGCCCAGACGAAGCTCATGATGATTTTGCCAGTACTAGGAGGAGATCAGAGTACTTTCGGTTATACCGAGGGACGAGACAGGGGTGTCCCTTGTCCCCCTTGCTCTTTGCATTGGCAATCGAACCCCTGGCCATGGAGTTGAGGGAGTCGAGGAACGGGAGGGGACTGGTGCGGGGTGGGGAGGAGCACCGAGTGTCGCTTTATGCAGATGACTTATTGCTATATGTGGCGGACCCAGTGGGGGGAATGTCGGAGGTGATGAAGATTCTCAGGGAATTTGGGGACTTCTCAGGGTACAAGCTCAACCTGGGTAAGAGCGAGCTATTCGTCGTGCACCCGGGGGATCAGGAGGAGGGGATTGGTAGGCTCCCGCTAAAAAGGGCGGAGAGGAGCTTTAGGTACCAGGGAGTCCAGGTGGCCAGGAGCAGGGGGGCCCTACACAAACTTAACCTTACAAGGCTGGTGGAGCAAACGGAGGAGGAGTTTAAAAGATGGGACATGTTGCAGCTGTCGCTGGCGGGCAGGGTGCAATCACTCAAGATGATGGTGCTCTCGAG
This sequence comes from Scyliorhinus canicula, assembly GCF_902713615.1. Taxonomy (NCBI): domain Eukaryota; kingdom Metazoa; phylum Chordata; class Chondrichthyes; order Carcharhiniformes; family Scyliorhinidae; genus Scyliorhinus; species Scyliorhinus canicula. The sequence goes on from NC_052146.1 coordinate 178,476,968, forward strand.
GTTTCTGTTCCTGTTCCAGTGCCTCCCCATCCTTATCCCGAAGGCCTTTTAGGAGGGTCAACAGGAGTATTACGGGATTTGTATGGGCGCACGGGACCCCGAGGGTGAGAAGAGTGTTTTTGGAGCGGGGCAGGGATGGGGGGGGGGCTGGCGCTGCCCAACCTCTGTGGGAACTATTGGGCTGCCAACGCAGCGATGGTGCGTAAGTGGGTAATGGACGGGGAAGTGGCAGCATGGAAATGGATGGAGATGGCGTCCAGTGTGGACACAAGCCTGGAGGCGCTGGTAACGGCGCCGTTGCTGCTCCCTCCAACGAGGTATACCACAAGCCCGGTGGTGGCGGCTACCCTCAAAATTTGGGGGCAATGGAGACGGCACGGGGAGAGGTGGGGGTCTCGATGGGGTCCCCGATATAGGGGAACCACTGGTTTGTTCCAGGGAGAATCGATGGCGGGTTCCTGAGTTGGCACAGGGCAGGTGTTAGGAGGTTGAGGGACCTGTTTGTAGATGGGAAGTTTGCGAGCCTGGGCGAGTTAGAGGGAAAGTTCGGGCTCCCTCCGGGGAACATTTTTAGGTACATGCAGGTAAAGGCGTTTGCCAGGCGGCAGGGTTCCCTCTGTTGCCCCCGCGTGGGGTCCAGGACAGGGTGCTCCCGGGGGTGTGGGTTGGAGAGGGGAGGATTTCAGACATGTACCAAGTGATGCAGGAGGTAGACGAGGCCTCAGTGGAGGAGCTGAAGGGTAAATGGGAAGAGGAGCTGGGTGACGAGACTGAAGAGGGGACGTGGGTGGATGCTCCTCCTCTTCTTGTACGAGGCTTAGCCTCATACAGTTCAAGGTGCTACATAGGGCTCATATGACCGGGACGAGGATGAGTAGGTTCTTTGGGGGCGAAGACAGGTGTACTAGGTGCTCGGAGAGCCCAGCGAACCATGCCCATAAGTTCTGGGCTTGCCCAGCGCTGGGGGAATTTTGGAAGGGGGTAGCAAGCATGGCGTCGAGGGTGGTAGGATCCAGGGTCAAGCCAGGCTGGGGACTTGCAATATTTGGGGTTGCAGTGGAGCCGGGAGTGCAGGAGGCGAAAGAGGCCGGTGTTCTGGCCTTGGCGTCCCTAGTAGCCCGGCGGAGGATTCTTCTTCAGTGGAAGGATGCGAGGCCTCCAAGCGTGGAGGCCTGGATCAATGATGTGGGGGGGTTTATCAAATTGGAGAGGGTGAAATTTGCCCTGAGGGGATCAGTACAGGGGTTTTTCAGGTGGTGGCAGCCTTTCCTAGATTTGGGTTGGGTTGAAGGGACGTGCACATGTGTTCTTTGTTTATGATGGGCGTTAATCTATTTCTTATTTTTTGTATTTACCGGGGGGGGGGGGGGGGGGGGGGTTGTTCTTTCTTGTTTTTCTTCGTTGTTAATATTTTCTGTTATTGATATTTTGTGAAAATCTGAATAAAAATTATTTTTATAAAAAACAATGGTATGAATTATTCTAAGTAAAATCTACTTGTCCCATTGATCAGGGACCTAGGGTCTCAACAAAGGTTTCCAGACTCCACAAATCAGACTCTGAACCCTGAAGAGTTAGAGTTTTTGCAGCATGGAAAGAGGCCCCTCGTGTCCACACTGGCCATCAAGCATCTATTTAGAATCATAGAATTCTTACAGTGCAGAAGACGACCTTTTGGCTCTTTGAGTCTGCATCAACCCTCCAAAAGAACTGCCCACCCAACCCAGTCCATACCCCCGTAACTCCATCTAACCGTTGGACACTAACCTCCTGGCTAGTCTAAAGGATGCACCAATAATGGTTCGTCACAATTTAACAGTCGAAAAGTGTTATTCTGATTTCTTGCTGTCATTCCATTTGGCAAAGGTACAGCCACAAAAGCTTGGTACTGCTCTCTGCAGCTCAGCAAGCCCTTTTATCTGTCACTGGCCCACAGAAGATTCAATGTTCCAATCGTTATTAATGAAATATCAGGTCAACATATTTGACAAAACATTGGAGTCGCCATTTCACCCTCTATCCTTGCTCGTTCAGAGCCAATGTAGCCAGCACTGGGGAGCTGCCAGTGCTTTCCAACAAATTACTCCAAGGAACTCAAAGATTCTTAATTGCAGAGCAAAATGTATCAGACTACAGTAGCACAAATCAAGGGAAATACACAATGCAAAACTGTCCAGACCACACCCCACAGAGGACAGTACTCTTTTTCAGGAAGAAACGTGGTTAACCATTTTCGATTTTCACTTCGGGTCGCTGAAAATGTTCCGTTTTTGGTTAATCATTATGGGTGTGGTTGCAGAATGGTAATACAGATGGTTGGACTAATGATCCACGACTGGAGCTAAATTCCACCACGTCACTGAAGAATTTTAATTTTAATTAAATCTACATTAAAAGGTGTCCAAGTAACAAGCATGCAAGCCACTTTCTCAAAGGCAATTAGGATGAAGTAATAACAGCTAGCTTTACCAGAAACACATTTTTTTCCCTTTCAGAATTGGCCTCTGAACATTTTTACAACTTTTGGTTAATCACAACCCACTTCTTACCCATTTTTATCAAAACATCCTCCAGGTTTTGATAAAATTGTTGCTCAGCACCACTGGGTTTCACATTATGTAAATTAAAGTGAGTTCAATTGTATGAATAAAGTTTTTCAGAAAGTATGTTGCAATCTGGTGGGCGGGGAGGGGGGGGCTGAAGGTCTGTGAAATTTTTCTAACATCAGAGAGAGCCTCAAAAGTTGTGAACTCCTGGTATTGACTAGTGGACAAGGAATTAGCATCAGTATTAGTATTTCTTTCAATGAACATGCCCCCATCTCAAGAATAACAAATACTTGCAGCAGGCATTTTCTGTATAAATCCTGAGTGAAGACATAGTTGGTCTGAGTAAGTTTTTTTAAAAACATGCACATAACTCTGGAAGAGAGTGATTTGGAAGGCCTGATCTGGAGTCTGCATCCTGTAAATAATTTCACTAATGATAAAAACACACTTACCCCCAAAACACCAAATCTTTCACAGAAGTCCCATCCACAAAGGAAATCAATCTCATAGTTATGATTGAGAATAACTATGGCATTCTCTTTACCATATTGAATGTAACTCTTTCGGTCAGTATAAAGGGTACATTCTGTGCATGACCACCATTCCAGCAACCACACCAATTCTGCAATTAAAGAAAAACACAAAAGTTACACTATGAAGCTCTTACCCATCACAATTAAGTAGAAGAGAACTGTCCATTTTGTGCGTGATTCTTATTGAATGATGGGAGGAAGTCAGTGTGGCCAAAGATTTTATTGGCTTAATTTCTATTTTAGAGGGCCAACTGGAAAGCTGCATGGGCAGTGGGTTTGGCACTACACATTTTAAGTGTGGAGTTGGGGCTGAAACAGGAAACAGATAGAGGAGATGATGATGGCTGTAAATGACCTACAGGTTGAAAGTTACAATCCAATTTCTAATGGCCATGTGCCCAAAGCACAAAACTAACTAACTTGTTCTGATTAAAATCTCACCTACAGAGGCTACAAGATTACTGATGTGGAAAATGGAACAGTGTCACACTGAACCGTAGGATGCTGAGGTGGGTTTTGGCCAAGGTACACTTGGAAAGAACAGGAGTTAATGTCAGCACTAAGCATTCAAAATGGAAATAAATTTTTTCCCTAGCACCACCCTTTGCCTTCAGTACATAAGTTCACAAAATAAATAAAGATAAATGTAACCATTAAGAACTGTGATTATGTTTCTACCATTTTCACTGTGAATTTATAACTTTCACTTGGGTCAAGCAATACCAACAAAAAAAGATACGGTTAACAGGCCAGTATTTCACATGCAATCTGTCTTACCACAAACCACAGAATCCATTTTCAAGGCACAAAGTTTCCTTCTGGCCAAAGTTTCAGAAAAAAGAAACTAATTCAAAGCACATGCATCTTATATGATTCATCCGTCAGATAATATTTCCAGCTACTCCATTGCCATCAGGTTCTCATTTAATACCTTCATCTAGACCTTTCTTGAAAAGGATTACTAACTTGAAACTTGAAACTATTCCAAATACCTACTGTGTTTTTCTGAGGCAAGCGAAAGGAGCAGCAAAGAAGAAGCAATTTGTTCAGGAAAACACTGGTAAATACTTTTATTGCTGAAAACTTTAACCTAATTGGCTGATCATCAAGTAACCATGTACAGAGGAAGAAACAATAACTTCAAAACAAGGAGAACGTTCCAAGAGGCTTAATCAGACAACTTTTGACACTGAGACAAAGGAAGTTTAGGACAGTTGAATAAAGGTTTCATCAGAGATAGATTTTAGAGGAAGGCTGGGCGGTCTTCCCCTCTTAAAGGGAAACGTATTGAATGGGGAGGGGGGTGGGGATCAGAATGCCGTCAGGGACAATATCTAAAAGAGATAATAACAATAATCTTTATTGTCACAAGTAGGCTTACATTAACACTGCAATGAAGTTACTGTGAAAATCCCCTAGTTGCCACATTCCGGCACCTGGTTCGGGTACACAGAAGGAGAATTCAGAATTTCCAAAGTACCTAACAGCACGTCTTTTTGGACTTGTGGGAGGAAACCGGAGCACCCGAAGAAAACCCATGCAGACACCGGGAGAATGCGAATACTCCGCAAAGACAGTGACCCATGCTGGGAATCAAACCTGGGACCCTGGCACTGTGGCACTGTGAAGCAAGAGTGCTACCCACTGTGCTACTGTGGGTGATCACGGAGGTCAATTCCCAGAGTCTGGCCCCCAGGACTTGGCAGCAGGGCTAGAAGTAATAAAATGATTTCATGCAGGTGGTCAAGGACAGTGAATAGACCTTTTAAGGCCATCTCATATCCACTGCACCAGCAAATACTCAGGCTGCTCAATGAATCACAATTCATCAGCAATTCACAGCATATGGGCCTCACATCTAACATTCATATACGTCAACATCCTCACACTTTCTAATGGTGCTCATCGCACTTCCAGGTCTAGGTCATTAAAATATATCAAGATGAGCCCAGGGGGAAGGCCATTACTAACATTTCTCCAGTTCAAAAAACATTCATTAAGCACTACTCTAGTTTCCTATTACTCAGCCAATTTTGTATCCATGTTGCTACTTTTCCTTTTTATTCCACGAGCTTTGCCCACGAGACTGTATCAAATGCCATTTGGAGGTCCATGAACATCAGACCAACCACATTACTCTCATTAATCTCTTCAAAAAATTTCAGCAAGTTAGTTACACATGATTTTCCCTGAACAAATCAGTGTTGGCTTTCCTTAATTAAGCAACATTTGTACATATGACAATTAATTTTGCTCCAAATTACTGCTTCCAGATGATTTTCCACTACTGAAATTAAACTGACTGGCATGTAGGTTTTGGGCTCATCTTTACTCCCGTTTTTGAACAAGGGTCTAACATTTGCAATTCTCCAGTGCTCTGGTACCCCAATCCCACTACCCCCTCCCAAGTCTAAAGATGATTGGAAAATAATGGCCACTGCCTCTAATTTCCCCTTTATCCTTGGGTGCATCCATACCTGGTGCCTTAAGGTACAGATAACCCATCCAAAACCATGTCATTAAATTTTTTATTTCGCTGAGACAATGTGTATATGTTCTTTCTGTCTGCAAAGAACAGGGCCTTGTGTATTAATACATGTAGCTTCCATTACATGCAAATGCGCCACACCACGAGCCCAACAGACGATATTAAAACTGGTTGTCAGTGTAATTCTTAGCACACAGCCATAATAAGTGGCAGCCATTCGTTGATTCATTCCTCAAGGCAATGCTTTGACCAATTAGGGTCAAGCTGCCTGGTTTAAATTTCAAACAACACTTGGTAGCTATCTGTCAGTTACTATTTACTGATGCATTCCCCATGGCAACTCCTCTACCACTCAAACAGCAATCTTGGCAATCAGTAGCTAGTGGTGTCCCTCAGGGATCCGTGTTGGGCCCACAATTGTTCACAATTTACATAGATGATTTGGAGTTGGGGACCAAGGGCAATGTGTCCAAGTTTGCAGATGACACTAAGATGAGTGGTAAAGCGAAAAGTGCAGAGGATACTGGAAGTCTGCAGAGGGATTTGGATAGGTTAAGTGAATGGACTAGGGTCTGGCAGATGGAATACAATGTTGACAAATGTGAGGTTATCCATTTTGGTAGGAATAACAGCAAACGAGATTATTATTTAAACGATAAAATATTAAAGCATGCTGCTGTGCAGAGAGACCTGGGTGTGCTAGTGCACGAGTCACAGAAAGTTGGTTTACAGGTGATTAAGAAGGCAAATGGAATTTTGTCCTTCATTGCTAGAGGGGTGGAGTTTAAGACTAGGGAGGTTATGTTGCAATTGTATAAGGTGTTAGTGAGGCCACACCTGGAGTATTGTGTTCAGTTTTGGTCTCCTTACTCGAGAAAGGACGTACTGGCGCTGGAGGGTGTGCAGAGGAGATTCACTAGGTTAATCCCAGAGCTGAAGGGGTTGGATTACGAGGAGAGGTTGAGTAGACTGGGACTGTACTTGTTGGAATTTAGAAGGATGAGGGGGGATCTTATAGAAACATTTAAAATTATGAAGGGAATAGATAGGATAGATGCGGGCAGGTTGTTTCCACTGGCGGGTGAAAGCAGAACTAGGGGACATGGCCTCAAAATAAGGGGAAGTAGATTTAGGACTGAGTTTAGGAGGAACTTCTTCACCCAAAGAGTTATGAATCTATGGAATTCCTTGCCCAGTGTATCAGTTGAGGCTCCTTCATTAAATGTTTTTAAGGTAAAGATTGATAGTTTTTTGAAGAATAAAGGGATTAAGGGTTATGGTGTTCGGGCCGGAAAGTGGAGCTGAGTCCACAAAAGATCAGCCATGATCTCATTGCATGGCGGAGCAGGCGCGAGGGGCCAGATGGCCTACTCCTGCTCCTAGTTCTTATGTTCTTATGTTCTCATACAGTATTTGCTGATTTCCCTTCATATTGGTATTCTTGCAGTATTCTGACACATGTGACACCCAGATTTGTGAAGCAAGTTGTGACTATACCAATTAGATGCTACACCATGGTGAGTTCCACAGGGGTGAGGAAATGATTACCATTCCATGCTGAAAAGGTTGCACTCTCAAAGCTCTGTACAAAGTCCGAGGCAAAGTTCAAGTTGAACTCTTCAATGCTCCTTGACATTAAATGCAAGCTTTGCAGTGCACCAAACATGTGCACACCCATGAGCCTTCTTCGCAGCCTACGCCAGCAAAGTCCTCACCTGACTTATTTGGTGCAGAAAGCTTGCAGATACATAGTCAGTTCCTGTTTTATCCTATCCTCCCTTCCTGGGACAATCCTATTGTGGTTAGAATATAGAACATAGAACAATAAACAGTACAGCACAGAACAGGCCCTTCGGCCCTCGATGTTGTGCCGAGCCATGATCACCCTACTCAAACCCACGTATCCACCCTATACCCGTAACCCAACAACCCCACTCCCTTAACCTTACTTTTTAGGACACTACAGTCAATTTAGCATGGCCAATCCACCTAACCCGCACATCTTTGGACTGTGGGAGGAAACCGGAGCACCCGGAGGAAACCCACGCACACATGGGGAGGACGTGCAGACTCCGCACAGACAGTGACCCAGCCGGGAATCGAACCTGGGACCCTGGAGCTGTGAAGCATTTATGCTAACCACCATGCTACCGTGCTGGTTCCTGCATGTCTGTGGCCAATGTGTCATCACATACAGGTCTTTTTCTCCCCAACCTTCTTAAAATCTATTTAGTCTTAGTCTGAGCTGGTGGCAGAGAGTGGTCACGTGGCTTCACCTTCACGGTCCCTTTTCTAATCGTCCAAGAGCTGAGGTGGCTCCAGTTATTGGGTACCTGAAATTAATGAAGTGACAAGATTGAATTGTGATGAGGGAGCAGAGAAATAGGAAGTTGTGTACTAAGACCATCTGAGGCTTGCGGTTGAGAAAAGATTCTGGAAGTGGTGGACCAGAAAAAAAGAGGGAAGAGGCTAGTTATGCAGGTACCATCATTATTTATCCTTCCAGGGCAACATGGTGGTGCAGTGGTTAGTATTGCTGTCTCACGGCGCCGAGGTCCCAGGTTCGACCCCAACTCTGGGTCACTGTCTGTGTGTCATTTGTACATTCTCCCGTGTTTGCGTGGGTTTCGCCCCCACAACCCAAAGATGTGCAGGATAGCTGGATTGGCCATGCTAAATTGCCCCTTAATTGGAAAAAAATGAATTGGGTACTCTAAATGTATTTATTGTTTTAAATCATCTATCCAGCATTGATAGTGACCATGGCCTCAGCTATGCTTCTCTTTTGAGGCCTAGCATAGTCTCCTCCGTGGGGGTGAAAATGTGCAGGTGGGCTTGTTCTTCTCCAGTTCTCCTGTTGGATGCCACCTTTTCCTTTCCTGTAAGAAAAAGTGAGTGTCTTGCAGTATATTTGAGTGATGTGTCCATCATAGCTGTCAGTATGTGCCAGCTGTGAATGCTGGGCTTGCAACAGTGTGAGGTAAAGCATATTAATTGAAGGGGAGAGCCTTGATTGTTAGAAAATGTTGGTTGATGGGTTTTGGAGGCGTTTTGAATAAGGCTGGTAGTTAGTTATGCCCTTTGAAGTTTGAATACACTTACCTTGACAACTAGCATCAGAACATTTAACTTCTTATTGCACCACATCCATGTTCTTGGAACTATACTCCTGGTATTGACCTCCACTGGCTCCTGAACACATCTCAATAGTTTCTTGCTCTCCCCTCACCAAGGAATAAAAAACTTCTCTCTTCTTCTCCTTGTCTTATACCAAAGCCTCCAATGTATTTTTGGAAATCCTTGCTGCACACTATTATGTAAAACTCTTCTTCAATCTTTTACAGCACAGATGTTGTTCACAAACAACTCTCACTACCTCTTCTCTACCCTGTCCCACTCAAAATATAGTAAAACTTCATAAGTTTTATACATAAAATCAACTTTAAACTGTTCTGTACAAGTACAAACCAGATCACCTTTCAATAGAGTCACTGACGCTCTTTGCACTGCAAAAGCACCGAGTTTCAGCCAAATCCAAGAGCCTCTTTCAGAGAGTTGATGGTTCACCAACTGCATTTGATGTTTCCCTTGGTGTACATCCATAGACAGAGCCCAGCAGGAACTGCTTGGAATGAACCTCGACAAAAATCACATTTTTCCACATCTACTTTGCAAAGTCACATTTGAGAAGGTGGTGACAATGGTCTCTTCCCTACCACAGCTGCTGAGTGGGTGCGCATCCATCACCTCTTCCAGGCAAAATACACCGACCTTAATGATGTGTGGTCTGCCCTAGCCTCCCATGTTATCAGGATCATTGATCACATCTGTGTAGCCAGCAGTAATCATGTTAAACGGCGATTAATGTGCAAAGCAATGAATTGCTTGCGTCAGGCATTCTTAAACTCGGTGCCACGACCCGTAGGTCAAGGGTGGGTGTCGGGAGGGTCACGGTGCCGTCCGTCGTGGCGCTCCCGATCGCGCAACAGCCGGCTTTTAACTATGTAGGCTGCAAGCGGCCTTCAAAATGGCCACGAACAAATAAAAGAAATTCGGCCGCACTGCGCATGTGTGCCCAATCATTAGTGCGCATGCGCAAAACTATGCGCATGCGCAGCAATGATCGGGCATGCATGTGCAGTGCGGCTGCATTTTTAAAAAAAGTTCGGGGAGCCAAAGGGACCTTTGACCCAAAGAAGCCCAAAATCATTTCCTCTACTTTTGTTAGCAACAAACAAGGTAAGAGAAAATGGTGGGTCGCGCAGGTCGGGCGGCGTGGGCCGCGAGGGTCGGGCGGCCTGGGCCGCGAAGGTCGGGCGGTTGGTAAAACTGTGTCCCTGGAAAAAATGTTTGAAAAACACTGGCTTGGGTAACATTCCATACCTATTTTTGAGGCTATCCAATTTAGCTCCCACATCATTCCATTGAAAGCCAACTCTCCAGGCTCACTTTTCTGACCTATTTCCCAAGATCATAAATTAAAATAGAAATTATTTGCCAGGGCACGAAGACCTGAAGAATCAAACTGCTTCAAGGTGGTGATCTGAGGCACAATGTTCAGTACAAGGAAAATAAAATTTATCACTGAATGGTTCAATGGTAAAATACAAAAACAAGTTCTGAAATCCAAATCAAACTCTGTTTAGGTGAAATGTTTGCCAAAAATTGGTTAGAATTCATATTGACAAAAGCATTCCACGATATAATGCATATTATTTTACTTTTCTAGCCGTACATGCAGCTCATCACAGGAACACGAATGACTAAGAAACTAGTTTTGTCACAGGCTTCACATACTGATTAGCCAAGGCAAAAATTAACAGTTTTACAAATAAAAATGCATCAATTTTTATGTATTTTGTTTGAAAGGTGATCAAGCAATTCAAATTATAAAAAATAAAAATCAAGTAGGTTTCTTTTCCAAAAAAATTGAGTTATTAAAATAAACATTTCTAAAAATCAGTATTAAGAAACTTCCCCATAAGTGGCATAATGCAGTGTTTTTCAAACTTTTTTACCCCCGGGACCCACTTTTACCAACCGGCGGACCTTTGGGCCCCGTGCTGGTCGACGTCTGCGAGACATGCCGGCTGACGTTAGCGACCCACGCCGTCCGACCTTCGCGACACACAATTATTGCTTACTTTTAATGCGGCAGGTGGGCGGGCCTCCTTGGTCCTCACGATCTCTCTTGCTTTGTCATTCAATGTTGGATTTCTGCTAAGCACTTCAGCTGACGATTTAAGTTTTTGCTGCATGCTTTGAAAAAAAATCACGAGTTTATCCTCGAACTCTCCATGCTTAGTCTTCAAATACCTTTGAAGATTTGAGGGTTTTAAACTTCATTTGTCAGTACTTCCCTGCATATAACACACATGAGCTTTACATCCTGATTTCCATTGGCACAATTAAAGCCATACCTCAAGAAATGGGCGGCACAGTAGCATGGTGATTAGCACAATTGCTTCACAGCTCCAGGGTTCCAGGTTCGATTCCCGGTTTGATTCACTGTCTGTGCGGAGTCTGCACATTCTCCCCGTGTGTGTGGGTTTCCTCCGGGTGCTCCGGTTTCCTCCCACAATCCAAAGATGTGCAGGTTAGGTGGATTGGTCATGCTAAATTGCTCTTAGTGTCCAAAATTGCCCTTAGTGTTGGGTCGGGTTACTAGTTTATGGGGATAGGGTGGAGGTGCGGGCTTGGGTAGGGTGCTCTTTCAAAGAGCCGGTGCAGACTCAATGGCCGAATAGCCTCCTTCTGCACTGTAAATTCTATGACTCTAAATCATCTTTATACTATTTCAGTTCCCTATTTCAGTTTCTTCTTAATTGTTTGTTCACCAGAGACCCTGGAGCTTGGGATACAGCTCACACCAGCACTGCTTTGTCCTACTGTAGACTCTCCTGAGAATCTCTTTCCAGCAGGTTTAGTTGTGAGATCCTGATCTGTTTGTTACATTCTTGCTGGCAGCTACAAAATGGGGGAACCTCACCTCTATGATTTTGCACCCAAAGCATTGACGTGCCGGACGCGGGACCTTCTCTCTGCCGCTGCCTCTTGCAGAAAGACTCATTGTTCATATTCAAAGGCCAGTTGCGGCCGGCATTCTTTTTTAAAAACTTTGAAACTTTATTTCTAAGATATAATTTTTCCAAATTTATGACTTTTTACCGCTATTAAAATAACTTCAGTTGAACATGTGTATCCTTACATTTACACACAAACTTTGTTTTGTATATATTAACATTTCTTTAGAAATTTAACCAATTATAGGAAAAAGTACAATCTTGTTTTTACTTCACAAGCTCCGACTTTAGGAGAGATGAAGTGACTTGTCAAACCCACACAACATCACACTATTTCTTATTGGTTCCACTGCATTGCACTAGGCCAAACATCCAAGTCACCTCCTGCTCCATTCTCACCAAAAACTCCTAGTTTCCAGAGAGTGTCGTCACAAAGTAATGACTGTAGGTTTCTTCCAGTGTTCACATATGTCGGCCCTATTAACTGGCATTGGTTAATCAGTATTCCGAGAAACCTGGCCTGGCTTCCTCTCACTGTATCCACTCCACTGTATCCACCCTAAGTCACACACCACTTCCCGACCAACAGTTGCCATTGTGGGAGTGCAAACAGACGTTTTTCTGGCCATTGAACGGATTGGCCAAGTAGCCGCAGGTTGCATCCTGCCGATCAGTGGCGGGGGATTTACCGAGCAGCGCACAAAGGACGAGCACGAGAGCGGAATCCAAGCTGGGGCCATCAATGTTAGCATCGCGTCCACCTGGATACCAGTCAGCCTCTGTCTGCCCCACCCACCGCTCTGCGTGCCGAGACCAGCACACAGCCCAGCCTCGTGCCACCCGCCCCCTCAACCAATCGGACTGCCCGCGGCCGACTTTCTTAAAAGCCAGTCCCGGCAGTTTGGATATTCTTCCCGCGATTGTGAATGCCACAACCGATCGCTCCACGACCCTCGCGACACCGACCCGCGACCCACCTGCGGCTCGCGACCCTGAGTTTGAAAACCACTGCATAATGTATAACATGCCCAGTCAGAAGGCCATTCTAAAGTTGTAACAGCAAAGTCAAACTTTGAGAATACAAGTAATTTGCATATTCAGTATTCTATTGTAGGAGTAGGAGGAGTAGCCTTAGATTTGATCTGCTTCATAGATTTGCTTCATCTCCATTGACCCACTTTTGTTCCATATTCCTGAAGATTTTGAATGACCAGCATCCACAGACTTTAGGGAAAAAGTATTCTATGTTTCCACTACACTTTGCAACAAGGTTACCTCCAATTCCTCGAGCTTTCATTCCCTGCCACTGGGCCAAGACCTTTCTCCGCTAGGGCTACGTGGTGGGTGGTACAACAGCCACCCTACATTAAAGGAATCCACATTCAAGCATCTTCTGCCTCAACACCATCCCACCCACCCAAATTAATTTCAGGACCTGGAACATCAGCACCCTTATGGATATGGTGGCACTGCAGCCTCACAGCGCCAGGGACTCCAGGTTCGATTCTGACCTTGGGTGACTGTGTGGAGTTTGTACCTTCTCCCAGTGTCGGCGTGGGTTTCCTCCGGGTGCTCTGGTTTCTTCCCACAGTCCAAAGATGTGCAGGTTAGATTGATTGGCCATGCTAAATTGGCCCCATGTCCAAAGAGAAGCAGGTTAGGTGGGGTTATGGGGTTATGGTGCTCTTTCGGAGGATCGATGCAAACTCCATGGGCTGAATGGCCGCCATCTGTACTGTAGGGATTCGATTGATGATTAAGGATAACACCAACAGCAACAGACCTGAACCTCGTACTGCCATCATAGCCAGGGAGCTCCGCTGTCACAACATTGACATCGCTGCCCTGAGCGAGGCACAACTGGTAGGAGAAGGCCAGCTTCAAGAACACAGTGGCGGATACATCATCTTCTGGAAAGGGGCCAACTACTAGTCTGACCACAGAGTAATCTGCTCTACCATATCCAACACCCTGGCCCCCAACCAGCACAGACAGAAAAACCTCTTGTCGCAAGAGACTCAATGTTGGACTCAAAAGATCTTGAGAAGGAGTAACTCAGTCGGTACCTCGTACCCAACCATCAACGGGTCTGATCCGCAGAATGCCCACCGCACTTCATCCGCCTTAAAAGCCACCATCGTCAGCATCTGTGAGGAGATGCTTGGGCTCTTGACCAGAAAACACCAGGACTGGTTTGATGAGAACAATCAGAAGATCCAGGACCTCATTGCCCGCAAAGCGCTCCTGAACTGGCAGCTCCACCAAAACAGGCAACTGAAGGCTGATGTACAACAAAGACCCCCAACCTAAAGATCAGAGCGCAGGAGACTCAGCAACCAACGACAACAACAATGTGCATGGCTTCTTCAGAGTAATTTAAACCATCTAAGGTAGAGGACTTCTTGCGGCGGCCATGGAGTGAGTGGTCGCACATTTGGTGGCTCCCGCTCGCGGCGTTTTTTGGACCTTTTCCCCGGTTAATAGGTGGATGTGAGGAGGCAAAAAGGTATGGGAGAGTGAGTGAAAGAGACTGACCACTGGTGCATGGAGCGGAGGGCCAGAAGCGGTCAAAAAAGATGCAATCAGTCAGTTGGAGTTGGTGCGGCACCTGCAACGCACGTGGAGATGGCGGAGGGGCAGGGATGGAGGAGGTGGTGGGGGGAACATGTGGAGCAGTTCGCCTCGATGACAGCAGAGATGGGGCTGATGCGGGATCTGCAGAGGCGGCTCCAGGAGAAGGCTGAAGACCAGGAGAACCGGTCATGCAGGCAGAACATAAGGATCGTGGGCCTACCGGAGGGGAGTGAAGGCACATATGTGGGAGGATGTTGGAGAAGCTGCGAGGAGAGGGTGAATTTGCATGGCCTTTGGAGGTGGATTGAGCACATAGGACGCTAATGAGGAAGCCCCAGGGGAGCGAGCCATCGAAGGTGATGGTGGTTCGGTTGCACGGTTTTCTGGACAAGGAGCAAATTATGAGGTGGGCCAGGCAGACAAGGTGCTGCACCTGGGAAGGCAGTGAAATCCTAGTGTACCAGGACCTGGGTGCAGAGCAAGCCAGGAGGATAGCGAGCTTTAACAAGGTCAAGGCAGCCGTCTACAAGAAGGGAATGACGTTTGGGCTACTGTCCCCGGCACGTCTGTGAGTGACCTTCGAGCACCGGAGCTGTACTTTGGGTCATCGGAGGAGGCGGTAGAATTTGTCAGACACAATGGACTGGCAGGATAAGGTTGACTTTGAACTTTGGTGGAGATGCTTTGATGCTGTTGTTAATTTGCATATGGGGCCATTTCTTATTTGGCTGCAGGTTTGTTTTTTGTTCTTGGTTGAAAGGTGGTAGGGTTGGTCTCTTCATTTGGGCTTGGGGAGGGTTTGTTTTTGTTTGTTTGAATGGGGGGGCAGGATGCTAAGTGCCATGGGAGGGGGCTGTCAGGCTAGCTGGGCGGGCTAGTTCAAAGAAGCGCAGTGGAGGGGTGAGTGGAAGGTTAGTGGGGGGAGATGGGGGATGGGGTTGTTGCTGGGTGAGGCACTGTTGACATAATGGCACTGACTCACCTGATGAAGGAGCAGTGCTTCGAAAGCTAGTGTTTCAAATAAACATGTTGGACTTTAACCTGGTGTTGTAAGACTTCTTACTGTACTGCTGACATAGGTAGGGCTTTTAAAGTATAAAGGGAGGAGGATCGTGACAGTGGGCCCCCCCCCCCCCCCCCCCCCCCAAGGGCAGACCTGGCGAGGTGCGGGATGCGGGCCGGAGGCTGGCCCAATAGGGACTATGGTTGATGGCAGCGGGACTAGTTTGTGACCCCCCCCCGACCCCCCGACCAGGCTGATCACATGAAACATGCAAAGATTGAATGGGCCAGTCAAGAGGGCCCGTGTGCTTCCATATTTAAAACATTTGAAGGCGGAAGAGGCCATGATACAAGAGTCTCACCTGAAGGTGAGGGACCAGATTAGGCCGAGTAAGGGTTGGATTGGGCAAGTATTTCATTCAGGATTGGACTCTAAATGGAAGGGGCTGACTATTTTGGTCAATAAGCGGGTGGCATTGGAGGTGGGAAATATAGTGACTGACTCTGGGGGAAGGTACGTTATGATAAGCCGGAAGCTGGAGAGGATGCCGATTGTGTTAGTAAACATCTATACCCCGAATTGGGACGATGTTGAATTTATGAGGCAAGTGCTGGGGAGGATCCCTGACCTGGACTCTCATCAGTTGATTATGGAGGACTGGGGGTGGGGAACGGGACTTTAATGCAGTCCTGGATCCAAGACTGGACCAGTCGAGCTAGAGGTCGGGGAGGGTGTCGGCAACAGCTGGATTGGATTTTGTTTATTGTACCGAGGTACAGTGAAAAGTATTTGGCTGCGAGCAGCTCACCAGATCATTAAGTACATGAAAAGAAAAAAGGAAAAGACATAACAGGATAACACAAGGTACACAATGTAGCTACATAACACTGCTTTTGGATGAAGCATGCAGGGTGTAGTGTTAATGAGGTCAGTCCATTTAGGAGTCTGGTAACAGTGGGGAAGAAGCGGTTTCTGAGTCTGAACGTGCGGGTTCTCAGACTTTTGTATCTCCTGCCCAATAGAAGTTGGAAGAGTGAGTAAGGCGGGTGGGAGGGATCTTTGATTATGCTGCCCGCTTTCCCCAGGCAGCGGGAGGTGTAGATGGAGTTAATGGATGGGAGGCAGGTTTGTGTGGTGGAGAGGGCTGCGTTCACGACTTTCTGAAGTTTCTTGCGGTCTTGGGCCGAGCAGTTGTCATACCAAGCTGTGATGCAGCCAGATAAGATACTTTCTAAGGAGCTTCAGGGGTTCATGGAGCACATAGGTGGCGTGGATCCGTGGAGATTTGGGAGGCAGAGGGCAAAATAATTTTTGTTTTACTCCCATGTGCACAAGGTGTACTCCTGAATAGATTACTTTTGTGTTGGATAAGACGTTGTTGGCAGTGGTAATGGATGTCGAGTATTCGGCGATAGTAGTGTCAGACCATGCCCCACACTGGGTGAATTTATATATGAACAAGGGGGGGGGGCAGCGGTCGTAATGGAGGCTGGATGTGGGTCTGTTGGCGGAGGAAGAGGTGAGCGAGCGGGTGAGGAAGGCCATCCGGGAAAATGTATTACATGGGGAGGTTTCGGCAGGTACGGTCTGGGAGGCACTGAAGGCAGTGGTCAGAGGGGAGTTTATTTTGATTTGGGCACATACGGAAAAGGCAGAGCGGGTGGAGATAGAAAGGCTAGTGGAAGAAATCCTGCAGGTGGACAGGAGATATGCAGAGCCCCGGAGGAAGGGCTGATAAAGGAACGGCAGAGGTTGCAACTGGAGTTCAGGCTGTATCTACGAGTAAGGCGGTTGGGCACTTGAGCAGTGAGAGAGAGACGGTATAAGAGTATGGGGAAAAAGCGAGCAAGATGTTAGTGCACCAGTTGAGGAAGCAAGAGGCAGTGAGAGATTTGGAAAGTGAAGAACATGGGTGGGAATACGGTCCTGGACCCGGCGGAGGTGAATGGGGTGTTTAGGGACTTTTATAGTAAATTGTATGAGTTGGAATCCCCAGCTGGGGAAGAAGAGATGAGGGGGTTTCTGGGAGGCTTGGAGTTCCTAAAGATTGATGAGGAGCTGGCCAAGGGCCTGGGTCCCCAATTGGGCTGATAGGAGTAGTAGAAGGGCTGGAGGCGATGTAATCAGGTAAGGCCCGGGGACTGGACGGGTGCGTGGTGGAATTTTACAAGACGTTCTCAGGGATGTTGGGACCACTGTTGGTAAGGGCCTTCAATGAGGCGAAGGAGTTGTGGGTACTCCCCTCGTTGTTGTAACAGGTGTTGATCTCCCTCATTTTAAAGCGAGATATGGACCCAGAAAGCTGTGGATCATACACACTGATCTGCCAGTTAAATGTAGATGCTGAACTACTGACGCAGATCCTGGCCTTAAGGATCTAAGATTGCATCCCAGAGGTAATAAGGGAGGACCAGACGGGGTTCGTTAAGGGGTGACATTTGGCGACCAACATTACGAGATTACTTAATGTGATCATGATGCCTACAGAGGGGCGCATGGTTGAGGTGCCGGTGGCCATGGATGCGGAGAAGGCCTTTGATCGGGTGGAGTGGGAATTCTTATGGGAGGTCCTGGGCGGTTTGGGTCAGGTTGCTATATCAGGCACTGGTGGAGAGTGTGCGGACGAATCGGGTGAGATCAGCACGAGTTGAATTTGGGTTGGTTGGTAAATCAGATGAGGGGGGACTTTCGGAGGTGGGATGCGCTCCCATTGTAATTGACGGGGCGGGTACAGACAGTTAAAATGACGGTCCAAAGCCTTCCAATTTTTATCCCCAAGGCGTTTTTTAAAAAGTGAATGCAGTGATCTAGGGATTTGTTTGGGCGGGTAATACTTGCGGGTGAAGAAGGTGCTGCTGGAGCTGGGGCGTGGCTCTTCCAGATTTTTAAAATTACTACAGGACGCCAAATATTGTGATGGTTAGGAAGTGGGTAGTGGGGTGGGTTCGATTTGGGAACAGGTGGAGGCGGCCTCATGTAGGAGCACGTGTTTAAGAGTACTGTTAATGGCACATCTGCCGTTCTTGCCGGCCAGGTACTCCGCAAGCCCAGTAGTAGTGGCAGTCCTGAAGGTGTGGGGCAGCGGGGGCAGCATATAGGGATGGAGGGGGCATCGGGGGGGGGGGGGGGGGGGGGGGGGGGGGTGGAGAGTTTCAGAGATTTGTTTATTGATGAGGGTTTTCCAAGCTTGGAGGAGAAGTTTCAGTTGCCAGGTGGGAATGAGTTCCGGTATTTACAAGCGAGGGATTGTGTGCGGAGGAAGATTTCGAGCTTCCTGCACCTGCCGAACCAGGGACTGCAGGATAAGGTGGTGTCGAGAACAGGAGTAGGAGGGAGCCCCGATAGGGTAGGTGAAGAGAAAGTGGGAAGAAGAGCTGAGTGGGGAGCTAGAGGCTGGAGTATGGGAGGAGGTCCCGAGGAGAGTTAATGCATCCTCGTCATGCATCACGCTCAGCCTGATACAGTTTAAGGTGGTCCACAGGGCACACATAACTGTAGCCCAGATGAGCAGGTTCTTTGAGGGGGTGGAGGATAGCTTTGGGCGCGTTCTGCGAACCATGTCCATGTTTGTTTTCGGCATGTCCGAGGCGCATGTCCGAGATGGAGGGATTTCTGGCAGGGATTTTCTGACGTCATGCGAGAGGTTTTAAAAGTGAGGGTGATGCCGAGTCCGGAGGTGGCGATCTTCGGTGTGTCGGAAGACCGGGGAGCCCAACGTCCTGGTCTTTGCCTTCCTGGTGGCCAGAGATGGATCCTACTAGGATGGAGAGACTTGGAGGCCCTGAAGTCAGGGGTATGGGTTAGCGACATGGCGGGATTTCTCAGACTCAAAAAAATTAAATTTGCCTTGAGGGGTTCGTGGAGCGGCTTGCTTGAAGGCGGCAGCCATTCATCGACTTCTTCGAGAAAAATTAAGCTGTCAGCATGGGGGCGGGGGGAGGGTTCAATAAAATAATTTCTGAAAAAACCCTGCTAAGGTCAGAGTACACAGCAACCCATCCAACTGAGAGCCGAAAACAGAGAACCACTTAAAAACAGAGATGCGGTCAACGCCCACTGGATAGTGCACTTAGAGGACTTCCTCAACCTTTTTTTTTGAAATTTAGAGTGCCCAATTATTTTTTTCCAATTAAGGGGCAATTTAGCGTGGTCAATCCACCTACCCTGCACATCTTTGGGTTGTGGGGGTGAAACCCATGCAGACACGGGGAAAACGTGCAAACTCCACACGGACAGTGACCCAGGGCCGGATTTTGAACCCGGGTCCTCAGCGCCTTGGCAGAAATGCTAACCACTGTGCCACCGTGCTGCCCATGGACTTCCCCAACCTTAACAGCCTTCACGCAAGTGCCCTCAACACCATCCCGCAACCCACCACCATCTCAGTGCAACCCCAGTTCGCCATGTGGTTGAAAAAGTTACCCGACAGCTGAAAAACAACAAGGCCTCTGATGCAGATGGAAACCCTGCAGAAGTATTAAAATGCGGTGGAGAGGCATTCTTGCCAAGAATCCACAACCTCATCACACTTACCTGGAAGGAAGGGAGCATGCCGGGTGAACTCTGATGCCTTAAATGTGACCAACTTCAAGAAAGGAGACTGTTCTAACTGTGAAAATTAGAGAGGAATTCCCCACTCTCCACCACGGGAAAGATCATCGCGAGGATACTCCTTAACCGCCTCCCCCGAGTCTCAGTGAGGCTTCTGCCCATCAGGAGTCACTATGGAAATGATCTTCAGCACACAAGGCCAGGAAAAGTGCAGGGAACAGCATCAACCTCTGAAAATGGCCTTCTTCAATTACACAAAAGGCCTTCGACTATTGTCAATCATGAGGGAATGCGGAACATCCTCCGCAAATATCGGCTGCCCACAGGAATTCATCACCATTCTCCATCTGCTCCACAATGACATGCAAGCCATAATCCTCATTAACGGAACCACCACAGGCACAATACATGTGCAAACTGGGGTCAAACGTGGCTGTAACATCGCACCAACACTCTTCTGCATCTTCCTCACAGCATCACTCTACCCCATTACCCAGAATGTCCCCGCTGGAGTGCAGCTAGCCTACTGGACAAGCAGGAAACTGATCAACCTCCGGTGCCTCCAGGCCAGAACCAAGACACCCCAACATCTGTCATTGAGCTGCAGTACGCAGGTATCGTTAGTGTGCCCACACACAAGAGGCCAAACTACAAAACCATCATTGATGCATTCACCGAGGCATACGAGAGACTGGCCTCAAACTAAACATCTGGAAAACAACAGTTCTCCACCAGTCCGCTCCTGCCGTACAAAATTGCCCCCCCCCCCCCTCAGTCATCAAGATCCATGGTGAGCCCCTGGATAATTTCCCATATCTCAGAAGTCTCCTCTCGATGCATGCAGACATTGATGATGAAATCCAGCATCAACACCAATGCACCAGTGCAGTCTTTGGACACCCGAGGAAGACGAAAACCTCAAATCCAGCACCAAGCTCTAGGTCTACAGAGCAGTTGTGGTCCCCTCCCTTCTGTATGCATCAAAAACATGGACAATGTACAGCAGACACTTCAAATCCCTGCCTCCGCAAAATCCTGCAAATCCATTGGCAGGATAGGCGTACCAACGTGAAGGTCCTCTCCTAGGCCAATATCCCCAGTATCATGGCACTGGTCATGTTCAACCAGCTGCGATGGGCAGGCCACTTTGCCCGCATGCCCAACACAGGAGCTCTATTCAGAGCTCCGCAACGGTAAGCGATCACTAGAAGGAAAGAGGAAATGCTACAAGGATACTCGGAAAGCCTCCCTACATAAATGCAACAGCCCCATCGACATGTGGGTATCACTTGCCTTAGAATGCACAAACTGGAGAAGAAGCATTCGCAAAAGGCACCAATCACCTCGAGCGTAACAGGGAGGTCCACAACGGAGGCCAAGAGTAAACAACAAAAGAGAATGCAGAATCCAGAGCATTCTACACACCCACCTCATCAAACACCACCTGCCAAACTTGTGGCAGAGTCTGCAAATCCAGGACTGGATTATTCAGCCACCGCAGAACCTACCTCAATGCAAGTCACCCTCGATCCCGAGGGGCTGCCCCAATTCCCTGAGCTTTAATTTTTGCCAGTGTGGAACCTTATGAAATGTCCTCTGAATTGTAAAAAAATGAAAATGAAAATCGCTTATTGTCACAAGTAGGCTTCAAATTAAGTTACCGTGAAAAGCCCCTAGTTGCCACATTCCACCGCCTGTTCGGGGAGGCTGGTACGGGAATTAAACCGTGTTGCTGGCCTGCATTGGTCTGCTTTAAAAACCAGCTATTTAGCCCAGTGTGCTAAACCAGCCAATGTATGGCCAGTAGCAATATCTATCGATGCTCCCCTGTCCATCATTTTAGTGACCTCCTCACAAGATTCAGTTATTTGTCAAACATAATTTTTGATCAGCTGCTACTTGTCCAAGTGCTCAGTTAACTTTATTATTGCTCCAGTAACTGCCCCATAACAGATTTTAAACTTACAGTTCTGTCGTTAGCTGGTTTCTGCCACCTTCCTTAAATAATGGAGTGACATTTATAATTTTCTAATCCATAAGCACAATGCCAATTCTAGAGAACGTTTGAAATTTTTTGGCTAATGCACTGGCAATTTCCTCTAAACTATTGTGCCTATCTTGATCCTGCTACCTTCGCCAGTAACATGTTTCTCCATCACCTTCTTTCAAGCAAACATTAAAGTCAAGGTCTGTCCTTGACCTATTTTTGGCCCCTGTTGTCCAGCTCATTATTGTCTTCTCCCTCGGTTGTAAAATGGACACAAAACATTTAGTTACAAACCTACCATTTCATTCCATTATAGTCTCGGTCTTTAATGGACTAATATTCAACTTATGGTTAGTTAGCCTTGATACCACTTGCACTTTGTATTGTACAATAAAAAGGGCGATGCTTATTGGATGACTAACCAGTTTTAATTGATTCACATGCAAACATCCCAAGCCAACACAGTGATTTGATTAAAAATTGAGCAGATCTTAAAATATCTCCGGACCAGAGTTTCAGGTCCATGTTGTCACAAGCAGTAATGCATGCTTTATGGCTGACTTCATGCTTGGAATAGGACACGGTAGCGAACACTGATTAAAATGGAACTTCCAAACAGGATATATATTGTGTTTGCTACAATATTAATTTGTGCATTTATTGAAATATGATGTCAATCTTCTTTCCTGCCAGAACGTGTGTTTAAAAAAATATTTTCTAATCATGTGGCATGTTTCAGCATCACTGGGGTTTCTTCAGTAGTGCCAAGATCAGTTTCAAATAAGTACATTATGAAAATTACCTCGACTGTCATCACATCTTCTATTTATATAGCACTTTTAACATTAGAAAATGTCCCATAGTGCTTCACAAGAGCATTAAAGGCAGAGCTGGACGCCAAGCCACATAAGGTAATAGCAGGGTTGCCAACTCTCCTAGAATGGCCATGGAGTCGCCTGGAATCGTCATTAATCTTCTGGTGGCCAATGAAAGCCTGCTGGGGGATTTTAAACTGACAAAATTATTAGCAAGGGAGTAAGCAAACCATATTTGCTGTCATGTTCTCTATTCTGCTTTACCTGGATGGCTCAGATGCAGAGTGTTGAATAAAGAACACAATGCATTGTTGACAAACAAACTATACATTTATTTACACTACTAACTAAGATTTGTTCACATTCCTAAAGTAGACGGTTATTGTATAAAACTATGCAATCTCGAGCTTATAGAACTCTCAAGTATACAACTGCTCTCTCTCACACCTCACTATCTAATCCTTTTACTATCTAAACTTCTTCATCTTCTAAACCCAGACTCCAAGTCACATGATATATATGACTGCTTTGTGGTTCCCTCTGTGTATGAATCATTATCATTAATTTGTTAACCCTTTAAATCCCAGTCAATACACATATGACATCCCCCTTTTTTTCAGACGTTTGGAGATTCTACAAATATATGTCAACATAATTATCTGTTCATTTCAAGTAATTGAGTACTAGTTAACAATTTAAAAAAAATTTTTTACAGTCTTCATTGGGATAGTGTGTTGAGGTTTGTGGGCAGCATGGTAGCTCAGTTGCTTCATAGCTCCAGGGGCCCAGGTTCGATTCCCAGCTTGGGTCACTGTCTGTGCAGAGTCTGTAAGTCCTCCCCGTGCCTGTGTGGGTTTCTTCCATGTACTCCGGTTTCCTCCCACAGTCCAAAGATGTGCATGTTAGGTGGATTGGCCATTCTAAAAAATTGCCCTTTGTGTCCAAAAAAGTTAGGTGGAGTTAATGGGACAGGTTGGAAGTGAGAGCTTAAATGGGGCACTCTTTCCAACAGCTGGTGCAGACTCGATGGGCTGGATGGCCTTCTTCTGCACTGTAAATGTTATGATTCTATGAAGTACCAACATGACATCAGTCCAAATTGATCAGGTAGTCGATTAGTTGAACCACTTTTTGCTGTCAGACCTGGGGCGCGATTCTCCGCAACCACGATGGGTGGGAGACTAGCGGGAGGTCCGCTCCCGCATCTCCCGTTATTCTCCCACACCCCCCAAAATGGCGTGTCCGGTTTTCCGACACGCCGCTCGGAGAAACGCGGGCCGCCGTTTTCCACAGCGGCCTGCGATTCTCCGACCCAGATGAGCCGAGCAGCCTGCCGTTCCCGACCTGTTCACAACGGCGGCAACCACACCTGGTCGCTGCCGTCATGAACATGGCGCGCCAGGTAAGTGTGGGGCCTAGGGGCGGCGGATCGAGGATTGAGCACCACGTCCGTGCTCGGGAGGGGACTGGCCCGCGATCGGTGCCCACCGATCGTCGGGCCGGCGTCTCAAGGGGATGCACTCTTTCCCCTCCGCCGCCCCGCAAGATCAAGCCGCCACGTCTTGCGGGGAAAGACGGCCACCGTGCATGCGCTGGTTTGAGCTGTCCAACCTGCGCATGCACAGCTGACATCATTAGGCTCCGCCGCGGCGTCATTCTTGACGCGCCGGGCCTTGAAGCCAGGGACAAGGCCCGGCCGCCGAGTTTCCCGGTACTGCCCGCCTATCCCCCCGGGTAGGGGAGAATAGGGGGCCGAGAGAAGCTTCGGATGCCGTCGTGAACCTCTCCAGGTTTCACGACGGTGTCGGGCCTTGCGGAGAATTCTGCCCCTGGTCTTTTTTCTGTGTTTGTGGTGTCGAGCTTGTGTGCCCTTTGCCCTAAAACAAGGTTGCTTTTTGGTCTTTTGAGCAAATGCGAACTCATTAAATCCATTGGCATGACTTCCTTTTTGTCTAAACAATGTCCTGTTCTTTCTGACATTGGTGCCATTATGCGTGAATTTTGAATTGTTTACACACACATTTGTTTGTTCTACCTCGACCGGTAGCTGTGTTTCGCACACTGTCCTGCAGTCCCTTGCTCGGTTGCCATCTGGTATTCTTTCCAGACTATATGGTCTGTCAAGTGTGACTGCAAGTTCCCACACTTACTTGCCATTGCTTTGGACTGTGTTGCAGATCATAGAATTTACAGTGCAGAAGGAGGCCATTCGGTCCATCGAGTCTGCACCGGCTCTTGGAAACGGCACCCTACCAAGCCCACACCCCCACCCTATCCCCATAACCCAGCAACCCCACCCAACAGTAAGGGCAATTTTGGACACTAAGGGCAATTTTAGCATGGCCAATCCACCCAACCTGCACATCTTTGGACTGTGGGAGGAAACCGGAGCACCCAGAGGAAACCCAAGCACACACGGGGAGAACGTGCAGACTCCGCACAGACAGTGACCCAAGCCGGGAATCGAACCTGGGACGCTGGAGCTGTGATGCAATTGTGCTAACCACAATGCTACCATGCTGCCCTCTAGGGGTTTAGGAATCCTTCGGTTTCAGAGCTACACCTTTGTGTACACAGTCTTGTTCCATAGTTGCACGTTGGCCGAACTTCACAACTCACTATTTTCACTTACCTTTAACGTGACAGGTGAACCTGCTTGGTCTTCATGATCTCACTTGCTTTGTCATTCAATGTTAGATCTCTGCATGGGTTGTTTATCAGAGGTCCTGGATTTCACACCTTTGTCATGCGAAGCTCTTGCCAGGGGATTCAGTTTCGAGATCCTGGCCTGTTCATGTCTCTGGCCCTCTCCCCTTAGTCCAAAAAGATCCTGTTCTTCACACAGTCCTGTTGCTTGCTTGCTGGCAGCTACAAAACGGAGGAAGCTCTCCTCAGTAATTTCACACCCAGTGTACGTGACATCAGTGTACCAGACACGTGACCTGCTCTCTGCCGCTGCTTCTGGTGGGGAGACTAATTTTTTTTAAAATCTGCCTCTGGAATACCACGCTGACGTCCGGCGGAGGTGGTCTGCCCCACTGGGCTCCAGGCCTACGCACTGCACCATCTGGCTGAGGAGGCACACATGCGACAGACAGACGGCATTGTTGAAAGACGGTCACGGCAGCATTTTTAAAAGCTGGTTGCAGACATTGATCACTTCTTCCCGCGATTGGGAACACTGCCATCGATCACACTGCGACCCTCCTTGCACCCACTTGCGGGTCGAGACCCTGAGTTTGAAAGTGACTGTCTTAGAATACGTGCAGCTAGAGAAGGTGGAAAGAGAGGTGAAAATGCGTATAGAGTATTTCAGAGCTTTGGGCTAAACAGCTGAAGGCATGTTGATGCAATTAAAATTGGGGATCAGAAACTAGGGCTGGAGGAGATTACAGACTGGGAGTGGCAAGGCTAGGGAGAAAGGTGAAGACAGAATTATCATTTTTAAATCAAGGAATTGCTTAACTTGGAACCTGCAAAAATGGGGGTAGTGGGTGAACAGGATTTTGGCAGGAGAGTTTAGGAAGATCTCAAATTTATGGAGGGAAGAATTTGGGAAACTATTCAGACATGTGTTGGAATATTCTGGCCTAAAGGCAAGAACGGCATAACTGAGGGTCCCTGCAGTAAAGGGGTAGGTACAGGGCCCCACATTTGGCTATGTTACAGAAGGCAGTCTTCGTGCTGGCACTTGTGTGGTTGGAAGCTCATCTCGGGGTCAAAGATGACATCAATATTGCAAACCTCAGTTATCAAGAAGAGGAATGAAGTCAATAGCTAGGGAATGAAATTCGTAGCAGGAGCCAAAGTCATTACTTCAGTCTTTCCAAAATTTAACTGGGTGGAAATTTCCACTGATACAGAACTGAATGTAGAACAAGAAATCTGATAATTTAGCAGAAATGGTAGGAGTGCACAAAGGTCTAGAGAGGTGATGATGCGCTAGAACGGGATGTTGTCAGTAGACACATGAAAACACATGCTGTGGTTTGCAGGAACAGAAGCCACTGCATGGAGATATTGTGACTAAGATTAGATAGATAAGAATGGAACCAAGTAGGTGCACTCAGTTGAACGATGGTGAAGAGGCACTGCTGGATGTTGGCATTGTCTGTCATGTCAAAGACTGCACAAGTCAGGAAGGATGATGAGGGATAATTTACCTTTTTCTGTCATATCAGGTGTCATTTATTTTGGTAGCAAGGCAAGGGGTGAAACACGATTTGAGCAATACAAACATGGATTGCGGGAAAGATGGGCACGAATTTGCAAGGAGACCATGAAGAGAAATATGAAGTGGGAGATGGTTCAGTAGTTTGCCCCTACAAGCCTTGGAATCGAAGGTACAAGGGAGCTAATGTATAAAAATTATTATTCTGAAATCTAAGTCAAGAAATAAATTGTCAGTTAATTCAATTCTCAGAACTCTTGCACAATCTTAAAAATATATTTAAGACCCAAGTAACCATCCTCAAAAAGAACATTGGATTGGATTTGCTTATTGTCACGTGTACCGAGGCACAGTGAAAAGTATTTTTCTACGTGCAGCTCAAACAGATCATTGAGTACATGAAAACAAAATACATAATAAGGCAGCACAAGGTAACTACATAAACACCGGCATCGGGTGAAGCATACAGGAGTGTAGTAATAATCAGAGCAGTCCATAGGTCGTTTAGGAGTCTGGTAACAGCAGGGAAGAAGATGTTTTTTAATCTGTTTATGCATGTTCTCAGACTTTTTGTATCTCCTGCCCAATGGAAGAAATTGGAAGAGTGAGTAAGTTGGGTGGGAGGGGTTTTGATTATGCTGCCCGCTTTCCACAGGCAGCGGAAGGTGTAGATAGAGTCAATGGATGGGAGGTGGGATTGTGTGGTGGACTGGGTTGTGTTCACAACTCTCTTGGGCCGAGCAGTTGCCATACCAGGCTGTGATACAGCTGGAATGATTGATATGTAGACTGACATGAAACTAATGGGTTAATCAGAACACCCGGCTGTGGCACGACCACCAGATGGCATTACACAACTCTTTATAAAACCAAACACAAACTAGACCCCCCCCCACCTCACTCCTGGCAGGGACTGTAGGATTAGCACCAGAATAGTTTAGATCTCAGGCTGGGTCACCACATGTGGCCTAGATCCCAGTTGTACAGTTAGTCATTATCACTGAGTTACTAGAGTTAGATCAGCAGAGTGTCGAACGCATTCATCTAGTTATTGTTACTGAATAAATCCTTTCAACTTACTTCAAGGACTGGAGTGTCTTTCAACATCGTCTATGGTCAGTAGCAACTTGTGTTAATCAAACAGCATAACATAACAGCAACCAGATAGGATGCTTTCTCAGTTTACCTGTAAAAGTTGGTAAGAGTCCTAGTTTCCTGAGGAAGTATAGGCAATGTTATGCTTTCTTGATCGTAGTGTCGACGTGGGTGGACCAGGACAGACTTTTGGTGATGTGCACACCTAGGAATTTGAAGCCGTCAACCATCTCCACCTCGGCCCCATTGATGCAGACAGGGGTGTGTACAGTACTTTGCTTCCTGAAGTCAATGATCAGCTATTTAGTTTTGCTGGCATTGAGGGAGAGATTGTTGTCATTACACCACGCCACTAGGTTCTCTATCACCCTCCTGTATTCTGACTTGTCGTTGTTCGAGATCCGTCCCACTATGTCGTGTCACTGGCAAACTTGTACATTTATGTATTAAGCAAAGGAAATTCAGTACCAACCAAGGATTGAAGATGGTTCTGAGCATTGAGTTTTAGAATAGAGAGAGCTATGTATAGTGGAAGTTTTCAATCATTTTATACAATGCAACAGTGACTACACTGTAAAAGTTCTTAATTTGGCTGAAAATGTGCTATGCTGCATCCTGTGGTTGTGAAAGGCACTATGCAGGTTGTTCTTTTCATTATAATCAAAACACGTAAGATTTTGCCAGAATGTCAAACAGCAACACTAATACATATTTCGCCAGGCTACATAATATATCTGAAAGACAAGAGATTTTTTGGGGATTATTTACTCATGCATTTGGGTCAACAATTGGGACTCCTTGCACCACACAGAACAAGTGTTAGCGAGTATATACACAAGACTGAAATATTTCTTGAAAATTAATTAGGTTAAATCTAAAGTGTTAGGATGGGGAAGGTAGTAGAGAAAGCAATTACTGGAATCATTTCAGTCATCAACCTTGAAAATTAATGCTGCTCAACTTCAGATGCGAATCAAATACACAAGACAATCCTTTTTCAATTATTCTACTGATTTAGTTTGAATTATCATTCAGAATCTACCTTTTCAATGCCACTGATTATCACATATTGAATTGGATTTGTTTATTTTCATGTGTAATAACAATTTTTTAATAATCTTTATTGTCACAAGTAGGCTTACATTAACACTGCAATGAAGTTACTGTGAAAAGCCCCAAGTCGCCACATTCCGGCGCCTTTTCGGGTACACAGAGGGATAATTCAGAAATGTCCAAATTGCCTAACTACCCAACAGCACATCTTTCGGGACTTGTGGGAGGAAGCCGGAGCACCCAGATAAAACCCATGCAGACACAGGGAGAATGTGCAGACTCCGCACAAGTGACCCAAGCCGGGAATGAAACCTGGGACCCTGGAGCCGTTGAGCAACAGTGCTAACCACTATGCTACTGTGCCGCCCTCACTGGAGTGTTGATAATTTGGGGGATTGCGTTTCAACCTACCCAAGTAGGTTATGGGACAACTATAGTGGGATACAAATAATGTAACTAATGGATGGAGTCAGGTCTGTCTGTAGATTTGCAGCCTGCTGGAGGATTTTAAATTGAACAGATGTTTGCCATATAATTTGAATCTAACAAGATAGAAGGATTATCAGGTTGTTCCTTAAAGGGTCTCTCTCTCTCCAAAGGCCTGCACAGATAAGTAACCCTTATTGGTGATTTTATTTAAAAAGTGGTATTTGAACAGTATTGGGTTGCTTAAATTGAATAAAGTGGAAGGTTTAAATAGTGGGTTAAAGTTTTTTTTTATTTAAGAACTGTTTAACTGTTAATTGTAAAGCAATTTATGTTAATGTGATTAATTTTGTGTTTGATTTAAAGTTTGTTTAACATAAAATATATTTATTGGTCAGAGTCAGAGTCATCGCTCCTGGGTGAAGTTTCCTTCCTCAGTTTTACAAATTAAACATTGTTTGGGGTTTCACGCCTTGTATCCTTACAAAAGTTAGGGTCTCATCCGGTATCCTAACAAAATTGGGAGCTCTTTACCGGGATTAAAAGTATAATCCTTGTTTGGTTTGGGATTATTGAATTTACAGACAGCAAATGCGAGGGGCTAGCACTTTCTTTCAGGTGTTGATACCCCTGTCAGTTTAAATAGGGATGACTGGTAAAATTGCTCTTTCAGTGGCAGAGCTTCATGAGGGTTGAAGAGGTCACTCTGGGTGGCTTATAAAGGGTACTTAAAACAAAGCTTTTGGATTTGGCAGACAAGCTGCAGTTGGCTTTACCTGAATGGATGAGGAAGGTGCGATAGCTCAGCATTTAAACTTGCCAGAGACACATCATTCGAATTAGCTAAAATTCAATTATAAATGAAGCATTTAGAAATAAAGGAAAAAGACAAGGAGAGAGAGGAAAAGGAAAAGGAGAGAGCGGCAATAGCAGATGAAAAGGAAAATGAAAGCTTCCCAAAAAGGCAACTGAAATTAGTAAACCGGAGATGGAAACGTAAAGTCTAGCAACAGAAGAAAAGGTTAAGGAGAGAGAGGAAGAACATCAACTTAAAATGATGACGATCAAGTTGAGGAAAGTTTAGAGGAAGGAGTAACCCCTCTTAGTCAAAAATCTAGTGGAATTTGTTTAAATATATCCAAGCATTGCCAAGGTTTGACAAGAAAGATGTGGAAGCCTTTTTTTTAAAAATCCAGTTTAAGTAGCTAAACAATTTAAAGGGCCAAAAATCATATGGATATTGTTTGTTATGATGAGGTGAGAAATGCCATTTTAAATGCATATGAACTAGTGCCAGAAGCCTACAGACAGAACTTTAGAAATCTAAGCAAAAACCAGGTCAGATGCATGTGGAATTTCAAAGAATCAAACAAAATAATTTTGATAGATGGATAAGAGCATTAAAAATAAGCCTAACATACGAAGCTCTGTGGGAAATGGTCATTGTGGAGGAATTTAAAGAATCATTTCCCGCAGTAATGAGAACCCATGTGGAAGAGCAAAGGCTTAAAACTGTCAAGCAAGCAGTGGGAATGGCAGATGATTTTGAATTAGTTCATAAATCAGGGTTTAGCTTTCAACATCAGTGTCAATCTGTGAAGGACAGAAACTGTGGAAATGAGAAATTCACAGGTGGTCAAGGCAAAGGAGGTCTTAAAGAGATTTTGCCTCAGGTTAAAAAGGAAACCTATTAGGCTGGAAGAGAGACAAGAATAAATGTTTTCATTGTAATAAGGTTAGACTACAAAGTCACATTATTGGTGGCTTAAGTACTGAAGACAGACTTTTTAATAAAAATAGATACGCCAGCGTGGTTTACTCAAGTGGCAAAATAAACCATGGTTACAGTGAAAGAGGTGCAAAAGAGTGTCCCACCGGTTCAGAGGTTGGTTGATAAGGTGTCAATCCTTTTAAAGATTTTATTTGTGAGTGTACGGTTTACTCATGTATACAAAGTGGAGTAGGTAAGGAGGTTAAGATCTTAAGGGACACAGGAGCAAGTCAATCTTTGAGAGATAAGGAGATATGTAGTTCAGAAGGAGTATTGCCAGAAAAGGTGATAAGTAGTGGAATTACTGATGAGTAGAATTCCTTTAAGTGAGGTACGGTTAAAGAGTCCGGTGAAAGTGGTGAAGTGGAGGTCATGTAATAGAGAAATTACCTTTTTCAGGGATACAGTTTATCTTGGATAATAACCTAGCTGGATCACAGGTGGGAGTGATGCCTACTATGGTTGAAAATCCAGTGGAAAGTCAAACAACTGAGATGTTGCAAGAAGCATATCCTGGGGTGTTTCCAGATTGTGTTGTAACAAGATCACAATGTCACAGGATGAGACAGGAGGAGGAGAAACCAAGGAGTGAAGCTAGGGAGGCTGATGTTCTGTTATCAGAAACAATCTTTGACCAGATGGTTGATAATGAACAAGAGCAGTTGGAGGAGGAAGCAGATATCTTTAGTTTAGGAAAAATGATAGAATTATAACAGAAAAATTCAGAGATAAAAGCAGTTGCATCAGAAATCATACAACAGAAATAGAATCTGGGTGTGTCGAATGTTGTTACATTAGAAATAACGTCTTAATGAGGAAGTGGAGAAATTAACATATTCAGACAGATAATATGGGCCTCACGGTAGCATGGTGGTTAGCATCAATGCTTCACAGCTTCAGGGTCCCAGGTTCGATTCCCGGCTGGGTCACTGTCTGTGCGGAGTCTGCACGTCCTCCCCGTGTGTGCGTGGGTTTCCTCCGGGTGCTCCGGTTTCCTCCCACAGTCCAAAGATGTGCGGGTTAGGTGGATTGGCCATGCTAAATTGCCCGTAGTGTAAGGTTAATGGGGGGATTGTTGGGTTACGGGTATACGGGTTACGTGGGTTTAAGAAGGGTGATCATTGCTCGGCACAACATCGAGGGCCGAAGGGCCTGTTCTGTGCTGTACTGTTCTATGTTCTATGTTCTATAAGAAATAGGCAGAAGCTATTCAATACAAAAACATTTTTATTGGCCTGGGCTGCATAAGGATGTAATGGAATTTTCCCATACATGTCAAACATATCAGGTGATCGGCAAACCTTGGTGGTAATCAAACCTTTAATACCCATTCTGGCATTTGAGGAACCTTTTACTACATTCCTAATTGATACATTCCTAAGGCAAAAAGTGGGAATTAGCATTTGTTGACCAGAATAGACGTGTCCACTAGATTTCCGGAGGGCATTATTTGATAAGAATGCCAGATAGAAGGGAAACTCAAGAGCGTGTCATGTTAATATGCTCAAAATGTATTTTGATAGGAAAGAAGAAAGGTGTGTTGGTAGTTATAACTCTGAGAAGAGGTACATCCAGAGGAGTCTGAATTTGACATTTGAGAAATTACAGATTTGATTTACTGATTGCTTCATTGTTATTTGGGACCCTTAAAAATTGATGGAATATAATTTTTAAATTCAGTACTTAGACAGAAAATGGAATATCCATAAAGCCAAAGTCATGGTTTCAGATAAAAATATGTGAATTGCTGGACAAAGCTAATATTGTTTCAAAACGCACTTTCATATGGGTTTGGTAATGAATAGACCATTGTTCCACAATACATTTAGTGATAAAAATGCATCAAAAGCAAGGCTAGTGCAAGCACCTTATCTTTATAGAAATGACATACATGGCAGATGCACATAGACCTTTAATTAATTTGATGGACATTAGTGAATTTTAAGTAATGAACAATGCCTGGATAACAAATCATGTTCTAAGTGACAGACAGTTGTTTGAATAAATCAGAAAGCCTTAGCTGAGAATTAAAACCAATTGAAGTAAGTAAGGGGAAAAACCATAGATAATGATTCCCTTTAAGAATCTGGGTGCCGGCCTGGCACTGCCAATGTGCCTGGGTGGTACGGCAGGGGCAGTGCCAAGGTGCCAAGCTGGCATTTGTCCCATGGCAGGACTTGGTCCCTGGGGTGTCCGCACATGTGAGGTGGGACCCGAGGACCCCCATATAGGTGAGTTGGAGCTTTAGGGGTCACGTCAGGAAGTCGTGAGATTGGGACGCCAGTAATCTTTTTCTGCATGGAGGAATTCCGCTGAGTGGAGCTCCTCAGTGCAGAAACGGGAGTAAGTATGCTCTCGGTGGGGAGTTCCCCGCTGAGGCCCTGAATTGAAACAGAGTTCCGATAGATAGTGTGGGGTTTCTGCGAGCATTGGAAACACCCGGCTAAACTTGCTCGTCACGGGGCTCTGTTCCAATTTGGTTATATCACGCCATAGATATTTTAATAATTGCATCTTTTAACAATGTATAAGTTTGACATTATGAAAATAGTTTCTCCTTGCTACAGGTTTTGGAAGTGTAGTTGAGTTTTCCTTTTCACCAATGGAAATGAATGTGTAGATCTTTTCAGGATAGTTTGCAGATTCTGTAATAAAACCTTGTGTTGAAAGGATCTTGTAATTGTTTGACCTGCAGGAGGAGATGGGTCATGTTTGAAGTTGGCTGTTCGTATGTGTGTAACTTTAACGATGCACTGGATATGCAAGCTTGCGCTTCAGCTTTTTCAGACAGACAGATATGATGGTGTTAGTGAATCTTGAAAGATGTATTGCATATTCCTTCAAGGTTAAACTGGCAGTTGCATTATTGGTTTCCAAAACGTGCTCAAGTGTATTTTATAGGACATTCCAATGTGCCATTGTCCCTTTGATGTAGAAATCTTGGAGTGCAGTGTGGGCTATCTATGGATTTGCTGAGGTATGAATTAGTGAAGCCGTTAGAGCTACTGAATGGTTTTGGTGTCCTGGGTGTATTTATCCCATACATGCTCCTATCCTGTTCACAGGTAAATCTTTAACTCACTGTCTTGAGATCAGCTACTTTTGGACTGTCCCCAGTCAAATCTTTCACTGAACTATTTTGAAAGAAACAGCCTGTCCTCCGACAGATCCAAACTCACTGTACCAAGAGCAGCTGCCTGTTTAGACCCATCCCAATCTAAAACTAAACTTTTAAAACTGTTTCTGTGCCTGGCTCCATGTCTCTATTTACATTGTGTATTTATCATATGTCCTATGTTTTTCATGTATGGAGTGATCTGCCTGGGCTGTATGCAGAACAATAATTTTTACTGTTCTTCAGTACACGGGACAATAAATCAAATCCAATCCAATGCTTCCATTAACTACATCATTTTACTCAAACGCAACGCAACGGTATATGCCGGGAGAGACCTCCCGCAGGCTTCCGGGCAGCCTTTACGCCTCACGGGGTATACCCGAGTCCCATGAAGTGTTGTAATCAGAATCCTACCCAAAAGGGGGGTGACCAAACAGTGCGTTCAGTACTGGTCCACACAAAATTTGGACCAAGCGGAATACCATCTGGAAGGGGGGGGTGGGGGTTTCTCCCAAGCCACTGGAGATCCCTTGGTGGCCAGGGATAGTGCAGAGTGGCTCCCTGGCTCTCCCTCTGGAATGCAGGCACCTTGGCATTACCCAGCTGGCAGAAGCACTGCCAGGATGGCAGTGCAAGGGTGCCAGGGTGGCACACAAATCAGGGCCCGAGGAGGCCATGCTCATGAAAGGAGTGTGCAGGGGGTATGAAAGATGGGGGTGGGGTGGAGGGCACTCACGTAGGTACCTCTGGGAGGTTCGGGAGGGGGGTGGGGGTCCTGGAAGGGGGCCCCAGGGACCCATGGTAGGATGTCCTCACTTGGGGAGGGGGGGGTGGGGGAAGAACATATGCGTGGGGGTGACATTGTCCACGGGTGGGGTTGTGGGGGAATAAGTTAATTTAGAGATTGGGCCATCAGTTCAAAAGACTGCCCGATCTCAGAGTTCAGCTCCTCAATGTTGAAGAAAATTCTAAGTGTGGGCTAAACCAGTGAGAAACTCCCCAGGGCCCAAAAAAGTGACTATGTGTCATTTGATAGCGGTGGGAAACTCGCTTGCAGAGCCAACGGGAAACTCCCTGCAAAAACCCACCATAAATGAACTTAGAAGTTTTTCCATTAAATTCCACCCAATGTCTCAAATGATCTACTCCCCAGGGAACCCGTTTATTATAAACAAAGGTCCATTAGCCCAAATGTTTATGATGCTTTAATTGCACCCGTGTCTCCAAAAAGCTTAGCTGTCTTTCAAACCAGACTAATAAAAACATGACTGCAGCAGTCACATTCCAAGCCAGGCTTTTAACCCTTACTACACCAACTACATATAACACACTATATCTGAAATTCCTACATTCACACTGTTGAAGATGCCTTGGCAAGTTGCTACAGTGCATCTGTAGATAGGTACATGTAAGCCATGGTGTACCAGTTCTGGAGGGAATGAATGTTTAAGGTGGAGGATAGGCTTCCTTGCCCTGCATGGTGTTGATTCGGTTTCAGTGTTGTTGGGAGTTGCATGCTTTCAGACAATTGGAGAGTATTTCATCACACTCCTGATTTGTATTTTGTAGACGGAGGACCGGCTTCAGGGAGTTCAAGGAAGTTATTCGTCACAGAATTCCCCTTGATCTGCACTTGTAGCCACAGTTTTGTGGCTGGTCCAATTAAGCTCCTCATCAATGATATCTCCTGGGATCTTAATGCGGTGGTTGGGGGGTTTCCAACAATGCTAAAACCACGGAACATCAAGAGGAGCTGGTTAGTCTTATTGGAAGTTGTCTGGCATGGCACAAATGTTACTGTCACTGATCAATCCAAAGCTTGCTGCCTGTGGGCACTTAGTGCCTAATTCAGCAAACTTTGGACAATATTCAGGCTGATAAGTAGCAATAAACCAGCAAACTGTAAACAAGTCTAATCTGTTAAATGATGCAGAGAGGCCAGCAGGGCTTCTGGACCTTGGTGAATGATGGGACTCGTGGTTTATTTCCTTATACAAAGGAAATTAAGAAACAGGAACCTTGGAGAAGAAAATAGAATGTGTCAAATCAGAAATGAGATTCCGCAGGCAAGTATCTTCCTTTCTGTGCCAGAGAGGCATTGCAAGAACATAAAACACCTCATAAAAAGGTACTTGTTCTGTTTTTTTTATTTTTATTTTTTATTTTTTTTTATAAATTTAGATTACCCAATTATTTTTTCCAATTAAGGGGCAATTTAGCGTGGCCAATCCACCTACTCTGCACATTTTTGGGTTGTGGGGGTGAAACCCACGCAGACACGGGGAGAATGTGCAAACTCCACACAGACAGTGACCCAGAGCCGGGATCGAACCTGGGACCTCAGCGCCGTGAGGCGGTTGTGCTAACCACTTGGCCACCGTGCTGCCCGGTACTTGTTCTGTTAAGCAGCAACCATAACTTAACACAGTGGGTTTAACTGACAGTTAATGAAAAAATACAGCAATTGCATGAAACAAAAAAAAACACATTCTCAACAAGAATCAAACCATTTCCCCTTGAGCCAAGTGGTCCTGGTAGAAACCAAATTGAGCATTACTGAACAGGTTTGTATTCATTAACAATATGCGATGTAGCTGATGAGGCAGGAATTGGCCAGATTGAATGTGTCCCGTTTTCTGTGAATCGAATATAGCCAAGCAATTTTCCAATTTTAAGTAACAGTGTTGCAGGTGTTCGAGAATAGCTTGGCTACAGGCACTAGTTTTTGGAGCACAATTCTTTAGCACTGCAGCCAGGATGTTGCCAGGGCCCATAATCTTTCTTTTTTATTTTTTTTTATTTTTATAAATTTAGATTACCCAATTATTTTTTCCAATTAAGGGGCAATTTAGCGTGGCCAATCCACCTACTCTGCACATTTTTGGGTTGTGGGGGCGAAACCCACGCAGACACGGGGAGAATGTGCAAACTCCACACGGACAGTGACCCAGAGCCGGGATCGAACCTGGGACCTCAGCGCCGTGAGGCGGTTGTGCTAACCACTAGGCCACCGTGCTGCCCCCCATAATCTTTCTTAATGTCACCTGGAGCGATTGCAAAATTGGGTGAAGATGGACTTGCAATGATGAGTACCTCAGGGAGACGGATCATCCATTCATTACCTCTTGCTGAAAATGATTGCATATGCATCAACCTTGTCTTTTACATTGACGCCCTGGGCTTTGTCAGAATTCAGGATCGGTGAGCGACAACCTGGGAGTTGCCCATGGACAACCATCGCAAGAAGAAAGGGCCCTGGGTTTCAAACCCAGAGAAGACATCTACATCGAGTGATCGTAGCCTCGCCAGCCTCCTTTACTAAATGCAGGTAAAACCCAGAGCTCAGCTGTGAGTCTGAGTCATATTTTCTTGAGTAATAAAACTGTGAATAAAATTGCGTTAAACTGTGGGGAAAAAAACAAATTCAGGATGGGGATGTTCATGGAGCCTGCTTCCATTAGTTGTTGAATTCACTACTGGATGTTGCTGAGGTTTAACATAATCCACTATCTAGCCGTGAGATTGTTTAGCACTGTGTATATCATGAGGTTTCTGCTGTCAGACATGCATGTCATCCTGTCTACACCTTCACAAGGTTGACACCACAGTTTTAGGCAGCCTTGGTGCTACTCTTAGCATGCTCTTCCACATCCTTAATTGAACCAAGGTTGATCCCCTGATTTAATGGTATTGGCATTGTGAAAGATACGATATGAGCTTATAGATTTCCCACTAAACCAAAATACCGCAGGCGCTGGAAATCAAATTAAATAAGGAAATGCTGGAATTACTAAGCAGGTCTGACAGCTTTAGTGGAGAAAGAAACAGTTTATTTTAAGTGGAATACAATATTGAAGCTAGAATTAAATCATAGAATCCCTATAGTCATTCTGCCCATCGAGTCTTCAAAAGAGCGCACTACTCGTGTCCATTCCCCCATTCACCCTGTTCTAACCCCGTAACCGCACCTGACCTGCACATCCCTGGACACTAAGGGGCAATTTAGCATGGCCAATCCACCTAACCCGCACATCTTTGGACTGTGGAAGGAAACTGGAGCAGCTGGAAGAAACACAATCAGACATGCAGAGAACATACAAACTCCACACAGTGACCCAAGGAATTGAACCAGAGTCCCTGGCACTGTGAGGCAGTAATGCTAACCACTGTGCTGCCCTAAGAATGATCTGATAGCCATTATAGAAACACAGTTGCACAATGGCCAAGGCTGAGACCGGAATGTTCAAGGATGTTTGACATTTCAGAAGTACAAGAAAAAAGGAAAGGGTAGTGGGGTAGTTCTGTTATTAAAGAACAAGATTAATGCAGTAGTGAGAGATGACCTTGGTTCAGAAGAGCAATATGTAGAATCAGTTTGGTTCGAAAATAGAAACAAAAAGGATGGAAGGAAGTCACTTTGTGGAAGTAGTTTATTGCAACGCTTCCCCCATATGGCAAAGTATACATGATGTACATGAAGAAATAACAGTGGTTTACAAGGAAAGTACTATACTTATGGTTATTTTAATTTTCATATAGATTGGATGAAATCAAATTGGCGAAGCTAGTCCAGATTCACAGGGTGGATTCAAAACGGATTTCTTAAAATAATAGGTTGTAGAACCAATCAGGGAGGACATTATTTTAGACCTGGTGACATGCAATGTGACAGGATTAACTAATAACCTCACAAAGAAAGGAACCTCAAGGCAACAGTGATCGTAACATGATAAATTTTACATTCAATTTGAGAGCGACGAAGGCCTAAAACTAGTGTCTTGAACATAAATAAAGGCAATTACAAGGGTATAAAGACAGAGTTGGCTAAAGTGAACTGGGAAAATAGGTTACAAAGTAGGATGGTAGAAAAACAGCAATAGATGTTTAAGGAGATATTTCCTAACTCTCAACAAAGATGCATTGCATTGAGGAAGAAAGATTCTATCTGAAGAATGCACCATCCATCGTTAATTAAGCAAGATTAAGATCAGCTAAAATAAATTATGAATTAAGATTTAGTATTAAATTGAAAGAAAATGCATACAACACTGCAAAGATTAGTGATAGATCAGAAGATTGGACAGAATGGCTAAAAATGGGAGAAATTAAGAGAGAAAACCAGCCAAAAATATAAAAAGACAGACAGTACGAGTTTATACAAGTATAAAAGCTAAGTGAGCATTGGTCTCAGTGCGAGACTAGGAAATTGATCGTGGGGAACAAGGAAGTGGCAATGCCTTCATAGTAGAAGACAGTAAATGCATCCCAAGACTAGTTGAAAAACAATCATAATCACCTTAATAAAGATACTGGAAAAACTATTGTAACTAAAAGCTGACAATGGCCCAATGGCCTGCATCCTAGGGTCTTAAAAGTAGCTGAAAAGTATCTGCATGCACAATTTGCTCAATTCTGGAGAGGTCCCAGTGGATTGGAAAACTGCAAATGCAACACCTCTATTCAAGAAAAGATTGAGACAGAAAGCAGGAAACTACAGGCCTGTTAGCTTAACACCTACCATTAGAAAAATGTTTGAATCCATTATGAGATAATAGCAGAATACATCATAATTTGATCAGAGTTCAACATGGGAAAAAAAATAGTGTTTGAGAGTTCTTTGAGGAAGTAACAAGCATGGGAGAAGAATGGGGAACCAGTAACTGTGATATTTGGATTTCAAAAGGTAAGTGCCACATAAAAGGTTACGACATAAAATAAAAGCCTGTGGCAGTTCGCAAAGATAGAGAACTGGCAGGAAAAAAGATAAGAGAAACAGAATATTATTTAAATT
Organism: Scyliorhinus canicula; assembly: GCF_902713615.1. Taxonomy (NCBI): domain Eukaryota; kingdom Metazoa; phylum Chordata; class Chondrichthyes; order Carcharhiniformes; family Scyliorhinidae; genus Scyliorhinus; species Scyliorhinus canicula. Next base: position 178,516,916 of record NC_052146.1, read on the forward strand.
GAGAAAAACACTGGAATCTGTAGTACAGAGGGATTTAGATGTCCTGGTACATGAATCACAAAAAACTAGTATACACATTCAGCAAGTGATTGGGAACACAATTGGAATGTTGGCCTTTATTGCAAGGGGACTGGGGTATAAAAGTAGTGAAGTGTTGCTACAGCTGAACAGGGTATGATAAGACCACTCCTGGAATACTACAATTCTGTGTACTGTGTTCCTTCTTTCTAAGGAGTTACATAATGCATTGGAAGCAGTTCAAAGAAAGTTCACTGGACTGATTCCTGGGATGAAGAGGGTGTCTTATGAGGAAAGATTGAGCAGGTTGGGCTTTTACACTTTGGTGTTTTAAAGAATGAGAGGTGCTGATCTTATTGAAGCCAAGCACAATCGGAGTGGACTGCCTGGAGGTTGTTTCGCCTTGTGAGAGAGTCTAGAACTAGGGGGCATGGTTTAAAAATAAGGGATCTCTCATTTCAGACAGATGAGAAAGATTTTTTTTCTCTCAGGACGGTTGTTAGATTTTTGAATTATTTTCACCACAGAGCAGCGGAGGTAGGTTGATTGGAATATATTAAAGGCAGAGTTTAACAGATTTTTGATCAACAAGGAGTCAAAGGTTTATGCAAGCAAGTAGAAAATGGAAATAAGACCACAATCATATCAGCCATGATATTATTCAATGGCAAAGCATACTCAAAGGATCCAATGGCCTACTCCAGCTCCTATTTCTTTTGATCTTATGCAGTTGCATATAGCCAACAGAAATGTACAAACTCAACACGAATGTGCGGAGATTGCTAAATGTTATTATGATGCCGGCGGTGGAGGGGGAGGCTGAGATAGTGGTGGCGCTGGATGCAGAGAAAGCGTTTGATAGAGTTGAGTGGGGGTACCTGTGGGAGGTGCTGGAGCAGTTCGGATTCGGGGAGGGGTTCATCAAATAGAACATAGAACATTACAGCGCAGTACGGGCCCTTCGGCCCTCGATGTTGCGCCGACCTGTGAAACCATCTGAAGCCTATCTGACCTACACTATTCCATTTTCATCCATGTGTCTATCCAGTGACCACTTAAATGCCCTTAAAGTTGGCGAGTCTACTACTGTTGCAGGCATTCCATACCCCTACTACTCTCTGAGTAAAGAAACTGCCTCTGACATCTGTCCTATATCTACCACCCCTCAATTTAAAGCTATGTCCCCTCGTGTTGGGTCATCTCCATCCGAGGAAAAAGACTCTCACTGTCCACCCTATCTAACCCTCTGACTATCTTATATGTCTCTATTAAGTCACCTCTCAGCCTTCTCCTCTCTAACGAAAACAACCTCAAATCCCTGAGCCTTTCCTCGTAAGACCTTCCCTCCATACCAGGCAACATCCTAGTAAATCTCCTCTGAACCCTTTCCAAAGCTTCCACATCCTTCCTATAATGTGGTGACCAGAACTGCACGCAGTACTCCAGGAGCGGCAGCACCAGAGTTATGTACAGCTGCAGCATGACCTTGTGGCTCCGAAACTCAATCCCCCTACTGATAAAGGCTAGCACACCATGTGCCTTCTTAACAGCCCTATTAACCTGGGTGGCAACTTTCAGGGATTTATGTACCTGGATGCCGAGATCTCTCTGTTCATCTACACTACCAAGAATCTTGCCATTAGCCCAGTACTCTGCATTCCTGTTACTCCTTCCAAAGTGAACCACCTCACACTTTTCCGCATTAAACTCCATCTGCCACCTCTCAGCCCAGCGCTGCAGCTTATCTATGTCCCTCTGTATCCTATAACATCCTTCAGCACTATCCACAACTCCACCGACCTTCGTGTCATCTGCAAATTTACTAACCCATCCTTCTACACCCTCTTCCAGGTCATTTATAAAAATGACAAACAGCAGTGGCCCCAAAACAGATCCTTGTGGTACACCACTAGTAACTGAACTCCAGGATGAACATTTGCCATCAACCACCACTCTCTGTCTTCTTTCAGCTAGCCAATTACTGGTCCAAACCGCTAAATCACCTTCAATCCCATACTTCCTTATTTTCTGCAATAGCCTACCGTGGGGAACCTTATCAAACGCCTTACTGAAATCCATATACACCACATCAACCGCTTTACCATCATCCACCTGTTTGGTCACCTTCTCACAAAACTCAATAAGGTTTGTGAGGCATGACCTACCCTTCACAAAACCGTGTTGACTATCGCTAATCAACTTGTTCTTTTCAAGATGATTATAAACCCTATCACTTATAACCTTTTCCAACATTTTACCCACAACCGAAGTGAGGCTCTCAGGTCTATAATTACCAGGGTTGTCTCTACTCCCCTTCTTGAACAAGGGGACAACATTTGCTATCCTCCAGTCTTCCGGCACTATTCCTGTCGACAAAGACGACATAAAGATCAAGGACAAAGGCTCTGCAATCTCCTCCCTGACTTCCCAGAGAATCCTAGGATAAATCCCATCTGGCCCAGGGGACTTATCTATTTTGACATTTTCCAAAATTGATAACACCTCCTCCTTTTGAACCTCAATTCCATCTAGCCTGGTCGACTGAACCTGAGTATTCTCCTCGACAACATTGTCTTTCTCCAGTGTAAACACTGATGAAAAATATCCATTTAACGCTTCCCCTATCTCCTCTGATTCCACACACAACTTTCCACTACTATCCTTGATTGGCCCTAATTTTACTCCAGTCATTCTTTTGTTCCTGATATACCTATAGAAAGCCTTAGGGTTTTCCTTGATCCTATCCGCCAACAACTTTTCGTGTCCTCTCCTCGCTCTTCTTAACTCTCCCTTTAGGTCCTTCCTGGCTAACTTGTAACTCTCAAGTGCCCTAACTGAGCCTTCATGTCTCATCCTAACATAAGCCTTCTTCTTCCTCTTGACAAGTGCTTCAACTTCCTTAGTAAACCACGGTTCCCTTGCTCGACAACTTCCTCCCTGCCTGACAGGTACATACTTATCAAGGACACGCAGTAGCTGTTCCTTGAAAAAGCTCCACATTTCGATTAGACCCATCCCCTGCAGTTTCCTTCCCCATCCTATACATCCTAAATCTTGCCGAATAGCATCATAATTGCCTTTCCCCAGCTATAATTCTTGCCTTGCGGTATATACCTATCCCTGCCCATTGCTAAAGTAAACATAACCGAGTTGTGATCACTATCACCAAAGTGTTCACCTACATCTAAATCTAACACCTGGCCGTGTTCATTACCCAGTACCAACTCCAATGTGGCCTCGCCCCTTGTTGGCCTGTCTACATACTGTGTCAGAAAACCCTCCTGCACACACTGCACAAAAACTGACCCATCTATAGTACTCAAACTATAGTATTTCCAGTCAATATTTGGAAAGTTAAAGTCCCCCATAACAACTACCCTGTTACTCTCGCTCCTGTCGAGAATCATCTTTGCAATCCTTTCCTCTACATCTCTGGAACTATTCGGAGGTCTATAGACAACTCCCAACAGGGTGACCTCTCCTCTCCTGTTCCTAACCTCGGCCCATACTACCTCAGTAGACGAGTCCTCAAACGTCCTTTCTACCGCCGTAATACTTTCCTTGATTAACAATGCCACACCCCCCCCCCCCCCCCCCTCTTTTGCCATCTTCTCTGTTCTTACAGAAACATCTAAATCCTGGAACCTGCAACAACCAATCCTGTCCCTGCTCTACCCATGTCTCCGAAATTGCCACAACATCGAGATCCCAGGTACCAACCCATGCTGCAAGCTCACCCACCTTATTCCGGATGCTCCTGGCGTTGAAGTAGACGCACTTCAAACCAGCGTCTTGCTTGCCGGTGCCCTCTTTCGAACTTTTAACCCTATCACTGACCTCACTACTCTCAACATCCTGTACACTAGGACTACAATTTAGGTTCCCATCCCCCTGCTGAATTAGTTTAAACCCCCCCGAAGAGCACTAGCAAATCTCCCCCCCAGGATATTGGTACCCCTCTGGTTCAGGTGAAGACCATCTTTTCATTCTCAATTTCAAGGTGATGGTCTACTAGACCATCTCTCTCTAGAAGTGACTTGTTTCAGCACAAGCCTTGAAACCACTTACAAAATTCTTCAGCATTAGCTGGATCCCAGTAGACTATTAAGAACTTTAGACAAGTATTGGAAAGCTCCAAAAACACAGAATTCCACCAGCAGCCATAAAGAAAAATCTAGCAACTAATTTGCAAGTAGCCCGAATAATCTAGCAACTAACTTGTGAGTAGCTTGTGATTTCTTTAAATAGTCCTGATGGGAGATGAACACATGTTCAGCTGTAGGTTATGAAAAGATTGGCTGTAGCATGGCCTGCGGCAATACATCACACCAATTGATGCCATAATCTTCTTGCTCTGTGTGCTGCTGTGGGTAATCCAGCACATGCACACTATCTACTGTACCAAGGACATCCAACATACTGTGCACACATATCTAGCACCTAATGTTCAACTTTCAGCAGGCTTATTCGCGCCTAAAAAAAATACACAAGCATTGCGGAGTCAATTTCTCCCTTCTTGTGCATTGTGATTGCGCTAAAGGGAGTGCCACAAAGCCAAAGCAAGACAAAAATACACATTCAATCAAAAAGCCAAGTAGTAATTTATGATTACTTAAGATGCTGATTCACTATTATTCCCACTACCATTTTTAGCTCTGGATTACACAATGGGGCAATGGACAGACACAACATTTGCAGTCAACTGTAAACTCACCTAACTGGGGATAAAATGCAATTCTACACGAAGTTGCTCAAGACAATCCTGAATTTTGGCAACAAATCAATACATGAAATTAAGATATTAAAATCACTCAAGAGAATAGTGCATGGCACTATGTGAACTACAACAATATGGGGCAGGATTCTCCCGAGCCGGGGAATCTATGCAACAGTGCCACGCTGCCTCGACGCCGGCACGTGATTCTCCGCGGAGAATCGGCACCATTGGTGCCGGCGCGTTTGGCGTTGCGCCGTCTGCGGGCCGCTCTACGCGGCCAGGCCGCCGATTCTCCGGCCCGCATGGGCCGAGTGGCTGCTCTAAAAAGGCAGAGTCCCCCTGGTGCCACCCACACCTGGTTGCAGCCGGCCGGAATTCTGCACGCAGAGTTGGGGGGGCGACCTGTTTTTGGGGGGGGTGCTCTGACCCCAGGGGGCCTCTGATGGGACCCACCGATCGGCAGGCCAGCCTCTCGCTCCCCGGGCCTATTTTCTTACACGCTGGCCCCTGCACTCCCGTGCCATTTCGCATCGGGGCTGGCACGTTGAGGGAGGCCACCGCGCATGTGCGGGTTGGTGCGGCACACAGTTCATTCCGCGATGGGAGGCTGGAGCGGCGTGAACCGCTCCAGCGCCTTGCTGGTCCCCTGTAGAGGACAGAATTGGTACTCCCAGCGGCCCATTCACGCCGACGTGAAACGCGACGGCGTAGACACTGCCGCTGAATGGGAGAATCCCGCCCACAGCCTGAATCTCAATCCTGCTGGGAAAAGTGAACTAAGCCTTTATATTAAAAAAACACTAGTTGGGCCTCAGCTGGAGTATTGTGGTCATTTTAACAACTGATCTAGCTTCAACTGCTGTTTGTGGGACAGAGTTCCAAACCTCTACCATTCTTTATGTGAAGAAGTGCTTTCTGACATCTCTCTTGAATGGACGAGCCCTAATTTTTAAGACTATGCCCCCTAGTTTTACAATCTCCAACCAGTGAAAATAATTTATCTACCCAGTCTTTCCCTGTTAATATCTTGAATACTTCGATCGGATCACCCCATAACTTCCTAAATTCTAGAAAAAACAGGCCTCATTTGTGTCGTCTCACCTCGTAACTTAACCCCTGTCCAGATATCACTTTTGTAAACCTACGTTGCACTCCCTCCAAGGCCAAAATATCCTTCCTAATGTGTGGTGCCCAGAACGGCGCTCAGTGCTCCAAGTGGGGTCTAACCAGGGTTTTGTATAGTTGCAGCATAACTTGTGTATCTTTATGCTCTAATCCTCTAGATATAAAGACTAGCATTCTATTAGCCTTTTTGATTACTTTCTGCACTTGTCTGTGACATTTTAAGGATCCATGCACTTCTCAGATCACCCAAGTAGATCAGTAATTCTGTTTACTCATCAACAGTTTGTACAATGGCTTCCCCAACATTGGGGAAAGTTTGCTGCCAGAACAAGACAAACACGAAATGTGACTAAATGTGTATGTTGTGTATGGGTGATTATAAATTTGAGCTGTTTTCAATTAGCTTCAATATTGCATTGTATAGTTAATGAAAGATTTGCCCAGAATACATAACTCTAAACATGCGATGGACTATTTGTTGCTTTCATATGGAGAGGTCCACGATGAAACATTTTGGAAGTGATTTTATCCAGATACTTTAGGCACTGAAGAGCCTCCATGAAGCCAAGATGTGCTGAAGCTAAAATGCTGATTTAGCTCAAGTTTAGCACATAACAACATTTTGGTAAAGGAATTTAAACTTGCGCTGGTATGATCGCCTGAAGTATCATTCGAGCCGACTGCCACTGGCCTGATAACCCTCACTGAAAGGAGGACAGCACTTTATTTAATGCCTCTCCTAATGACAACCAGCTTATTGGGAGTAAAGACATTACAGAGGATTGAGCTCTACTTAAATGTTACAGCACCTTTTACATTCCACTTACTGCTGGAGGTTGAAAGGCATCTTTGCAACACATTGGAAGACTTTCTGAGACACTATTAAGACCTCACAACGCTATTAACATTTATTCCAGAAATTCTCTTAGCATTACATCGAAATAAAACACTAAATGCTGTACTACTCTACCTTACAGGAGTCATCAGAGGAAAGGAAGTGCAGGTCACCTGCACTTTTCTCAAGGTCTCCCTGGGTTTGTCTCTAGAATGGGAGGATGGCATGTGAGCAGCATCAACTGATGCAGGAAGGTCATAAGGATAAGATGGATCCCTCCCCACTACAGACACAAGGCTTCATTCTAGTGCTGCATCCAAGAACCTGTGCATCTTCTCACTTGGTCCAATCTATCCTGAGATGCTCAACTGTGGCAGCTAGCACACTCCAGCTCTTCGGTGGATGGAAGTACATGGAGCCCATATAAACTGCCCCATGAAAATTATGTCGAATCAGCTCTTGAATGCGAGTCCTGCAGGTATTTGTTTCAGCACCTCCCAAGTATGTCAAATTGTGGAAAACAACAGCTAGAATCAAAATTGTGTGGTAAAACCAGACTTTCAAACCAGGCACATCTTTCTGTAAATGCAAAGCAAGCAATTCATTAAGATAAAATTCAGAGAACTGGTGTCATTAAAATAATGCAGATGGCATTGCTTAAGTCACACCTATAGGTTTAAAGCATATGGACTGTTCAATTTAAGCTTGAATAACAAATTTAGATTTTGTTAGCCAGACAATATAAATTCTGCCACGAGAGGACCCAAACACTCAGCCATCCTACAATAACGCCACAAAAGGTAGCATTTATTAAATGTTTCATCTCAGGACCTTGTAAATTCCATAGTCAAATTGCTCAATTTTCGATGCTTAATTACATTCTAAGTATTTTGTCCACTATTGATGTTAGGACCTACTGATCCCCATTTTCTCTTTTCCAAAATAGCAAAATCATGTTTGTTACCTTCCAAGCGTTGGGAACTATTCCAGAATCCAAATAGTTCTGGGAAGATCAAAACGTATCCATAGGCTTTTAAAGGAAGCAGCCGCTTCCTTTAAAATCCTAAAATATAGGTCCTCAGGTCTCGGGAACTGATCACCAGTTTGTGCGATTAACGTCTGCAGAACCATTTCTTCATACCGATTTTATTAAGTTCCTCATCTCTCTAAACTCTTGGTTTTCTCATTTTTATCAATTATTTATGGGGGCAATGCAGGAGCAGTTTCCTAACCATCTCTCTGCTAATTCAATGTCTAACCGCCTATATTTCCTAATTTAGGAACCCAATACAATTCAAGTTTTAAGTTCTTCAGGAATTCACAATATGCTTGCAACATTCCATGAGGCAGCATGTGATCTTCTGCAAACAATGTTATACTTCTGACAGCAAAATGACAGGTAAAGAGGATATCACATGTTTATGTCTTCATTGTTAAAATATCCCAGACTGTAACAACTTTGTCAATCTGCATGACTCCAATCAGTAACAAAATGCCTTCAGTTACACACATCAACACAGCCAAAAACAACGACTTTTGAGCAAGGACAAGGTGTAAAATTCTTTTGCAGTTTCCTATTTCTGACTTTTACTACTCAGAAGCTTCTCCACATCTACACTCCCATCACGACCCCTCCCCCACCTTCAGTGAATTTGAAATGTGAGAAAAATACAAATTTAGCCCTGTTTGTAATGCAACGGAATCAGTTGAAAAGTTGTCATCAAGAAGGGTGATGAATATTCTGGGACCACAATTTGATCTGGTTAGTTATCCAAACAGAGTCTTGACAAAACCACAAAAAAACTTTAAAATTTCACATTTGACTGCATATCAAAGACAGCCAGTCAAATAGAATTCTCGCTCCTTTGCTATAATTAGCAGAACAATGCCAATCCTACACAAAAAATAAAAGCTGTTGAGATCCAAGACCAGGGCCGGCTCAAGGTACCGGCAACTCGGGCAGTCGCCCGGGGCGCCATGTGCTAGGGGGCGCCATCAAGAAGTGCTTGCAGTGGAGGTGGAGATTAAAGAATTTAAAGGGAGTTTGTGAGGGAAAAGTCTATTCAAAATTCTGAAAGAGGGCGAGACATAGTCGGTTGTGTTGTCATGCTGGAGGCTGTTGGTGGCTGGCAAGGACAAGGGACGCCCTTCTGGGAGGAGAGATGGTGACAGCAGAAATACCAAAACGGGGGATATGCAATGGAGGACTCTGTCAACCATGGTAAAGGGCAATCCTCGGTTGAAGAAAAAAGAAGACGTATTAGGCGATCTGGTATAGAAGGTGACATCATCTGAACTGATGCAATGGAGACAGAAATACGAGAAGAACTTTTGAGAGTTAGTATTGATTATGTTTCTACCCCCTTGTATGCCAGGCTGACAGCATGAATTTCTTTCTCATCCCATTGGTTCTTTTGCTAACTATTTTAAATTGAGGGCTTTGGATACCAACTATTCTGCCGGTGGAAAGAGTTCTCCATTATTTCATGATTTTCTCAAAACTCTTCATAATTTTGAACACCATGACTGAATCTCCCCTTAACCTTCTCTATCCTAACAAGAACAACCCTTGTTTTTGTAATCTATCCACATCACTGAAATTACTTATGCCTGATTTTCTGCACATGAAATGTCCGACCCGAATTTAAGTTGGAATCAGGATCCATGAAATTTATAAAGGAAGGGGGAATAAAAAACTTTCTAAAAGAAAGAGAAAATGGACTGAGCAGCTAGTTCTTTAGATCATTGATGGGCAACCTAGGCGAGTGAGTGTGTGCATGAGTGGCCATCCTTCATCTCAAGTGGGCTGCAGCATTGAAACCGGGTTTGTTTCCGAATCGTGGCCCACGTAAGATTAGATATATTTAAGGCACGCCAAATATTTCATAACAAATTATGGAAATGCTGAACCATTTAAATATCAATAGAACTATCATCAACTTCAAATAGTTTTTAAAAAAAGAAATATTTACCCTTTGGACACAGATGGAACACACGGCTCTCACAATTAGTCTGCAGGATTCTCCGTTGGCGGGATTCTCTGCTTCACCAGCAGCGCACCCGCGCCGTGGGTTTCCCATGGGCTCATTGGCCAGCTGCACCGTGCACCGTGCTGGAAAACAGGGCTGGCAGAACGGAGAATCCCACCCAGTGTGTATTCGATGGTGACAGTAGAAATACCTCACTTCACTTGCCCTTGTACGTGTGTATCATTTCAGTCATACCGGTCGAGAAAAAAAAGATGCCGACAGAAATCAGCGGAATGTGGCATCCTTGCGTGTGGGCCACGGTCAACAAAATATCTTGAGGGTCGTTCTCAGAACACAAGAGGGCCACATGTGGCTCCTGGACTTTATATTGTCAATATCTGTTGTGGTCTAATTGGCTTCTGGTACAATAAAATTATTTGATTCTGCAGCAAGCATCAGAGACTGAGGGGTATTGTGATGATATGCCTGTAAGGGCGCCGAAGTTCAGCTTGCCCGGGGCGCCAGCAACCCTAGGGCCGGCGCTGTCTAAGACTTAACAGCAACAAGAGCCCATGATTAAATCTTTTCCAGAAACCAACTAATTGTCAATAATTTCAGTGCTTGTCCTCTATTTGTGAGAAAAAAATAGCTGGTTGGGACAGGGTGCAAGACAGGAGGAAGGTGTCAGTGGCATGATTATTTCAATCTGATAAACTGAGACCATTTTGTTTAACTTTTCAAACTTTTAACTGCTGAAACGTTTTGAAGACTTTTCAAGAGGGCAGCACGGTAGAATAGTGGTTAGCACAGTTGCTTCACAGCTCCAGGGTCCCATATTTGATTCCCAGCTTGGGTCACTGTCTCTGTGCAGAGTCTGCATGCTCTCCCAGTGTGTGCGTGGGTTTCCTCTGGGTGCTCCGGTTTCCTCCCACAGTCCAAAGATGTGCAGGTTAGGTAGCTTGGCCATTCTAAATTGCCTTAAGTGTCCAAAAAGATTAGGTTGGGTTACAGGGATAAAGGGTGGAGCTTAGGTTGGGTGCTCTTTCCAAGGGCCGATGGGCTGAATGGCCTCCTTCTACACTGTAAATTCTATGATTCTATGACTCCACAGGAGACCATACCGTCTAACTACATCAGTTTTCACTTAAAATACTAAGTCACAGAATTTCAAAGCTTTTTCTGTAGAGGGAAAAGTATGTTTCTAAACACACAATAACAGAACCGCAGTGATTTGATATCATGATGAAATGCCTCAGCAACCCCAAGCCAAGATTACAACAATTCCCAAAAAGGCAGAATGACAACGGATTCTGCAACAACGGACACAATAAGCTCAACAATCATCATGACACATCCTTGAAATTGGTCAATAATTGAACCATCAGGTCAACACAAACAGGGCAACATGCACTTCAAAAATAGAATTCACACAATCAGAACTGCAGTGATTTGATATCATGATGAAATGCCTCAGCAACCCCAAGCCAAGATTACACCAATTCCAAAAAAGGCAGAATGACAACGGATTCTGCAACAACGGCTACCCAATTCTACATCGATAGTATAGACCTGCATAAATTTGAATAAAGGTTTCCTTACGGCTGGCAATACAGTACGCCAATCTGCAATTGATTCGCCTGTAGAGTTGCTTGTTGATCGGCCATATTATCAGGGTGCAGAGCTGAAGGAAGTTGATGATGAGTCCAGTCACTACAAAGATGTAGCATATAAGAAGGTGGCAGATGAACTGAGATTTCAAGAAGGCTATGATACCCATTGCTTACAAAGCTTCCAATATATCCACCAAATGTCCTGAGTTCATAAAGAAAATCTGCAACACAGATACAAGTCATTAGTTAATAGTGATTGGAATGGATTTTTTTTAAAAACATCAATTAGACAACAATTAAAATTTTGAAGACAAAATTCCCTTTTCCTAGCAACAAAATAATTCCCTTTTCCTTAAAAAGTGACCTTGCTGGAGGCACAACAGAAGCAGCAGCAATGCAAAACACTGAACAGAATATTAACTGTTGGTATTTGGCTAATACAGTAGCAACTCAAAATGGCCAATGCTAGGAAATTAGAACACTGCTAGGCAGCCTTGATTCTTCAAATAATTTGCTCTTATTGTCCAATTCAGGTGTCATTATGTCAGCAGTCTTACTGAGGAGGGGGCTTAATAAGATAAGAGCCCATGATGTTGGGGGTTAGTACAATAGCATGGATAGAGGATTGGCAACCTGTACCTAGTGGAGTGCCATAGGGATCCATAATAAATAATGATTTGGACAAAGGAAGTGAATGCACTATTGCCAAGTTTGCAGATGACACACAAATAGGTAGGAAGGCAAGTGGTGAGGAAAACAAAAAAAGGGCACGATTCTCCCAGCCCTGTGCCGGAGAATCACCGCAACCGCGCCACGCCGCCCCGACGCCAGCACGCGATTCTGCAAGGTGCAGAGAATTGGCACCATTTGCGCCGGCGCGTTTGGCGCGGCGCCGGTCACGGGCTGCTGTACAAGGCCGGGCCTGTCCAGCTCACTCCCAGTCTCAGGATTCTAGTTCTCACCTACTCATTCACCAGACTTCCACAAGTTCACTCAGCCCCCTTGCACAGACTCGCTGCCGTAGGGAGTCCTGGTATACTCCCTCCTGAACAGCATTATTCATGCCTAATAATGACCATGACACCACTGTCAATGGTCGTAAAAACCCAACTGGTTTACTAATGTTCTTTCGGGAAGGATATCTGCCATCCTTACCTGGTCTGGCCTACATGTGACTCCAGACCCACAGCAATGTGGTTGACTCCTAACTGCCGTCAGGGGTGGGCAATAAATGCTGGCCCAGCCAGCGACACCCACATCCCATGAATGAAGAAGAAAAAATGTAACACCACATGGGCAAAAGCGGTTCAGAGCGCTAGCTTACCTCCACTTTCTCAAAGGCAATTACAAAAGGGTTATAAGGGTAATACGGCAATTACAAAAGGGTAATAAGGCCCACATCCTATAAAATAATGCTAAAAGATCTCCAGTTGACAACTTAGGCCTTCCTTCGCTGTGCACTTCGTGAAAATGTGTAATGGCACTTTCACAATCTTTCAGCGTTGTGCACATACACACTTTTCCTGGACCATAAAATGGACCACTGAATAGGCCCAGTAGCAGTTCTGGTAGTGTACTTGAAGGTTAGTGTTTCCAACCATGGTTAGATACATTCCTGGCAGCTTCATCAAATGATCTAATCTGCATTAGTTCTGCTCCTACCAATGTTCACCGAAAACCCAGCCTTGGAATGTACCGATTTCCCATTAGAGTGAATAGACAGTTATTTGATTGGTTAATTCTTGACTGCCAAACAGCTAAATTTCCCACCTCCAAATATATTTTTTAAAGTGATTTTTTAAAATCCTCAAAGAAAATTTTAATGCACAGTTCTTTTTTTTAATGCCCCTATGATTTTTCTCCCAGGTTTGCAGCAGTATCCTGGAGATTTACCTTTAATTCCTGGGAATTCCAAGCCAACCCTGAAAGGTTGGCAACCATATTGAAAATGAAAATATGAAAGGTAGGTCAGAAAAACCGTTACTAAATTTCATGCATCTTTGTAGCTTGACCTCCATTTTCAAAAATACTATATATACTTTATTTTAAAAATGTATTCAGATGGATGAAGGTCAGTTCTGGGAAAATAAAAATCTGAAAGTTGTGCCCAGTGTGCCCAATCCTGACACAGGACCATAACACTGTATATAATCACCTTCTACTAACAGGCACTTAGGCACATCAGGGAGATAGCAGGATCAAACCGCTGTCCCAAATTCGGTGTAATGTGCAGTGACTTGAACTGAGTCTTCTTCATTGTTAGATACAAAAGGTTTATTGGCATAACCCCATATATTACCCTCTGTCTCATCGATGCTGGTTGTGAAGTCTCGTTCCTAAGACTGCCAGTTACCCAATATACTCGCACAGGATCTAGAACACAAGGTATCATGGAACTTGCTGATTCACTGTTTAGATTCCACAGAAATCAGGATTTTTTCCATCGGCGAAACATAATTGTCGAGATGCATAGTTGTCATACTAAGGATAAGTCTCTAAAAGATGCAGCTATGCCTCTAACTCTCCAAATATTGAATCCACGGTCCATAAGAACTGGTGGGAAGTCTAGGTTACCCTGAATGGGAGAGAGAGCGGAAGTCAGTTTAGATCTCCCTTCTAATTGACAGATCATCCTCTACGCTCCAAGAGTATTAATGATTATAGGATCCTCACATGTAGCAGAGACAATCTAAAGTCCCCGTAAAACAATAGGACTTGTAAAAGGATACACTAACTGGCCTGCTCCAACATCAAGCCAAATGGAGGTGGGGTCCCCTCTAACGCAGTCCCTTACGAACCTACGATGAGAGGCCAATTGGTACATTCTAACATTAGCACCCCCAGTCCCCCTTTACAGCCAGGAAGCTGCAGCTTTGCCAACTTCAAATGAGGCGGTTTCTTATTCCATATGAATAAGCTGATCATTCTATTGATCTCCTTTAAGACTTTAGCAAATAATAAGATTGGCAACATCTGCAAAGGACACAAAAATCGAGGCAGCATATTAATCTTGACCAATGCAATTATACCTAGCTATGATATTGGCAGAGAAGACAAGGCCAACCTAATGGACGTAACCCGCTGAGGAAAATTGTTCCCATACAGTTTCTTAAAGAGAGGGGTAATTACAGCACCCAGATAAGTAAGCCCCAAGGGGGACCACCTGAATGGGAAGTCAGCTGGGGGAGTGTTCTACCTCTCAACCGTCCCACCGGCATAGCCTCAGACTTGGTCAAATTAATCTTGTAGTGGAGAAAATGCTTAATCTACCTACCACACCAATAAGAGCAGGAACCATTGCGTAGGGTAAACAGGACCTCCTCTTGTGCAAGGATGAGCCTGATAGTTTAAGGTGGTGCACAGGACGCATATGACTCAGGAGAGAATGAGTGGGTTCTTTCAAGGGGGAGCAGATGAGTGTGAGAGGTGTGGGCAATGGCCAGCAAATCATGCGCACATGTTTTGGGGTTGCAAAAAATTGGGAAGATTCTGGGTGTGAGTGTTCACGGTCTTAGCCAGGATAGTGGAGGAGGTGGTGGACCCTTTGGTGGCGATATTTGGGGTTTAAGAGAAGCCTAGCTCATGGAGAGGAGGAAGGCCGATGTCTTGGTCTTCGCCTCTCTGATTGCACGGTGGCAAATTTTGCTGGAGTGGCGGTCGGCATTGCCACCAGGGATTGCGGCTTGGTTGGGTGATCTATACGACGTCCTTCGATTAGAGAAGGTAAAGTATAGAGTTAAGGGCTCTTCAGGGGGGTTTGAGGAAAGGTGGAGGATATTTGTCACCGTGTTTGAGGGGCTGTTCGTCACGGGGAGGGGGGGTGAAAAGGGGGGGGAAAAAATCTGTACAGACTGTATAGTTGACTGTTGGGAAATATGTTTCTTGGGGTGTTTATTCGCTGTAACCTGCTTTGATACATGTTTGTAATAAAATACATTTTTTTTTAAATAAGAGCGGGATCCAAGATATTTGGCTTTGATACAAATGCAGCACATAGTTAGCATAAAGCATGATCTTACCCTACTTCTCTCCCATTGCGCAGTGCAAAAACCAAAGGCTAAAAGCCTCCGCCAAAGCTGTACAGCCAATGCAAACTGCAAGGAGGGTAAGGGACAACCCTGCCTGGGCCCTCTGAAGGCCAAAATTCTCAGATATATAACCATTCATGAACACTGTTGCCAAGGGCCTAGGCTATAGTACCTGTATCCACTTATTCCTCTCTCAACCCATATCTCAACAACATATAAACCAATTAGTTACATTCCACCTGGTCAAAAGCATTCTCTGCATTCAGAGCAATCATTAACCCATCTGATGCCCGCTTTTGAAAGACTTGGGATTACATTCATAACTTTCTGACATTATTGCAAGAATTCCAAACCTTTATGAACCCAGTCTGATCAATGGGAGAATTTCCTCTAAACACCAGGCCAACATGGCAGACAATTTCAAATCAACATTCAGAAGCGAGATTGGCCTATAAAAAGCACGCTCCGAGTTCTTGCCTGCCTTCAAAATCAAATAACCATTTGCTTCTACGACATATTTGCGGCACGGGTGGCACAGTGGTTAGCACTGTTGCCTCACAACTCCACGGTCCGAGGTTGAATTGCAGGCTCGGGTGACTAGCTGTGTGGAGTTTGCACTTTCTCCCAGTGTCAGTGTGGGTTTCCTCGGGTGCTCCGGTTTCCTCCCACAGTCCAAAAGATGTGCAGGTGAGGTGGATTAGCCATGCTAAATTGCCCTTTAGTGTCCAAAAAGGTTAGGTTGGATTACTGGGATAGGGTGGAGACTGCTCTTTCCAAGAGCCAGTGCAGACTCGATGGGCTGAATGGCCTCCTTCTGCACTGTAAATTCTATGATTCTTGGAGGGTCGGTGGTAGCAGATCTGTCTCAAACCTTGAATCTACATACTGTGGCGCGTGCTGCATACTCCATCCTCACTAATCCCGAGAACACAAAACTTTCCTAAGGATGGGTCGGAGCATTGATTGTCCCTAGGTCTCAAGGACAGAATAAAATGCTCCCTTTCCAGATGAAACACCCAACCTTCACATCCAGCTTAAGGAAATGTGGAAGCCAGCTCAAAAAAATTTAGTCTCCAGTCCTTCTGGCAGACTAACGACCCAGACATTCTACCTCTGGCATCGGTTCTCCAGATTCTCCAGGATTTATAACATACCACGCAACTTGTCTTCCAAGGATTGAATGTGAGCTTTGGTTAAGGAATTAACATATTCAAAGTTCATCGCGCCTTTTAGTAGTCTTCTGCAGTTTGGCCTCATGAGCAGTTATATTCTGCATTAACAAGCTGAGTTTGTATTGTTCATGTCATCATTTGCAGCGCCTTCAAAAACGTCAGGACAAGAGCCTGCTAAAGGAATGGGTCGCCATATTGAGAAGACAGCTCCAAACCAGTTGCATCAGTCTGCTCCCTTTTATCGCCAGCTTTCTTAGGATTCCTTGGCATTTTTTCTCCAAATTTCAGCCAAATATTTTCTAGGGACATACTATGGAGTATTAACTCATGGATTTTGCAAGCATGCGCCTCGCGGACAGGATAAAAGAAAGATAAAAATCGAGGTGCGCCAGGGCCAACGGCAAAGCTGATATCCCCACGTCCACATCACTTGATCCTATTTGTAAGGAGCAACAAAAAAAGTCCACATTGGGTTGTAGAGAAAAACAAACCGTCAATAGCTCAGTAGTTCCCTACTGGGTCTTCTCTAGTCCAGTATTTTTCAAACTTTCTTACCGCCGGGACCCACTTTTACCAACCGGCGGACCTTCGCGACACACTATTATTGCTTACTTTTAATGCGGCAGGTGGGCGGGCCTCCTTGGTCCTCACGATCTCTCTTGCTTTGTCATTCAATGTTGGATTTCTGCTAAGCACTTCAGCTGACGATTTAAGTTTTTGCTGCATGCTTTGAAAAAAAATCACGAGGCTTATCCTCAAACTCTCCATGCTTAGTCTTCAAATACCTTTGAAGATTTGAAGGTTTTAAACTTTTTGTGTGTCAGTACTTCCCTGCATATAACACACATGGGCTTTACATCCTGATTTCCATTGGCACAATTAAAGCCGTACCTCAAGAAATCATCCTTCTACTATTTCAGTTTCTTCTTAATTGTTTGTTCACCAGAGACACTGGAGCTCGGGATATACCTCACACCAGCACTGCTTTGTCCTACTGTAGACTCTACTGAGAATCTCTTTCCAGCAGGTTTAGTTGTGAGATCCTGATCTGTTTGTTACATTCTTGCTGGCAGCTACAAAATGGGGGAACCTCACCTCTATGATTTTGCACCCAAAGCATTGACGTGCCGGACACGTGACCTTCTTTCTGCCGCTGCCTCTTGCAGAAAGACTCATTGTTCATATTCAAAGGCCAGTTGCGGCCGACATTGTTTTTTTAATTAAAATAACTTCAGTTGAACATGTGTATCCTTACATTTACACACCAACTTTGTTTTATATATATTAACATTTCTTTAGAAATTTAACCAATTATAGGAAAAAGTACAATCTTGTTTTTACTTTACAAGCTCCGACTTTAGGAGAGATGAAGTGACTTGTCAAACCCACACAACATCACACTATTTCTTATTGGTTCCACTGCATTGCACTAGGCCAAACATCCAAGTCACCTCCTGCTCCATTCTCACCAAAAACTCCTAGTTTCCAGAGAGTGTCGTCACAAAGTAATGACTGTAGGTTTCTTCCAGTGTTCACATATGTCGGCCCTATTAACTGGCATTGGTTAATCAGTATTCCGAGAAACTTGGCCTGGCTTCCTCTCACTGTATCCACTCCACTGTATCCACCGCAAGGCACACACCACTTCCCGACCAGCAGTTGCCATTGTGGGAGTGCAAACAGACGTTTTTCTGGCCATTGAACGGATTGGCCAAGTAGCCGCAGGTTGCATCCTGCCGATCAGTGGCGGGGGATTTACCGAGCAGCGCACAAAGGACGAGCACGAGAGCGGAATCCAAACTGGGGCCATCAATGTTAGCATCGCGTCCACCTGGATACCAGTCAGCCTCTGTCTGCCCCACCCACCGCTCTGCGTGCCGAGACCAGCACACAGCCCAGCCTCGTGCCACCCGCCCCCTCAACGAATCGGGGACTGCCCGCAGCCGACATTCTTAAAAGCCAGTCCCGGCAGTTTGGACATTCTTCCCGCGATTGTGAATGCCACAACCGATCGCTCCACGACCCTCGCGACAGCCACCCACGACCCACCTGCGGGTCGCGACCCCAAGTTTGAAAACCCCTGCTCTAGTCGGGGCCTGACAGACCGCATCTATTTATATAAAGACACATGAACTGTGTTAAGGGTCCCCCCCCACCCCCCCACCCACCTTATCAGGTGAGTTTGTATCCTGCAAAGCTCCAAGGGTAGTGGATCATCCCTGCCCCAAGAGACCCGTGCGGGTTAAACAATCCCTAAGTTACTTATCTCATAAATAAAAGTCCTGTCCTTCCTATCACATCTTTCATCAAACTGTGGCGAATAGGGGCTTTTCACAGTAACTTCATTGCAGTGTTAATGTAAGCCTACTTGTGACAATAAAGATTTTTATTAACCAACCACCCTCCCAGGTCAGCCATCCAAATCTACCTCTGCACCAGAACATGGGAATATTATAGTTTCAGCTGTCTCATAGCAACACAAATAATGGATTTATCACAGAACCTCAATTTTTAGCACTCAGTCTCTCCCCAATTAGAAAAGTCCTAAATCCTCGGGCTAGATTCCAGTCCTAAATCCTTAGGCTAGATTCCCCGATTTTGAAACTATGTGCTGACGCCGGAGTGGAAACAATGGTGTTTTACAACAGCAAAAACGGCGAAACAGGTGCACCGATTCAGCAACTCTAAAGGGGCTAGCACCATTGCCACGTGGAATGCAACAGATTGCAAGCAAAACGTCAGCAGCAGCTTAGCTTGCACACCCGTCACATGGAGTAGCCCAGGGGCCATTGGGCACCCCAAGAGAGGTGGTGTTGCTGGGGCCCATGCCGGTGACTCCTGCAGGGGAGGTGCCGGAACAGCGCAGTACCTCAGACTCCACCCCCTCCTGTCCCTGGTGCATCTGGTGGGCAGAACAAGGCGGCACCACGTCATCCGGGATACCCGAGCAGCAGCTGGGCCCATCCAGGCCGGGTCCCCCAGGAGACATGCGCCAACGGGGACCCTTGTCGCAGGCCAGAAATCACTCCGGTGCCTGTTCGGGTACACAGAGGGAGAATTCAGAATGCCCAATTCATCTAACAAGCATGTCTTTCGGGACTTGGCACTCCACCCGAGGAAGCTCACACAGACACGGAGAGAACATGCAGACTACGCACAGACAGTGTCCCAAGCTGGGAATTGAACCCGGGTCTCTGGCACTGTGAAGCAGCAGTGCCACCGTGCTACCCATATAATGGTGGAATTAGTTACTTTGATTTACTCATCCACAATCTCTACCACATAGAAGGACAAAGACAGCAGAGCAATGGGAACACCACCACATGAAAGTTCTCTTTTAAATCACACATCATCTCGCCATTCCCTCACTGTTACTGGGTCAAATTCCTGGAACTCCCTACCCCAACAGTACAGTGAGTGCACCTAAACCACACAGATTGCAGTGGTTCAAGATGGCAGCTCATCACCAAGGGCAGCTAGGGATGGGCAATACAAATGTTTGCCTAACCAGCCATATCCACACCCCATGAAATAATTTTTTAAATCCTATTTACGTTTACATTTCTGACAGCAGCCAAACATTGGCTTGATACAATGAATGATCCCGATATTATGATCCCAAATTCCTTTTCTGATTTATCTTAACCAATAGTTTCCCATTCCTGTAATTCCTTTGTCTGTTTCTTATTCCAAACTGCATTACATTTGTATGTTCCTGCTACCCGTAAACTATTTAGGTTCCCCTGTAGATTCTATCCACTCTTTCCCCTAACTACTCCAGCTACTAGTGTAATCTACAAATTTTCAGATGTAACTACTGGTACCCTCTCCATCATTACTCACAAAAATTAAAATATATTGATCCTGGGTACCAAGCCTGCAGGAATCCATCATCATTCCTCTCCATTCACAATAAATTTTTTCAACACACTGTTGTTGCCCATGTGCAACATACCTTCATTCCATCTTACTACACCCCGACCAACATTCCATCTTACTACACCCCGACCAATACAACATGTTTATTTTATGTTCTGGTTTTCTGAGAGGTAGCTATCAAATTCCTCACTAAATTACATTACATTATGTTTTCACCTTTATTCATGCCTTGTTAATTCATCCAAATGCTTCAAGTTCTCTCCTGACATATTTCTTCCCAAGTTTTCCACTGTCTTGACATTGACAATTATTCCAGAAATGTATCTGGTCCTGTTGCCGGAATATAGTTAGTTACCCAGATGTCCTTAATTCCTGTAAAATAAAAGAGAGTTTTACATTTGCTATTCTCCAATACTACAATGTTCTGCCCTTTTCTTGCAAACCCCTAGACATCTCTGCTTGTGGTGTTGCTAGCTCTTCCTGGAATTCTTGGGCGTATCCTATTTGGCCGAGTTTTTAAATTATTTGAAACTTATTCATGTACCTCGCTGCCAAATCAATGGAAACATTAGATTTATTACACTTTTCCTTTTGACTCAAACATTTATCTGCTATGTTTCATACTGTTTTTCTTCCCACTCAAGTTGAACAGAACAAAAAGACGTATTCTAACGGTTTGGCTAAGTTTACATTTTCACTAAACTGGACTATAATTTCTTAAGATCTGGAACTCATTGATTCTGCTGTGCATTTAAAATGGTTTGCAGTTCTGCATGTTTTCTTAGCAATATGAAGCTCAGGGGTGCAATTCTTTCCCCCCCAAACGCAGGGTGGGATATTCGCGAGGGTGCCAGGCGAGTCCTGCCACGCCACCCCGGCACCCGCCCGTGATTCTCCCACCCCCCCCAAACCGGCAGGCCGAGATTTACGGCTGGCCGCTCTCGAGAATCGCCGCTCGCCGTTTGCAACGGGCGAGCGGCAATGCTCCGGCCCGAATGGGCCGGGCAGCCTGCCCAATACGGCGTGTTCCCACCGGTGCTGACCACACCTGGTCGCTGCCGCCGTGAACAGCGCGGGAACGCTGGCCTGTGGGGGGGGGGGGGGGGTCCAGCATTCGGCGGGCCGGCCTCTCTGAAGGAGGCACTCCTTTCCTCCGCCGCCCTGCAAGATCACTCCGACATTTCTTGCAGGGCGCCCGCAGGGAGGACGGCAACCGCGCATGCGCAGGTTGGCGCCGGCCAACCTGCGTATGTGGGGTGACGTCATTTACGCAGCGTCGGCCGCGTAATTTACGCGGCGCCGCTTTTACACTGTGCCAAGGCCTGATGCGCGTTAATAACTCGGCGCCACCCTAGCCCCCCGGGGTTGGGAGAATAGGGGGCGAGGAGCGGCCTCTGACGCCGGAGTGAAACACTCCGGTTTTCACTCCGGCGTCGACACTTACGGCGGAATTCTCCCATCGGGAGACAAACAGCCAACGCCGGAGTGAAACCCGGAGTGTTTCACTCCGGCGTTGGAGGCCGCTCCTCGCTCCCTATTCTCCCCCCCCCCCCCCCCGGGGGACTAGTAGCGGCGGCGCGCGAACCTCGGGGCGCTTGCGTCAAAGCGGCGCGCCGGGAATGATGCGGCCGGTGGCGCCCAAGTGACATCAGCCACGCATGCGCAGGTTGGCCGGCGCCAACCCGCACATGCGCGGTTGCAGTCTTCCCCTCCGCTGCCCTGCAAGACATGGCGGCTTGATCTTGCGGGGCGGCGGAGGAAAAAGAGTGCGTCTTTTAGAGACGCCGGCCCGGCGATCGGTGGGCACCGATCACGCCATTTTGTGGGAGGGGAGGTGGGAGATTTGCGGGGGGTGCCAGGGCGGCATGTCGTGATCTCGCCCGGCCCTCCCGCGATTCTCCCATCCGGCGTGGGGTGTGGAGAATCGCGCCCTTAGTCTCCCGATGGGAGAATCTCGCCCCAGTTGTGTGCTGTTACCCAGTACATACTATTTTCCCCAAAAATCCTATTTGCCGTACAAATCCTAGTTACACAAACAGCAACTGCCTATTCAATTATTAATGGCAGATGCCAGACTTTGGAAATTCAACATAAAAGTAGAAGGTGCTGGAAAAAGTAGTTGCCATTGATTTCTCGTCACAGAAACAATCCGATCTGGGTTTTTCCAGCATGTTCTACTTTGTGACTACTCAATTATCATCTTAAACCCATCATCTAACAGCTGGTATTCTTATTGATTTGTGCCTCCTGTTAAAATCACGGAATAATACAGCACAGAAGAGGCCCTTTGGTCCATTGAGTCTGCACCGACGCATGAAAAACATGGGACCTGCCTACCTAATCCCATTTGTCAGAACTTGGTCCATATCTTTGAATGTTATGAAGCCCCAAGTACTCATCCAGGTACTTTTTAAAGGATGTGAGGCAATCCGCCTTTATCATCCTGCCAGGTATGAAATGTAAAATGAAAATTGCTTATTATCACAAGTAGGCTTCAAATGAAGTTACTGTGAAAAGCCCCTAGTCACCACATTCCGGCGCCTGTTCGGGAGACTGGTACGGGAATTGAACCCGCGCTGCTAGTCTTGGTCTGCTTTACAAGCCAGCTATTTAGCCCACTGTGCTAAAACAGCCCCTATAGTGCACTGTAGGTAGTGCATTCCAGACCATCACCACCTGCTGGGTAAAAACGTTTTCCCTCAAATCCCCCCTAAACTTCCTGCCACTGACTTTGTGTACATATTTGCTCCTCGATTTCCCACTATATGGGGGTCTATAATAAACAACTAGCAATGTGGCTGTCTCTTTTTTTATTCCTAAGCTCCACCCACAAAACTTTATTTGATGTCCCCTCCAAGATATCATCTCTCCTTACCGCAATAACCGACTCGGTGGCGCAGTGGTTAGCACTGCTGCCTCACGGCACCGAGGTCCCAGGTTCAATCCCGGCTGTGGGTCACTGTCCGTGCGGAGTTTGCACATTCTCCCCATTTTTCCATGGGTTTATGGGCGGCACGGTAGCACAGTGGTTAGCAATGTGCTTCCCACCAGAAAGGCGGAGGCTCAATGGAGAAAGGCTCAGGGTGTGGTTTATGAGTATGAGGAGAAGGATGCTGGCACACCAGCTCCGTAAGCGGGATGTGGCCAGGGAGATTGGTGGTGTTAAGGATCAGGGAGGAAATCTGGAGCGGAGGGGGGTAGACATTAATGGGGTCTTCAGGGACTTTTATGAGAGACTATATCGGTCCGAACCTCCGGCGGAGGAGGGGGGGATGGGGCGCTTTTTAGACCGGCTGAGATTTCCAAGGGTGGAGGAGGGACGGGTGGATGGTCTGGGGGCGCCAGTTGAGCTTGAGGAGCTGGTCAAAGGGATAGGGACCATGCAGTCGGGGAAGGCGCCGGGGCCGGATGGGTTCCCGGTTGAATTTTACAAGACATATGCAGACCTGCTGGGCCCCCTGTTGGTTAGGACCTTTAACGAGGCAAGGGGGGGGGGGGGGGGGGTTTACCCCCAACGATGTATCGGGCGCCGATCTCCTTGATTCTTAAGTGAGACAGGGATCCCCTGCAGTGTGGGTCATACAGGCCGATTTCACTCTTGAATGCGGACGCCAAGTTGTTGGCAAAGATCTTAGCCACGAGGATTGAGGACTGTGTGCCACAGGTTATACACGAGGATCAAACGGGGTTTGTGAAGGGGAGGCAGCTGAACACTAATATACGGAGGCTCTTGAACGTTATAATGATGCCGGCGGTGGAAGGGGGGCGGAGATAGTGGTGGCGCTAGATGCGGAGAAGGCCTTTGATAGGGTCGAGTCGGGGTACTTGTGGGAGGTGCTGGGTTTGTGGAGGGGTTTGTCAGTTGGATGAGGCTGTTGTATGAGGCCCCAATGGCGAGTGTGGCCACGAATAAGAGGAGGTCAGAGTATTTTCGATTATATTGAGGGACGAGGCAGGGGTCCCCTCTGTCCCCCCTACTTTTTGCGCTGGCAATTGAACCCCTGGCTATGGCGCTGAGGGAGTCGGGGGATTGGAGGGGGCTGGTCCGGGATGGGGAGGAGCACTGAGTGTCGCTCTATGCGGACGACCTCTTCTTGTATGTGGCGGACACGGTTGGGGGAATGCCGGTGGTGATGGAGATTCTCCGGGAATTTCTCAGGATAGAAGCTTAACTTTGGGAAAAGCGAGCTGTTTGTGATACACTCGGGGGACCAGGAGGGGGGGATTGGGAGGCTCCCACTGAAAAGGGCGGAGAGGAGCTTCAGGTACTTGGGGGTTCAGGTGGCCAGGAGCTGGGGGGCCTTGCATAAGCTTAACCTCACAAGGCTGGTGGAGCAAATGGAGGAGGAGTTTAAGAGGTGGGACATGCTGCCGCTGTCTCTGGCGGGTAGGGTGCAGTCAGTCAAGAGGACGGTGCTCCCGAGGTTTCTGTTCCTGTTCCAGTGCCTCCCCATCCTTATCCCGAAGGCCTTTTTCAGGCAGGTTAAAAGGAGCATTACGGGATTTGTGTGGGCGCACGGGTCCCCGAGGGTGAGAAGGGTGTTTCTGGAGAGGGGCAGGGATGGGGGGGGGGGGGGGGGGCAATGCTGCTTCAACAGCGCCAGGGCCCCAGGTTCGATTCCCAGCTTGGGTCACTGTCTGTGCGGAGTCTGCGTGGGTTTCCTCCGGGTGCTCCGGTTTCCTCCCACAAATCCCAAAAAATGTGCTGTTAGGTAATTTGGAAATTCTGAATTCTCCTTCTGTGTACCCGAACAGGCGCCGGAATGTGGCAACTAGGGGCTTCTCACAGTAACTTCATTGTAGTGTTAACATAAGCCTACTTGTAACAATAAAGATCATTTAAAAAAAATATAAATTAATGCAATGCCTCCTCCTCTTTTACCTCCTCCTCTGTCTCGCCTGAAGAATCTATATCCCAGGATGTTGAGCTGCTCTGATGGCTACTTTATCACAATTCCACACATCAATCCTCGCCCGTAACTCAATCAGTTTTATTTGTAATATTCCTGGTATTAAAGTAGAGGCCATCCAGCCTCATTTTACTCCCTTGAAACTTACTACTGCTGTATTCCCTCTGACTTGATTGCTTTTCTGTGTTATGCTGTTTAAAATCTGGTTTCGTAGAATTTAATTGACTGAGAATACTATTTCTCACCCCTATTTTGAATCTTCGAGACAGTATTCCTAACAGAAGATCCCAGGCTCAACTGCATTTATAACGTCCCATTACACCCGGGTTCGATCCCGGTCCCAGGTCAATGTCTGTGTGGAATTTGCATATTCTCCCCGTGTCCGTGTGGGTTTCACCCCTAACCCAAGATGTGCAGGTTAGGTGAATTGGCCATGCTAAATTGCCCCTTAATTGAAAAAAACATAATTGGGTACTCCAAATTTATATATAAAAAAAATTACATCCCATTGCTATTCCAATAACACTTTTCTAGTCCTCTCCTGACAGATCATAGAATTTACAGTGCAGAAGGAGGCCATTCGGCCCATCGAGTCTGCACCGGCTCCTGGAAAGAGCACCCTACCCAAGGTCAACACCTCCACCCTATCCCCACAACCCAGTAACCCCACCCAACACTAAGGGCAATTTTGGACACTAAGGGCAATTTATCATGTCCAATCCACCTAACTTGCACATCTTTGGACTGTGGGAGGAAACCCACGCGCACACGGGGAGGATATGCAGACTCTGCACAGACAGTGACCCAAGCCGGAATCGAACCTGGGACCCTGGAGCTGTGAAGCGATTGTGCTGTCCACCATGCTACCGTGCTGCCCCACATGCAAATTGAATCGTGCAAGTCCCTTTTCCTATCCAAAAATTCCTCTGATTACCAACAGGATTAGACAAACACCATTCTACCCCCATTTAAAAAGATCACGGAGTATGAATAAAGAACTTTGGTATATTTACAGTTAAGTTATATACAACTCCCGGTAGATCTCTACCGGGTCTCTCCTTGGTCGGTGCTTTACTGGCCGACCTTTTATACATTTCATACTAAAGGGGAAAAAGGTTCTTCTATCTACCCTATCAATGCCATTCAAAATTTTGTACATCTCAATCAGGTACCCTCTCCATCTTCCTTGCTCCAAGGAGAAGCCCAGCCCAAAACCAGCCTCTCTTCATAACCGAAATATTCCAGCCCAGGCAACATCCTGTAGAGTCTCATCTGCACCCTTTCTAGAGTAATCATGTCCTATATGATGTGGCATCCAGAACTGCATATAGCTGTGGCCTAACAAGTGTTTAATACAGCTCGATCATAACCTCCCTGCTCTTATAATCATACCTCTAGTAAAGGCAAGTGTTCCTCATGTCTTATTAACCACCTTCTCTACCTGTCTTGCTGCCTTCAGGGACCTATTGACATGCAACCAAAGGTCATTCTGGTCCTCTGCAGTTCTCAACGTTTTACCATTCGTCGTGTGTTCTCTTGCCTGGTTAGTCCTTCAAAATGCATCACCTCATACTTCTCATGGTTAAATTCCATTTGCCACTGTTCTGCCCACCTGACCAGCCTGTCAATAACACCCTGAAAGCCAAGGATATCTTTCTCACCATTTACCACACCACCAATATTTGCGTACTCTGCAAACATACTGATCATACCACCCACATTCTCACCTAGATCATTATTTTGGTAGCACTCTCACCTTTGAGGCAGAAGATTGTGGGTTTCATGTCCCGCTCTAGGACTTGAGCACAAAGAACTAGGATGAGACCCCATGAGCAGTTTGGAGGAAGTGCTGCACTGTTTGGGGTATTGCCTTTTAAATGAGATGTCAAACTGGGATGTAAACAATCAATGGCACTATTTTGAAGAGCAGGGTAATTATGACCATGGCCAAGGAGATAGATCTTAACCACAACCCCAAAATCAGATTATCAGGTCATTATCAAATTGTTGCTTGTTCTGTGTGCAAATTGCCTGCCACATTTCATGCACTTCTAAAGAACTTCATTGACAGCAAAGTGATTTAAGGCATCAGTGTTATATATGTATTTTTTAATAAAGAATGTTATTGAGGTAGTTTTGGCATTGTAAACAGTTACAGTATACAGTAATGTGCAAATATCAAAACAGAAACATAGTGCAAAATACCAATCCTCTCTCATAAACAGTACCCGCCTATTTATCCCTCCTATTCTACTCTAATTCCCCCCACCCTGCTGATGTTTAATTCTCCGCAAAGAAGTTGATGAATGGTTGCCACCTTCGGGCGAACCCTAATACAGATCCTCTCATGGTGAACTTAATTTTTTCCAGCCCTAAAAAGCTCGACATGTCTTAGAGCCTTGCTTCGGTCTTCGGGGGCTTTGAGTCCCTCCATGCCAGTAGTATACGTCGCCAGGCTACCAGGGAAGCAACGGCCAAGACGTTGACCTCCCTCTCCTCCTGGACTCCCGGGTCTTCAGAGACCCCAAAAACTGTCACCACTGGACTCATCACCACCCTAGTTTTCAGTACCTGGGACATGACGTCCGCAAATCCCTCCCAGTATCTAAGTTTGGACATGCCCAGAACATGTGGACGTGCTTCACTGGCTCTCCCGCACACCTTGCGCATTTGTCCTCTACCCCACACAATTTACTCATCTGGGCCACCGTCATGTGGGCCCGTTGAACTGAATCAGGCTGAGCCTAGCACATGTTGCAGTTGAATTTACCCTACTCAGGGCTTCCGCCCATAGCCCCTCCATCTCCTCGCCGAGGTTCTGCTCCCACTTTGAGTTTCAGTTCCTCTGTCTGGGACTCCTCCCCTTTCATAAGTTCTCGGTAAATATCCGAGACTTTCCACTCTCCTACATCTCCCCTCGAGACTACTCTGTCCTGGATCCCATTTGGTGGGAGGTGTGGGAAGGATAAGATCTGTCTACGTATGAAGTCACGCACTTGCAAGTACCGAAAGTCATTCCCTCTTACAAGTCCGAATTTCTCCTCCAAGGCCCTCATGCTCGAAAAGCTCCCCCCCAACAACATATCCTTCCCACCCCCGCCCACCGCCACACTCTGAATCCACCTTCCATACTCCCAGGGGCGAATCGGTGGTTGTCGCATATTGGAGACCAGACCGATGCTCCCACCTCCCCTACATGACTCCTCCACTGACCCCAGATCCACAGGGCTGCCACCACTACCGGGCTGGTGGAGTACCTGGCCGGCGGGAGCAGTAGGGGGGGGGGGGGCGTGAGCAGGGCTGCCAAACCGGTGCTCCTGCACGAAGCCACCTCCACTCGCCCCCAAATAGACCCCGTATCCACCATCCAACTCCTTACCATGGCTATGTTGGCCGCCCAGTAGTAGTTACTGTGTTTCGGCAGCGCCAGCCCCCCCCTCGCTACGGTTCCTCTCAAGCATCTCTTTCTTCACCGGCGGGGACTTTCCGTCCAGACAAAGTTCATAATAATCTTGTTGACCCTTTTGAATGAAAATCGGGAGGCACTGGAAAATAAACAGGAATCTTGGGAGGATTGTCATCTTTACCGTCTGCACTCTCCCTGCAAGCGATAGCGGGAGTGCATCCCATCCCCGCAAGTGATAGCGGGAGTGCATCCCATCCCCGCAAGTGATAGCAGGAGTGCATCCCATCCCCGTAAGTGATAGCGGGAGTGCATCCCATCCCCGCAAGTGATAGTGGGAGTGCATCCCATCTCTTAAACTCGCTCTTCATTTGCTCCGCCACTCTAGTCAAATTTAGCTTATGCAGCCTGCCCCAGTCTCATGCCACCTGCATCCCCAAGTATCGGAAACTTTCTCCGACCATCCCAAATGGCAGCCCCTTCAACCTGTTCTTCTGGCCTCTCGCCTGCACTACAAACATCTCACTCTTAGTCATGTTCAGTTTGTACCCTGAAAGCCTGCCAAATTATCTCAATATTCCGAGTATACTGTCCATCCCAGCCAGCGGGTCCGCTACGTACAGGAGCAGGTCATCCACATACAGCGATACCCTGTGCTCCACCCCTCCGCTGATCATTCCCTTCCACCCCCTCGCAGCTCTCATGGCAATCGCCAGAGTTTCTATGGCCAGTACTAACAGCAATGGGGAGAGTGGACTGCCTGGTCCCCCGGTGTAGTCTAAAGTACTCTGATGTTGTCCTATTCGTCCTCACACTAGCTTTTGGGGCCTGGTACAATAGTCTAACCCAGTCAACAAAACCCTCCCCGAACCCAAACCTTCCGAGTACTTCCCACAAATAGTCCCACTCCACCCAGTCAAAGGCCTTCTCGGCATCCATTGCCACCACTGCCTCCATCTCTCTGCCCTCCGGGGGCATCATGATCACATTGAGTAGTCTTCTCAAGTTGGCTGCCAGCTGTCTGCCTTTAACAAACCTGTTTGGTCTTCCCCGATCACCTTCGGGACACATAGAACATAGAACATAGAACAGTACAGCACAGAACAGGCCCTTCGGCCCTCAATGTTGTGCCGAGCCATGATCACCCTATTCAACCCACATATCCACCCTATACCCGTAACCCAACAACCCCCCCCTTAACCTTACTTTTATTAGGACACTACGGGCAATTTAGCATGGCCAATCCACCTAACCCGCACATCTTTGGACTGTGGGAGGAAACCGGAGCACCCGGAGAAAACCCACGCACACAGGGGGAGGACGTGCAGACTCCACACAGACAGTGACCCAGCCGGGAATCAAACCTGGGACCCTGGAGCTGTGAAGCATTTATGCTAACCACCATGCTACCCTGCTGCCCCAGTAAATGATCACACAGTCCTCAATTCTAAGCGGCAAGACCTTAGCCAGGAACCTGGCGTCGACGTTGATCAGGGAGATTGGTCTGTATGACCCACACGCTTCCGGGTCTTTACCCCTTTTTAATATCAGCGAAATGGTAGCCTGTGACATCGTCGGGGGTAGAGTCCCTCTGTCCCTCGCCTCATTAAATACCCTAGTCAGCACCGGCCCCACTATCTCGGAGAACTTTTTATAGAACTCCACTGGGTATCCATCCAGCCCTGGGATTTACCCGACTGCATGGCCTTCAAGCCCCCCCAGTACTTCCTCAGCTCTGATCGGGGCCCCGTCCGTCTACCAGCCCCCAACTCACTTTTGGGAAGGTCAGTCTGTCTAAGAAACGCTTCATCTCCTCCGGCTCCCCAGGGGGTTCTGAGCTTGCTGTAAAACTCCCGAAACACCTTGCTCAATCCTGACGGTCATCCACTCTGTTCCCCATATCGTCTACTACCCTGCCCATTTCTCTGGCCGCCTCCTTCCTCCCGAGTTGCTGCACAAGCATTCTACTAGCTTTCTCCCCATGCTCATAGACCACACCATTTGCCTTCCTGAGTTGTTCCACTGCTTTGCTTGTGGACAACACTCCCAGCTCGGCCTGCAGTCTCCGTCTATCTCTAAGTAGGTCCTCCCTCGGGGCCTCTGCGTATTCCCTATCTGTCCGGTGGATCTCCTTGACCAGTCTGTCCATTTCCGCTCTGTCCGTTCTATTTCTGTGGGCCCCGAATTGAAATCAGCTCCCCCCCGTACCACTGCGTTCAGCGCCTCCCACAGGGTCAGTGCGGAGACGTCCTCTGTGTCATTAACCTGCAGGTAGTCCCACATGCACTTCCGCAGTCTCTCACACAACCCCTCCTCCGCTAGCAATCCTACGTTCAACCTCCATTGCGGGCGCTGGTAGCTCCCTTTGCAGACCTGCAGGTCAACCCAGTGTGGGGCATGATCCGAGATGGTGATCGCCGAGTACTCCGTGTTTTTTACTCTGCCTACACAGTCCCTGCTCATGATGAAAAAACAATTCTAGAGTATATTTTATGACCATACGAGTAGAACGAATATTCGCTCCCCGTCAGCCGTCTGGCTCTCCATGGGTCTACCCCCCCCCCCCCCCCCCCCCCATCTGCTCCATGAACCCCCTCAGTTCCCTTGCCATCGCTCGGAGCCTACCCGTTCTGGAGCATGACCTGTCTAGTCCGGGGTCGAGGATAGTGTTGAAATCCCCACCCATGATCAACTTGCATGAATCTAAGTCTGGGATTTTCCCCAGCACCCTTTTGGAGCAAACTTATACATTCACCAGGACTACTCTCAAAGCGTACCACGGACCATAAGAAATCTACCCCCTCCATCTGTAATTGTGCCCTCCGCCTCAAATTGAACCCGTTTATTAATCAATGATTGCCACCCCCCTGGACTCGAGTCCAAGCCCGAGTGAAAGACCTGGCTAATCCAGCCCTTCCTTAGTCTGGTCTGGTCTGGTCAGTCACTTTCAGATGTGTCTCATGCAGCATCATTACGTCCACCTTTAGAGCCCACAAATGCATGAACACAAGCGCCCTCTTGACTGGCCTGTTTAGTCCCCTGACATTCCAGGTGATCAGCCTGGTTGGAGGGAACCTGCACCCCCCCACATCAACCATCCCCCTTCTTGGGCCCGCCCCCAGCCCATGTGCCGCGTCCCTCCCAGTTCGCCTCCTGATAATTCCCACTCCCGACCTCTGCTCTGTTACCTACTTTAGATCCCTCCCGTGTCAGCAGAATAACTTCCCTTCTCTTCCCCCCCTCCCCCCCAGCAACAACACCCCTTTGTAACCTGACCCCTGCCATATACTGGCTGTATGCATCCCCCCACCTGACTCCCTTGACTAGCTTTCCGCTAGCCCGGTGACTCATCCCTCCGGCGCCCACTTGTCTCGCTCCCATTGTTCCCCCGAGCTCATCCCCCCCCACCCATTCCCCTGATGTGTCCTGCTCGAGCAGTCTCTCTCTGCAGTACAACAAACAAGGACAATCAAACAAAGACCCGAGACCGCTCCAGCTGTAATGCTGTTCCATTTGTGTAAACAGATGAGTGATACCGATCACACCTTTCTGCACATTAGTAATAAAAACACACAGCAACACAATACCCGCGTCACCCCCCTACATCCAATACCTTTAACCCCCCTTGCTTCCCGGCCAAATTTCTGTCCCATTGGAAGCTCCAAAAAGAAAAAAACACAGAGAAAACAAAAAGAAAACCCAAAAGAGAGAGGGGATGCACCCCCCCCCCCCCCCCCCTCCCTGCCTATTGTACCCATAGGCAGCAAAAACGGAAAACAGAAACTACAAAGTACCTGTAAAGCAGCAAAAAAATAGAAAGTCAGTCCAAGAAAACTAGAAGTCCCACAAACAATAATACTCAGGCTCGGACTTTGGTCCGTGGGCCCGCAGTTCGGCACCAGTCCCTGATTCTTTGCAAACTCCATCGCCTCATCGGGGTCCATAAAGTAGTAATGCTGGCTCTGGTGCGTGACCCACAGCCGCGCCATGAAAAGCAGACTTCATGTGCTTTTTGAATAAAATCTCTTTAATTCTTTTAAAGGCTGCTCGCCGCCTGGCCACCTCCTGACTCAGGTCTTGATAGATGTGTAGGACATTTTTGTTTCATGTACAGCTCTTTGTACTCTTTGCCCACTGAAGGACCCGCTCCTTGTCTGAGAACCTGTGGAACCTGACCACCACTGGTCTGTTTTCCAGGTCTTCAAGCCTGTCAAGCAGCCTTCTTTGTCGATCCTTCAACCCATCTATCTCTATTGCAGTGATCGTTTGTGCGTTCGCCTGTTCCTCCACTGTTTGCTCCAGTTCCTTGACCTTTCCTGGGCCACTAGCCTTCGGTTCACTTGCTCCACCGCTTTCTGAAGCGGTTCTAAGTTATCCCGCTTCATATCTTCAAAACTTCCTTCATGACCTGCAGCATATTGTCCAGCGCTACTTGGATCATCTGGTCCGTGGTCTGTACGTCAGCCATCTTTGGTCCCGGGTCAGCTCCCACACCACTTTGTCTCTGCCCCTTCCTTTCCTGCTTTCAGCTCTTCGTTTCCATACAGCGCCGCACGCTTCAGTCAGCAACTTTGTGGCCATCTTTTCTAGCACAAGTTCCGAAAAGTCAGGAAACCAGGTCCAAAAGGCCAGCCGGAGTGAGAGCCACCGAATGTGCGACTCACTCCCTCATTGCCGCCACCGGAAGTCCCAGTGTTATATATTTTATAGGACGGCATGTTAGCACAGTGGTTAGCACTTTTACTTCACAGCGCCAGGGACCTGGGTTGGATTTCCTGCCTTGGGTCACTGTCTGTGCGGAATTTGCACGTTCTCCCCGTGTCTGCGTGGGTTTCCTCCAGGTGCTCCGGTTTCCTCTCAGTCCAAAGATGTGCAGATTAGATGGATTGCCCATACTAAATTGCCCTCAAGTGTCCAAAAAGTTTGGGTGGGGTTGCTGGGTTACGGGGTTAGGGTGGAGGTGTGGAGCTCTTTCCAAGAGCTGGTGCACCCGATGGGCCGAATGGCCTCCTTCTGCACTGTAAATTCTATGATTCTCTGAGTGTTGTTATTGTTGTGCTGTTGCATGGTCCCTTTAATATTTGAGTCATGTGATAGTCTGTGACGTCATCGGCTACTTCAAATACTTAGTAAGTATACACGGGCAGCAGGGTAGCATGGCGGTTAGCATAAATGCTTCACAGCTCCAGGGTCCCAGGTTCGATTCCCGGCTGGGTCACTGTCTGTGTGGAGTCTGCACGTCCTCCCCCTGTGTGCGTGGGTTTCCTCCGGGTGCTCCGGTTTCCTCCCACAGTCCAAAGATGTGCGGGTTAGGTGGATTGGCCATGCTAAATTGCCCGTAGTGTCCTAATAAAAGTAAGGTTAAGGGGGATGTTGTTGGGTTACGGGTATAGGGTGGATACGTGGGTTTGAGTAGGTGTGATCATGGCTCGGCACAACATTGAGGGCTGAAGGGCCTGTTCTGTGCTGTACTGTTCTATGTTCTATGTTCTAAAAGCCTTGTGTAAATTCTCATCTAATAAATCTCGCCTGATTATTGCATTCAACCCATGTTCTTCAGAATTTCTATTATTTTATCCTGTAGGAACAATACACAACAGGAAGAAGAAAACTGAATGAGATTTTTTAAAAGATCTTTTTCGAATTAAAAAGAAAATCAACGCTTTCTGTGGTCGACATTGAGGCAGATTGAAATGAAAATCGCTTATTGTCACGAGTAGGCTTCAAATGAAGTTACTGTGAAAAGCCCCTAGTCGCCACATTCCGGCGCCTGTTCGGGGAGGCTGTTACGGGAATTAACAGTAGGCCTACGATCGCACCCCACGCCTGGGATCAGACCAGTAAGGTTGTTGGGCAAACTTTTGAAAGGTCCAACCTAAACATTAATCCGGCAACCTGAGGAGTTCATGCTGTAGAGCTCGCCATGTGTAATAGAGTAAGACATGGAGGTAATGGGGACAAAGCGGAAAAAAATTGTCATCGCCAGTTGATGGTTCATTCACTATACGTAAAATAGACCATTGATACAAGGGAAGTTGCGAGAGCATTCAGATATTGCTGGAAAATAGCAGGAACATTTAGCACCATGAATCCATTTGAGAAAGACTCAAAACTGGAAATCATAATGCAGAGAGATTCCACTATCATAACCTAGCCAGCAAACTGTCAGAAAATATTTAGGTCCCCACTTTTCTTAGTACTATTGGAAGCAGCTCAGAAGTTTGGTCCAACCCAAGAAACCCGGTGAGAAAACCCATCAAGAATTGGTTAAAATATTAGAAGACCATTAAGCACCAAAGCCATTAAATATTGCGGAGATGTTTTAATTTCATGAAAGGAATCAGCTAGAAGGGGAAAACATTGCCCGATTCGGTGTAAACTCAAGCGTCTCGCAGAGTTTTGCGAATTTGGTGACTCTCTTATTGATACCATTAAAGATCATTTGGTTTGTTAGTCGAGAAATGAGGCCATTGAGAGATGATTAACGGAACAAAATCAAGTTTGTAAATAGCATTTAATATTGCTCTATCAATGGAGCATGCTGCAAGAGGCTTCTCAGCTCAGAGCAGGCATGAAGATCCATAAACTGGCTGCCACCCAGATAAAGTCTACCCAGTAACATGTGTGTAATCACTGTGCACAAATCGATCCATTCATAGACTGGAGCAAGGATAGATAATGCAAGCATTGTGACATTGTTTCATTTCAATTTTAATTTCATTTTTAAATTTCATTTCATTTTCAGAACTGGCTTGCTGAAGTAAAACAATCTCTCTAGAGAAGAATGTTCAAGGAAAAACACAATACTTCTAAAAAAGGTAGAAGAAACAAATTCAACTAAGAAAATTCAATGTGGAAGGCAATAAGAATAACAACAATGAAAACATGGTTCTGGGTGGAAATTGAATGTACTATCAATGCAAAATGAATCACATCAGTTGTGGGTAGTTCCGTAACAGAATGGACAAACTGTAAAAATGGAGGTTGTCCTCTCCTTAATTCCTGAGACCATCTATGAACAGAAATTGAATCACCTACCATTTAAACCAGGTGTCACTCTGACCTACACAGAGGAAATAGTGCCTCCAAGAGGATGCATCACAATCAAAGTAGAGTTAAGTGGGCAAACTGCGGAGTCGCTACTCTATGTGGTCAGTGGAGGTTTCACAGCTCTCGGTGGCCGCTCTTGACTGGAATTGATCAAATTAACCTGGAGCGCAGTTTACAGGAGGTACCTTGATGATATACTAACTTCTGGTACGAATGAACAAGAACACGTACGTAACTTAGAAGCCACATTGAAACACCTTCAGATGCATGGTCTTTGTGTGAGGAAGGCAAGTGCGATTTCTTTCAAATATCAGTCTAATATTTAGGCCATGTAAATGATGGCAAAGGTTTACACAAAGCACTTAAAAAGATGGAGGCTATAATGGAGGCTCCACGAACAATAACTGTAATACAGGTAAAATTAATTAACTATGGGAAATTCAACCCGAATTCAGCAACCCTACTCAACCATCCCAAACCTAGCAACCCTACTCAAACCGTTACATAAACTTGGCAATTGACACCAGAATGCAAAAAAGCATACTAATCAGCTAACGGAAGTCAAAGGTTTTGGTATATTTCAGTCCAAAGTTACAATTACAACTTGCCTGTGGTGCTTTGCTGTACAGAGTTGGAGTGGTGGTGTGACACATACTGCCTTCAGGGGAAGAGAGACAATGACTTTTTGCATACCTCAACAAGTGCTGAATCAAACTATGTTCAGTTGGAGAAGGATGCACTAAGCATTATTATTGGTGTGAGAAAATTTCACCAATACCTTTATGGTCACGCTTTGACAGATCACAGGGGATGAGAGCAATAATAATAATTCCTTTGCAACAACGAGTATTGGAATAATTACTTGAAGGACAGCCAACTATAATTCAAATGAAGGAACTTGAAGGGAGCTACTTTTGGTGGCGAGGAATCAATGCCCAAATAGAGGAAAAAGCAGGACTGTGCCAATCATGTGTGCGAATAAGGAACACACCACCATTGTCTCCATTGCATCCATGGCAGTGGCCTAAATGTCTTGGCAACGTCTACACAACGTCTACAAATCAACTGCAGAATAAATTATGAGATTTTCGCCAGATTTGGGAAACCAGAACAAATAATCAGCGACAACAGTCCACAGTTTACGCTCAGAGATTTTGAGGCCTACTAAAAGATGAGTGGTATTCAGGGCAGCACGGTGGCACAGTGATTAGCACTGCTGCCTCACGGTGCTGAGGACCTGGGTTTGATCCCAGGTCACTATCAATGTAGAGTTTGCACATACTTCCCGTTTCTGCATGGGTCTCACCTCCACAACACAAAAAGATGTGCAGGGTAGGTGAATTGGCCACACTAAATTTCCCCTTAATTGGAAAAAACAGAATTGGGCACAAGAGTGGTATTCAACATACAAAAATCAGCACCGTACCACCCATCCATAAACGGTTTAGTCAAAAGGCTTGTTCAATTTTTGAAGCATGCACTGAAGGTTTCAAGGACCAAGGTTCAGTACAATGCCGCTTAAAGTTTCTTGGTGATGTATCGCAACACCACACATGCGACTACACAAAGTTCCACAGCTTTACTATTAATGAAGATAAAGTTGAGAACTACCTTTGATCTACTCTTATATTAGGAGACATCCGAGATAGTAGAATGCAATCAGCAGTCGCAGATCATGAGAAGAGAAGGTAATTCAAGAAGACGCCAAGGAGGGAGTTTTGCCATGCAGCAATACCACTAGTGAGAAGTGGGTTCCTTCGACTGTATTGGCTCAGACTTGTCCAATCTCTTATGCCGTACAAACAGAAGACAAATTAGTGTGGACCCAACACGCTGTTATCCACACGTCTCAATGTGCCAGTATGAATGATGGATATACCTCAAGTGGAAACACCATCCATACAAACAGATCATGTGACTGATTTCTAATCAATTCACTGAAGCAGGGATTGCTGAGGAATCCCTGCTACTACTAGCCTTCCTTCTTCAAAAGAGACTATAATGCCTTTGAGGGTAGAGACAACCACAGACGAACCTCAGAATATATCTACGGTTAAGAACAATCAAATCCATGAAATGTGCAGGCAACCAGTGCAGAATAGATGCCTACGAGATCGTCTTTCCTATTGATTATATTACCACTGTGTAATAATGGAACGATTGTTGTGCTGTTGGATGGTCTTGAGTCACATGATAGTCCATGACATCATTGGCTACTTCATGGGCTTTGAGTCAGTCTAGACCGGTGTTCTTCAAACTTTTTTTCTGGGGACCCATTTTTACCACTGCCCAACCTTCGGGACCCACGCCGGCCGACCTTTCTGACCCACCATTTTCTCTTACCTTGCTTGCTGCTGACAAAATGGAGGAATCACAATCGCGCCCAAAGCTTTCTGCCTCCCTCAGGCAGGAAGATTACATAGAAATTTTTTTAAGATCTTCTGCGTCTCCGATTGCACAAATTCGCAGCCTTCAGCCGCAGCAACCGGCTTTTATATTCAATTTTTATTTATTTTTTGTAAATTGTAACAATGTTGTTGCACGGGATGTTTAATTAAAGAAACCAAAGCCCATGTCATTGTCAGACTCCAGATTCTTCCTTTTTCTCTTCAGCAGCAACATGGGCAGCGGTGGAAACAACTGCTGCAGTAGCTGGGGCACGATGACCAGCACCAACGTTGCAGATCAGACGATTGACGTCAATATTAGCCAATGCCTTGGCAAACAGACTAGGCCAGAAAGGCTCCATGATCACACCAGCTGTTTTAATCATGGCATTGTGTTTGTCTTCGGTGACAGTGATCTTATCGTCGTGCAGGATGAGTGCACTGTAGATTCAGGCAAGTTCAGAGGTGGAGGCCATGGCGCTGAATCTCTACGGGTGGGTCCAACGGTGCTGGTCGTGTGGGGGGGGGGGGGGGGGGGGGGGAGTGGGGGGGGGGGGGGAGGAGGACTCGGCCTTAGCTTCGTTCAGAAGAACCGAGCACTTCCAAACCGGGCAGAACGAGCAGCAACTGGCTTTTAACTATGCCGGGTGCAAGCGACCTTCAAAATGGCTACGAACATATTTTTAAAATGCGGCCGTACTGCGCATGGGTGCCCGATCATCGGTGCGCATAGTTTTAGAATCAGGGATTGTGGGGATACGGCAGGAAAGCAAAGTCCAGGATTATATCAAATCAGCCAGGATCTAAT